>NC_037091.1:36258611-36591111 GCF_002994745.2 Rosa chinensis | reverse complement strand
ATATGAGTAACTACGTTTGATCTGGTTGATCGAATTCGAAACGATAACCAAATTGGCTGAATTTTCTACAATCACCATAAAACATTACAATCTCTCCATCGAGCGGTTGGTTTCTCCGAATTCATTTTCTACTTCATGGTTGCTTTAGAATGAACCTAAACAATTTAAATGCAATGTATAAGTCATACAACTTTAGGAATAAAATTGGTATAGACCAATGTGTTTGTAATTAAAATTAATTTTTTTTATCTTATGTCCACGCACATCCATTGATGGAATATATACAAACGTGATGTGAAAAAATAAGCACGTTTCGCGGTTGTCATGGCATCGGTCAACCAGTAAAACATATAAGTGACTACGGTTGACAAATCCGATCGGATTCGAAAATATGGTGAAATTGGCTAAATTTTTTACCACACTCATAATTTATTGTAATAAACTCATCCAACGGTCGGTTTTTCCATTTTCTTTGAATTGATAGGGGTTGCTCTTTGGAGTGTATGATATATAAATATAGGTTTATAAGAGTAACTACGTTTGACCTAGTTGATCGAATTCGAAACGTGAACCAAATTGGCTGGATTTTCTACAACCACCATAAAACATTACAATCTCTCCATCGAGCGGTTGGTTTCTCCGAATTCATTTTCTACTTCATGGTTGCTTTAGAATGAACTTAAACAATTTAAATACAATGTATAAGTCATACAACTTTAGGAATAAAATTGATATAGTCCAATGTGTTTGTAATTAAAATTAAATTTTTTTTATCTTATGTCCACGCACATCCATCGATGGAATATATACAAACGTGATGTGAAAAAATAAGCACGTTTCGCGGTTGCCACGCCATCGGTCAACCAATAAAACATATAAGTGACTACGGTTGACCAATCCGATCGGATTCAAAAATATGGTGAAATTGGCTAAATTTTTTACCACACTCATAATTTATTGTAATAAACTCATCCAACGGTCGGTTTCTCATTTTCTTTGAATTGCTATATGTAGCTCTTTGGAGTGTATGATGTATAAATATAGATTTATAAAAAATTAGTGTCTTTAAAAATTTATTTATCAACAAATTAGTATCTATATATAAATATAGATTTTTTTGGGTATAATATAGTTATATAGATTGTTATCTTTGGTTGTATTTGATCATTATCAATTGAATTTCCAAAGCTTAATTAAAAAAAAAAATACTTGTGTCTTTAAATATTTATTTATAAATAAAGTCCGCAAGGCCCGGCCCAAAAAAGCCTCCAAGGCTAAGCCCGGCCAGGCCCGGCCCGAAAAATCCCGCAAGGCCCGCTTTATATGGACAGGCTTGGATCCTTTGATTTTTAATAAAGCCCGGCCCGGCCCGGCCCGCAATTATTTAAAAATATAGCAAGGCCCGGCCCGGCCCGTTGACGACCCCTACCTGCAGGTTAGGATAATCGTGGCTGAAGCTGAGGTAGCGTCTTTG
This sequence comes from Rosa chinensis, assembly GCF_002994745.2. Taxonomy (NCBI): domain Eukaryota; kingdom Viridiplantae; phylum Streptophyta; class Magnoliopsida; order Rosales; family Rosaceae; genus Rosa; species Rosa chinensis. The sequence continues at coordinate 36,589,637 of NC_037091.1, read as the reverse complement.
CAGCTTTATAGTAGGAAGCCATTTTTGTAACTTTACTGTTGATAAAAACTTTCTTTGTGTAGTAAGCTCCGATAAGCATTTACGTTTTATTTTGTGGTGACAATTTAATTCCTAAGCATATGTAATATATGACTCTGTGGAGCGGGTCAATATTGACATAGTGGGTTTCAGGGCATCAGTATGTATTTGGTCTAAAGGGAAAAAGTTTATAGGTATTTTGTATTGATGGTTGAACCATCACACATGTATAATTATGGGATTATATATCGATTTTTATTTGTGTTAAAAATCAAGGGCGTGACACTATAAATAGAGGATTTCCGGAAATGAAATAATTACCATTTCCGTCATTTTTCCAGAAAATTCCAAAACCATTCTCTCTCAACTTCCAGCCTACCCGACCCATACCTGGTTTTCCGACCCGAGTTTTCCGGAGAACTCTTGTGTCAACCGGCGGTGAAACCGACCCAGATCGCTTCCTCTCTTCATTCCGGTCCTCCCTATGGTGGTGGCTTGTGGCGATTTACACCGCACACGACGAATCGAAGCGGTGAAGCTAGGCGGCGTCGGACCTGGCTTTATTTTCCGATTCCAGCAAGATCTCGGCTTGAAACCGGTCACGTTTGGTTGCTAGGAGCATCCTCTTTCAATCCATAGTGGTGGTTTTAATCGATTTGCAAGAAGAATCTTCAACTCACTGTGAACAGTGGTTTCTAGCTTGCGGTGGCCATCTAGAAAGAGGATGCTCCTAGCAACCAAACGTGACCGGTTTCAAGTTGATGGTTTTGACTTTGGCACGACGGTTTTGACCGGTTTCAACCAAACGTGACCGGTTTCAAGTTGATGGTTTAAAGTTGGTCCTTATGGTGAGCTCTCCAAGTTGGACGGTAGGATTGAGCTGGTTTTGACTTTGGCACGACGGTGTATGTGGTGCACGTCCAGCTGCCTGTGGCGGCGCATGGTGACACGTTCGGCCATGTTTGGGGAATGTTTCTTTCACCAAATATCATCTACTCGTTAACACGAGCGTTTTGATATATGGTTTGTAGCATTTGGAGAACGTATGAGCATGTTAGCGTTTTTGGTGTTTTCAATTATTTTGATTTTCGATCCATGAGGATCCGGCCATTCAATCTACTTGTAGTTTTGTTATATTGATTGTAGAAGTATTCTAGAGACTTTAAGTGGTCTCGAATGAAGTTCTGCCTCGATTGGCGTTACTTTCAGGGTTTTAGTTCAAAGGGGGTTTGGACTTTAATCAATTTGTGTTTCGTGTACTGAGATGAGACGTATGTGATTAGGTACTTGACGAGGTTGTCTTGGACAATTATTTTGTGAGTGTGTTATCTCGGTTCTGTAAGAAGACACAGCGGGATACAGAGGTGAGTAATCTCACAATATTCATTTATGAACGGATTTACCTTATCATTTTAGGAGTTATTTATTTAACTACAAACTATAGTTGGTATTAGTGGCATTCCTAAGTAAATGACTACATATATATATATATATATATTTATGTGAAATATATATGCTTTGGTGATTTTGTGGTGATACAAGAAATATGTGTGAGTAAGTTCATTATTGTATTGTGATGTGACTTTTTGGGAAACAATGATTGTGGGAAATGAGATTTTCTATTGTTTTGAAAAGTGTTTGGGGTTTTGGGAGTCACATGTTGTGATTTCTCTTTTTGAGAGTTGTGTAACATTTTCAAGTTTGGGGGACCATTTTAAATGTTTTAATCTGACGATCGGGAGTATGAGGATTTGGGAGTCAGAGGTTGTGATTTCTCCCTTTTGAGTTGTCTAACATTTTGGTCTAGAGTGACTGCTTTTAAATGTTTTGGTCTGAAGGTCGAGTAACCTAAGGATCCGGGGTCGCTGGGAGTGACCTCAGGAAAATATATCGGGACATCACGCCTTTGGTAGGGTGAGTGGTTATGATCAGTTAGAGCTCTAGTCTATGGCCATTGAATTTCATGGGGAGTAGCTGGGAGTTACTTGATGCTCATGAGTACGTGTTTTTAAAAGGGAGTTTCAGGGATTCTTTCTTTTAAATGTCCAGGGTGCATGAACTCATTTTTCATATTTAATTGTTGGGGCAACAGTTTATATGATTTGTCATGAGGTGACTTGTTAGGTTGTCCTTTTGGGAAAAGGTGTTGAGTTTTGGAAGTATTCATTGCGTGAGTTGCTTCCTTGAGATGATTTGACCAGGGTGGTCTTGATTTTCATATATTCAGGGTTGGGGAACATTGTATATGATTTTGGTCACGGGGTCGCTTGTGTTGTTTCTTTTGGGAAAAGAATGTTGGGTTTTTGGGGGAAGCATGGTATGCATGTGTTCCTTTTTCTCGAGTTGAAAGGGTTTGCTCATTTTGTGTGAGTTGTGTGGTTTTCTGTTTTGAGTTTACTCATATATGCTTTCATAAGCTTATCAGGTTTGTTGTATGGCAACTCAGTGTCCTATTCGATGGTGTATGGGTTAATCCTGCAGGTCAGGGTAATCGTGGCTGAAGTTGAGTTCTGGTAGTTACAGATTTATGGTAGTAAGCCAATTTTGTGACTTTACTGTTGTTAAGACTTCCACTTGTAGTTGCTCTGAGGAGCATTTACTTATTATTTTGTTGTGGCAATTTAATTCGTAAACTTGTGTAATATACGACTCTAACGAGTGAGTATATATTGACATTGTGAGTTCAGAGCATCAGTATGTAGTCGGTTTAAAAGGAAAAAATTTCCAGGTATTTTGGTATTGATGGCTGAACCATCACACATGTATTGATTTTTAATTATGTTTAAAAGTCGGGGCGTGGCAGCTGCCCTTAAGCCTTGATTATTGAAATTGCAGAATATAGGGTGGGGGATATAGAGCCTAAACCCCAAATTACAATGAGCATTAAGAGAATATCCCAGAATAATACCAAGAGTCTCCATTAAATCTATGTATTCTAATAAGCACCAATTAGCAAAGAGTGCACAAATGGCTACTATATTTGCTTTGACATAGCGATGACATACCGGAAATATAAGTCTTTAAGGAAGAAGCATAATTACAAATAGCACAGCTTTTCCTCTATGTTACCACACTGAAATAAATCCGGCGACACTCAATTTCATCCTGTCACTAGGAGGTTGTGTCTATTTGATCAAGCAAATAGCTGGCCGCCTCGCTAGCTAGACAAGGCACACTGAGTGTGCAATCTGGGACAAAACCCACATTGCCCTACCAAAATATGATAGGGACTTATTGCTGGGATAAAGTCACGTTTTACTAAAACTAAAAAACAATAAATCAAACAAGAAAAATAATATGGGCCTAGAGCAGAAGCCCATGCCCAAATACTACCAAGCCCAGGCCAAAGATAACAACTGCAAGAAGCATGACCCCACCATCTCGCGGGCACCCTTTCCCTCTGACCATCAGCAGCATTGCCACCAACACCAACTTGACGTCGAGCGATCAAAGTCCGTCCATGTTCCCCCTTATGCCTGTTAGAGGAATCGCTGCACCCAAGATCAAGCACAAACATCCTACAACAGATTGGATCCAACTTATTCGATATCTCATTGTCCATCCCAGTGCTGCCGCCACACTGTCTTCTCCACCAGGTACCAACCAGGGTAGTCTCAGCCCCAACCGTCTGTGCTTCGCTCTCAGGTAAGGCGACACGGGCTGTGCCTCTAATAGATGCCATCCTTTCACATAAGAGCCTCCGATCAAACAAGACAGCGTTGCTCGTCCCCTCGTAGTCTTCACTCCCACTAGACCACTCTCCACCGAACCCTCGGTCCTCTTGGGCCCGTCCAACGAGGATGCTGCAAGGGCGCACTGTCGGACGGAGCATAACTCTCTCAACGCTAGGTTTTCTCCTCCTTTTTTTTTTTGGTGCTGTTTTCCCTTTTCCCTTTTGTACTAGGTCTTCCCTCCTCTCTTATAGTCTTATAGGTGATGAAAACGTGAAATATGGGGAATGAAATATTTGATAGAAATAAAGTTTAGGCAATCTATTGGAGATGCTCTAAATAATCTGCTGAATATTCTCTCCTTTTTTTTGTTTTTTTTTTTTTAATAGAAAAGGTCAACAAGCTGTACAAAGACAACACACTTCTAGGGTCATCAAAAAGAACTGTTTTACAGAGTACACTAAAACAAGCTTATTCGAAAAACAGGATAAGCACCCAACATATCCCTAGTACATCCACCTTTTAGAGTTATATGCACTTTTACTAAAACAAAAAAACCTAGTCCTCCGTTGTAGATTAAATGGTTCATCGGAGATAATAATTATTTTGCGTTCTTCAAAGTTTAAGCAGTATTATAGGCCTTACAGACCCAAACCAAACCAAACCCATAATAAAGGGGCAACCCAACCAATGGAAAATTCTAGCCCATTGAGCCTAAAGCAATGGGCCCAAAGGGTGGGGTAACAGAACCAAACAAATTCAGCCTAGTTAGTTGTCGAGGTGGCCCATTCAGACCAGCCTCTATCTCTGTCTTCCACCACCGCAAACATACAACCATCATCTTTGAGCATAGCACCACCATTGGAAGACCAGTCATTGTACCCATCGTCACCAGCGTCCTCAACCCCCCCAAAAAAAAAAAAAAAAACAATTAGTCTGATCTTGACCTCAACAGGTTGTATAGCAACTCCAACACAGAACCTCTATCCCACAAGAAATCCAGGGCCTCGTCCACTAGAGAACCACTACACCGCCATAGTCACTCCACCCACTGTCGGCAGGAAAGACCAAACAGTCACCACCATATCCATTCTCATCCTTGTATAACGCATCAGTAAAGCAAAAACCAAGAAACATATCCGGGCAGTGGCAGAGCCACGTTGGGACATGGTGTGTCTAGTGCCTTACTAGGAATATTACTTATTCATTTTTTTTAAATTTCTTTACTGAATAAATGTATAAAGGATTTAGAGTTTCCAAAATATAACTAAAAGATGACTTGCTGCCCAGTACCATTTGGTTTAGTGAATAGTCTCCCCTTCGTAAGTGAGAGGTTGTAAGTTCGACTCACGAAAGACTGGTTGTAGCGTTTGAGTTGTTTTAAAAAAAAAAAAAAAACTGACTTGCTATAGTGGTAGGGGCTTGTTTATATATTTTGGCTGGTCCTAGGTTTGAAACGTGTTTGCAATTTTAGACTTATATTTTTTTTTAACAGTAACACTATTTTTCTTATAGTTTTAAAATTCAAAGATAAATTATATTCCCATCATATAAAAAATTGTCTAAAATCTAAAAACTAGAAATTATTAATAAAATATGTGATTTAAAAAAATGTTGATCTTTCTGTAACCTAATCTAATTTTTTATTTTTTTTTATTAAAATTTTGATATATTTGAAGTTTCAAATTTTGTTCCTTTCGAGTGCCCCACTAACGTAGAGATCAACTTCTAGCTTCACTATTGGATCTGGGCGAAACACTTGGGTGCGCCGCACCAAAACACCAGCAAAACCTACATGGTCCTACACCAAACCATTACCAAAAGACACCCAATTCCACGCTAAAGTCCGCTCTGCTGCTAGGTTGACATTAAATACAAGGAATATACAAACAGTCTCAAGGCTGGCAATGACATGCACAACCACCAAGTTTAGGAAATTTTGTCGTAGATCAAAAATTCACGAGCAAACCCTAGCAGAGCGACTAGTACCATGTACTAAATATTTTCTCCTCTGATAATCTGATTATCTTGATTCTAGGAACTAATTTTAAGGTCAGATTGTAGAGAGTTATTGTCAGTGGTTTGCATTAACTCAATTCATGTAATTATATTTCTATTAATGTATATCAGCAAGTGTAATTTAAATATACAAGTGCAGATTGACTCTAGTTATTTGAGTCGTACAACACAGATTAAACTGAAAGACCATCTTTCACTTTAGTCACTACTGTTAAAATTATTGTTACAAACTATTAAAATTGAGAATGACTTTTTTTTGTTTTTTTGTTTTTTTGTTTAGAAGGGAAAGAAAATTACAACTTAAAGCCCCTACTACAACCAAAACTAAACTGATCAAAATTAAAAGCAGATAAGGCAGAGAACGACAACTTTTGGGACCAAGTGATAGGAGTAGAAGATCTATGACCCATATTTGTAACAGCATCAGCAACGAAGTTGGCTTCCCTGGGAACATAAAAGAAGGAAATAGCTTCGAAATTGCTAGCCAGACTCATGATGTCTTTCAAAAGAGTACGAAGACGCCAAGGAGAAGCACATTTTTTGTTGATAGAGTCTATAATTAACTTGGAGTCACCTTCCTTTTCTTTAATTTCAACATTTATGCCCAATTATTTAATAACAATATAAAGCCATAAAATCTCAACATGTTAATTACATAACAATATGGAATATAAAGCGTTCCCACAGTGTTCCCTAGCGGCGCTTTCTCTTAGGAATGTCGAGCACAGAGAACCGCACCGTCAATCCTTGCGGAGCTCGATGGTCGTCTAGCCTTGGCACGTCGCTACGTGTTCGATGCTGATCGAGAGTGAGGTGTGTTGTGCACGGTTTCCAGTTTTAGGTTGATATCCCTTTTGGTTTGGGTGGTCGGATCCCGGAGGATTTCGGGTGGTCAGCAACGTATTGGCTGACCTATTCGATCTCTGATTGAAGGCGGAGGGGAGTGGAGAACAGAGTCGATCTAAGACGGTGATAGGGATCGAGTTTGCTCGGAATAGTTTCTACCAGAGCCCAGACTGTTTGGAATGCAAGGGATCGGGATTTCTTCTTGATTCGGTCTGATTTTGTTGCCGGCTTGGACGGAGAGGCAGCGACACCAGACTTGACGCTGATGCGGTGCTATTGGGGCCGGCCGCCGAAAAAGCTAGCGGCGGTGGCAGATTGGCATAGGCAGGGTTTCTGCTCACTTTGCTCATATTTGGGCCTGGGCTCAAATTGGGGCTGTTGGGTCTATGTTGTGTGCCAATAAGGAGGGTGCCTTGCCACCCTCATTCGTCACTTAGTGATGAAGGTGGGCATGGCCTAAGTTGTAGACTTTCTTGGGCTTTTAGGTTGACTTATGGTCCATGACCAATAGTTTCGAATCAAGACTGCTATTGGAGTTGGCAATTATCTTGAATAAGATTGGTAGTTTTTTTCAAGCGGCTTATGGATAAGGAATTGCTCCTATTTGTTTGCTAGGAAGTGGTTCTCTGTTGGTACAACAATTGCGTGCCTGGCCAATGAGAATGCTAGTCAATGATTTTGCCCTAGAAGACACGGAGTTGTTCTTTGTTTATGGGTTTGCTTTACAAAGCGGGGTCAACTTGACTTGTAATGAGTTTACAGGGCTTAGATAGGAGCTTGGTCGTTATTTTGCCATTTTTCTATATTTTAAGTGTATGTTAGCCTCTGTCTTGTTGGCTGGTCATCTAATGCAATGAACATTTACTTCAAAAAAAAAAAAATGGAATAGAAAGCACTACAATAAAAACAAAACAAAAAGAAGAGCTTTGCAATTTCTTGACGCTATGAAATTACATAAGAATAAATAAGTGAGAATTAGTTATACTTTAGGGAGGGAAATGTAAATATTGATGGTCTATGAAGATAATAATTTTCTTTTGGTCAAAGGTGAAGATGATTAACTGAGTGTGCATGACGCAGTCAGAAGTAATGGGGTTTACAAGCTATAAACCTTAAAACAGATAAATTTGGAGTGGACCAGAATATGAGAAAACTCTCAATTTGATTGATAATAATATAAAAGATAAAGTCTACAACCGTTTCAGATTGCTTAAATACTAGAAAACAAACCCTATGGAAAATAACAATCAAGCCTAAAACAAATCCAAAACTAACTAGAAAACCTAAAATGATGTCAAAATAGTAAAATACAGTTTTGAGCCCCGAAACGACCTTAGAAGCTCGAAAAAGCACATACGTCGTGGCAAAGCAACAAGTTCGACTCCTGGTGTTGCTCTCTTCTCACAAAGTTATAATAATTAGCATTCTGATACCGAACGTCAAATTTGCAATTTTACGGTTTTACCCTTTGCTCGATCAATCTGCTCTTCAATCCCTTCAGCTAAATGCACTACATTAGTGCATCAGTAGCGTCACTGCATCATCTTTTTTTTATTATTAAATATCGATCCATAAGATAATACATTATTTTACATAAGTTTAATGATAGCTTTATCGATAGTGACTAAAGTGAAAGACAGTGCCAAACATTTGGAGTGATTAAAGTGATATTTTTAAAAACTGAGTAACGAAAGAGTCGAATGGGTCAAAGTTCAACGACCATTTGTGACTTTTTAGCCTATAGTTTATCCTAGGGCTGGGATTGGGCCCGGCCCGTGTAAAATTTATAGAGCCCGGACCCGGACCGAAATTTTCGGGCCGGGCCTAAATAACATTTTTTCAGTTTTGGGACCGAGTTGGGCCCGGACCGTTTTTTTCGGGCCGGGTTTTCGGGTTTTTTGGGCCCAAAAGGCTTAAAAAAAAAAACTAAAAAAAAAAAAAATAGCCAGATCAGATCTGCTCCAAACCCAAATTCCTCCGCCCCCAAAGCCGCCTAACCACCACCATCCAAATTCCAAAGTCGGGTTTATCCATATTGATAAGCAATTAGTATACAAAATAATCATTTTATTGATTGATGTGAACAAGGGTTCTTAGACTAAGTGAAAAAACCGGAGCAAGAAGAGAGATGGATGAAACCAGTTGAAAAGGAATCTCAACATATGCAGAGAGAAGGTGGCAGACCAAGTGAAAAAACCAGCCAAGAACCATTCAATTACAAAGGGAGGGAGCGTGAGAGGGGTACTGGGTCTCTAATGATCTACAATTGATCTGATGGAGAATGAGGACTAGGAAGAGCAGGGAAAAGAAAAAGAAAAGAGAAAGGAGGCGTATGGGAAAGAAGAAGAAGAAGATAAGAAGAGAGAAGAAAAAAATAAAAAAGGGGGAGAAAGGGAACAAGAAGAGATAGGATTCTCTTGAAAGAAGAGAAAGAAGAGGAGAATGTCAGAACAGAGAAGAAAGAAGGGAGAAAAGAATAAAATAGTTGTAAAAAAAAAAAAAAGATAAAATAATCTATGCAATTATACATGATTCGGGCCTTCGGGCTTTTTTTTCTTCTAAATCTAAGGCCCGAGCCCGGCCCGTTATATAATGATTTCGGGCCGGGTTTTATAGAACTGACAAAAAAATTTTAAGGGCCCGGACCGTTCGGGCCGGTCCCGGGCCGGTTCCGGGTCGGGTTCCGGGTTTCCGGGCTAAAATCCCAGCCCTCATCTTTTTTTGCATGCACTCTTCTGTTTTCTTTTGAAAGGAGGCACTCTTCTGTTTTTAGTTTAGATTTTTATATTTTGGCTTTGAACTCCTAATTATGAGTTTATGAATGCCTGCTGGATTTTAGCTATGCTTATTACTGGACACCAATATCTAACGGGCGTAGTGACTTAATTAGTTTCTTGTCCCAACGGTTTCACAATCCCATATTCCCAGTGAGCTATTAGCAAGGAGATTTTCAGAGAACAGAGCATTGTGAATGAGAAACTAAACAACGGACACTGAAATTTTATTATATGAAACAGATTCAACAAATGCTAGTTTACAAATTTGGTGTTGGTTTGACCATCACTCCCCCACCAAAGCTACAAAGAACTCATTATTTGACATGGCTTTAACACCAACCCTGTATACACAGACAGTACTAAAGAATGCATTCAAACTGATCGATTAGCTGGAAAGATCAGTTCCTACACTCAGCAGGAAAACCTCGTGGGAAGCGTTTTAAATCGGTGCAGTAGTTGTAGATCATGAAGTACTTCTGAACCCATCTCAGGCGTCTTCGGCTAGGAGCATCAAGTGCATTGGTCTGCCAACTAGGCTGAGAATCAGAGAATGATTTGGATGATTTAGCATCGATGACGTTGAAGTTTCTGTAGTATGCTGTAAAGGGTGCCTTTGACCAATCAGTTTTCACCAATCCTCCTCTGGTAGCCCAATCATCAGCATTCCAAAGGCTCGAGTAAATTCTCATGGCTTGGTTCTTTGGGAATGGAACACCCAGTGATTCAGCATTTTTGAACACTCTAATGGGAGTATTGTCCACCAAGAAACTGCATAAAGGGTAAGCGACCCAATCAGCCCATAAATCCAATTGTGAAAAGAGTGTGTCAGAATGTCAGATTGCAATTTCAACATCAAAATGACCAAAATTGAAAGATTCTTTAATGCATGGACCAAAAAAGTCCATTTGTTTTGTGGCTTAGGGGATCCAATCGGCAAGAATTGGACTGTTGGAATGGGCACTCCACTATGAGAGTAGTGTTTCATCCCTTTAGGTCGAAATTGGACATATGTGACCGTACAAATCATTTTGCAAACAAATTTGGCTGCCGAGCATTCTTCAATCTTCATGTCATATGAAACTATGAAAGCGTTACTAGTTACAAAAAAAATTGATATAGGCATAAACTTACATTATGTGCTGGGGCTTCCAGATGATGGAGTAAGTGTGGAAGTTTTTTGAGGGGTCAAACCAGAGATAGAATTGCTGCTCTCTGTTTCCCTTGCCCTGAGTGAAAATATTGGTATGCAACACATATGGATCTCCACTGACATTTCCCAAGAATTCAAAGTCGATTTCATCATGTGCAGGGCCTTGAGAAGACAACTGCAGATTTAGGCAAAACAAACGCAACAGTTGAAAAGTGTTGTAAATTTGTAGTTGAAAATAAATATCCTACCACCTAAGTGAATTCATAATCACTTTCTACATTTGATGCAGCCCATGAAGGTTCAGAAACTTTCACTGTTCTTTTTTTTGGGTCACTGTAAAGATGTTTCGATAAGACAAGCATTCATAATTCTAAGGGGGTCCATTAGAATTCATTTCTAGATGAAGTATAGGAAGCTTCTTTAGTTTACACTTTATTCTTTTCCTTTTTCTTTAAAGATCGAGATAAAGCCAAGTAAGGCTTCAATAATTTGTTCCTCCGTTCACCTTAATTTGAAAAGAAAGCGAGGTTTTCTTAAAAGAAAAAATTGGAAATCAGTGTCAACTTGTATATGGAGTACGCAGAATGACTTATATATTGAGAGTCTAAATAACAACTATATATCAGAAAATAATGAAGAAAATGTATAGGCAGTGCGAGTTACGTATATATTTTTATTTCTCCGAATACGTACGTAGTAGGCAGTCACAGTGCCGGCAGAGTTTCCGGCAACAAGCTTAAGTTGCATGTCAATCCTCCCGAACAGGTACTCTTTCTTGGACTGGAATCCAGAGCCAGAAACCTTGTCCAAAGACAAAGAAAGAAGCTGACCTCCCTTGAATATCTTAGGACGGTGACCACCCCATGTCAAGTCAAAGTCTTGATAGAAGTTGCCAGCATAAGAGCCTACTATTAAAGAGCTCAATGCTAAACCAACCAACAAAACCAAACAAGACACGTTACCAGAAATCCCCATCTTTTTGAAACAGGAGACAGAGAAAGAAAAAGAGGAAGAGGAAGAGGGAGTTTGAGATTGTTGTGAGGGTGATAGGGTTTTAGAAAGAGGTGGGTTTATATAGGAAGGGGGAATAGAAAGAAGTAATGGGTAGGGTGGGGGCTTGTGAGCAATGAACAACTGGAGGAGCCAAAGCAGAAGCCAGCTAAGCACAAAGATGCAAGCTGGAAACTTTTGTTTGAGCATTGAGGGAATTTGTGGTATTAGCTAGGTTTTGGGTTATTTGTGCAGAGGGTGGGATGGTAGCTAGGCTATAATTTTGTCCCCAGGATATGATACTTGATGGGTAGGACCTGAGCTCTGATATGATTTAAATTTGGTGGTGGATGACAACTCTGTATGGTATGGTATGGAGAATAAAGTTTCCCTAACTAGCGTTCCTAAGAGGACCATAACCCCCAAAAACTTGGGACCATCAATCATGTATGGGGCATTTTCAATTAGGAATTTGACAGTTGGCAGAATGATATCTGAGTCACTACCCCTCCCATGTCATGATCCATGAAAACATTTATGGATATGGCTTGATTCTGATTCATGGTTTCACTACTTTCACTTCAAGTGGTTTTCTTTTCATTTTTTTTTCTCACAAGACTATCAATATTGGGTACTTCAAGACTATCAAGAATCTGATTGTCCATGGCTGTCAAATGTTTAGAGTTTTATAATCTTCATTATGTATTGGTTGCTTTTGTTTTTCTTAGGTGCTTGATAGTGAACTTGGGTCTATCGTTTACCAAAGTGTTTATTGATCAATCGATACCCACCTTATCAATTATTGATAACCGGTGTCCCGACTATTTATCAGACGACCAGTACTTCCGTCTATTAACGACGGAATTACTGATTGACTAAGAACCCCAGCCAAAGGACAACCTTATTAGCGGCGACCCAACAAGGTGATGAGAGCCTGACCAGCCTATCGACAACCCAATGTCCGACCGATGATTCCGCCTCCATATTAATACTTAGGTACTCTCTTTGGTTTGTCTTGGATCGTAGGTTTATGATTTGACCAATGCCACAACTTTTGAGATGGTGTAAAGAGTTAAGAGTTGACGTTGGTGTTGCAATTTTGTTGATCTGAAATGTTGTATTTTTTTTTTCTAAGTTAGATGAGAAGCTCGATTTTCTTCAAATATAACAAAAAAAAAAAAAAATTAAAAAATGAAAAGATGATTTCATTCAGTACGTGTGTGGAGAAAAATACCATTGGTGGCATTTTTGGTGCCCCTAGATCGACCATCGCCCAAAACCACATTATCCGTTTCAGTTTACCCCAGTCTTCAGTTTGGCTGATCAGACTGGTGATAATTGCAAATGTGGTTTGAAATTGGTCTTGGATATGAAGGATATGGCTGTGTAAATCTGCAACGATCTAGCTCTCTCTCTTCCAAGTGCCAGTTTTAGTTCGGAGGTTCAACCTTTGGATATGAGGATCAGGCAATTTGCACTATGGACGTCCCCCGTTGAGCTATTTCATGTGGTTGGTCAACCGAATATGCTCGTTTCGGTTATGCTGTGATAAAAATTTGTGAAACCAAGTAGCTCAGTCTGATGGTGGGTATGGCCAAAACCCCAACCCTGCAAAAATTGAGGCCATCTAGCCTCTACTAAGGATTGACATTATTACAACTGTATTTATAATAAAGGTAAGTTCTCAAATTAAGCTACATCTAGTACTTCAATTGTTTTTATTCTTATGATTCTTTTTACTTTGTACCTAAAACAAAGTAATGTTTTCTTATTTATTTTCATTTGGCAAAATAGTTTGGTAGAGTGGTAAAACAATAACTTTTTATTTATGAGGTTATGTGTTCGAGCTACATCAAAAGTGAGGATGAGAAGGGGTAAAAAAAATAAAAAATAATTACTCCAAAAGCCGCAACCTGAATTGCTGATTTGACAATAGGAATGGCAATGGGGCTGGTTGGGGATGGGGATCACAATACCATCCCCATCTCCGGAGTCATTTTCTACCCCCATCCCCGCCCCAATCCCCAATAAAAATATGTTGGGGATTCCCCGTTCCTATCCCCATTGGGGACTAAGCCTCCAAACCCGCCCCAAATCCCCAATAAGAATTTAATAAATAAAATATTTTTTTCTCATATTGTCTTTTTTAAAATCAAAATCTACAACAAATAAATTTAAAATATGATTAAATTCATAAATCATAATTCAGTGAGTGCAAAAGTCAAAACACCATTAAAGTAAAACTGTAGCTATTAAAGTAAAGTAGTAAATGTATATATTTGTGATTTATATTATAAAAAATAAATTAAAATATATATAAGTTAAATATATGTATATTTTATTGGGGCGAGTTTGGGGAAGGAGATCACAATACCATCTCCGCCCCATCCCCAATCTTAGATAGCAGATCCCCATTCCCTATTTGTCCTCGAATTCTCCCCCATTAGGGGCGGGTATCCAATGGAGCTCCGCCCCGTTGGGGATTTTTGCCATCCCTATTTGACAACCCTTTCAAGTAGATGGAACAATTAATAGCTGGCATCTATAATGAATAATTATTTTTTTTTAGTAAATTGATAAACTACAATAAGAGTTAAAATCATGGCTTCCTGCTCTATAAGGAATATATTTTTGTGTATTGAAAATTTTGGTTAAATAAATAAATTGATTTTAATTATTCAAAAAATAATAATTTCATTTTAAAGCACCATAAATTATACTACATTAAGGTTTTAAAATCCATAGCTTATTTCTTCAATATGTACCATCCATGCATTTTCTTCTTTTAAAAAAATTCAGACCTACCAAATTCTAAAGCTTGTACATTATAAAGACAAAGACTCAATGATTTCCCAATTGCTGCATTAATATTATAAGGACTGATTAGCTGTAAACATGAGTGCTCAGTTAACTAACCCCTGATCACTAATTGCAACTTGTTCCCAGAAGGCAGAACAAAAAGCCAAAAAAGTTAGTAGCATAGGAAAGGATTAGAAAGGATAGACTACTACTTTTTAGGATTTGTTTTTTTTTTTTTGGCACGATGGCGGCTGGAAAACTAAAAAGCTGAATATGAATCAATAAAGACCAGAGTATCACATGTATCAAATGCATACTCCTAATTCAACTATCTCATGCACGGACTTATAATTCTTGATCAAATAAGATTCATTGAAAACATATTTGAAGCTCTCACAGCCTCACACTGAAAGAAAATCTAGTATATATTGGTCTAAAAACACACTTTGTATTTGAAGTAAAAAAATGGTCCTTCACCCAAAGTACTAAAATTGACTAAAATTGACTAAAATTATCTCATTTATTCCAACAACAGATTTTTATTCTCATTAACCCAATTTAAATGACAAATTTACCCTCAACCTAATTAATAAACTACATCCATGCCATGTCACTCTCTCCCCCACAATGCACAGCTCTCTCTCTCTCTCTCTCTCTCTCTCTCTCTCTCTCTCTCTCTCTCTCTCTCTCTCTCTCTCTCTCTCTCCCCTCAGATTTCCAACCCGATGCCTCCGAGCCCAGCTCTCTCCTCAACGGAGTCTCTCTCTCTCTCTCTCTCTCTCTCTCTCTCTCTCTCTCTCTCTCTCTCTCTCTCTCTCTCTCTCTCTCTCTCTCCCCTCAGATTTCCAACCCGATGCCTCCGAGCCCAGCTCTCTCCTCAACGGAGGCTCCGATGAGTACTCGATTGCCGGCGGCATTGCAGGTTGTCGTTCTCGAGTTTGGCACGGCGAGGAATCGGAGACAGAGAGATCCATCACTCACTAGATCCTTCATGGGTGAAAGACGGTGTCGATCACATACGACGAAGAAGCTCCGGTTGCGGCGTTCGCTTCCGAGTCGGAGAGGAAAGGGAGTAATGCTAGAGCGGCAGTTGGAGTTCAAGTCTGAGTCAGGCCCGAGACAAAGTTCGTTTTTATCTCAAAGCTAGACTTTGTTGTCTGTGCCAAGACCACCCTCGAGCTGGCCTCCTAACACCGGGTCTCTCTTGGATGACGCTGGAGTTCTCTTAGCATTGCTCTCCTTGGGGTCAAGACTAGCCAGCTCTGCCCTGGTCTCTACGGCGACGCCATCTTCCTTCTTTTTTTTTATTTTTTTCAAGTCCCAGACATGCTAATAGATGGTGGAATTACTCTTTCTAGTGATAGGTGAAGCATCATGAGCCAGCTCTTCAATCTTCTTGATAGTAACATGACATCTAGCTTTCTAAGGAAGAAAAGAGCTTGCAGAAACAAAAGACAGAGTTGCAGACATTCCTCAAGGAACCTGAGCTTTGAAGATTAGTGTTGGGATACCATTGTTAACTTTAATTCCAGACGAGCTTGCCACCAGTGCTGCAACTTCAAAGCTAATAGCCTGCGCTCTCATCGTGCTCCTTCAACATCCTTTGCCCTATCTAAGGGCATCCCAGAACAGTGCATCCCCAAATGAATCACAAAATCCACTTGTCGCACCGACTAAAATGCTTATCCAATTTGAAGCACACTGTTTATGTGTGCTACCGACAGTCGAATGATATCTAGAATACGCCGAGTCTTTTATATCATTGATATGCCGCTACCTGTTACGGATAAACACAGGTCACAGGAAGACCAGGGTTGTAGATCTATAACCCTCTGATGTCTAAGTCAGTATCTGTTAGCCCTATCTGTTAAGATGTTGACAAGTAAAGGTACAAAAAAGGGAATATAATGTTCTTACCTGATTTGGCCATATGTGGGCCTTTTTATAGTGTTTATTGGGACCTATTAGTTTACTGTTTTCGAAATGGGAGGGTTTGCCTCCACTTTTGGAAAATTTGGTGGTGTATGAAGCCACTTGCTATTCAAGTCATTCTGGCGTCTGATTTCTGGTCCGACAGGTTTCCTGAGCATGTGGTATTGGTGACTGTATCGTTTGTACATGATATAAACACACACCATGCCGTCAACCCTGTCCCCAAAACAATACAGTTGCAGGAGAAGCAAAGGATGAGTAAACTCAATCTCAACCCAAACGCACAACCCTCACTGAAATGTTGGCCTATCCCACTCATTCAAATCACTGAGAGTGTTGCCAATCATGTGCATCATTCTTTCAGAACAGAAAGCCAATGACATGTTTAGCAGAGTGATCCAATACGATGAGGGTAGTAGCGGAACTAAGTCGATATAGGCAATGCATTCGTATTCTTCTAGGGCTATTGGGGCACGGTTGAAGCCCCAAGGGCCATCGTGCCACACCGGGGTTCTGTCAACTAGATCAAAGAAGGTGAAGAGGACCTGATCTCCTTCGGCAGGCTCAACCTTAAAATCTCCATTGATGTTCCAAGCAGATTGAAACATCTTCAAAAATGATCTCCTCTTATACTTCCGAGTAGTGAATAATTTGCCAACCATATAGACCTCCGACATCTGGAGACCCTTACTTTTGGAACGCCTTAGATCCACAGCATTCTTCCCTTCCGCGAGAACCAGAGAAGATGTCAGTCACGTCATCACGTCAATGTCCTCCATAGCATTGGAACTCGTGTTTGCTCGCTGAAACTCTCACTCGAATGAAAACCATAGCCCTAACTGCAAACCAGAGATAGGGCATGTGTACTTGTTATTTGTTATTATTGCCATTATTAAAACAATTAGGTTACTGTTCAAGTAAACCCTAATTTGTGTTTGGCCCAAACTCTAGGTTACTTGACCTAGTGGTAATATGGTTAAATTAGAAGGATCTAGATTCCTATTCAATGTACAAGTACTTTCCTTGTATGATTGAGATTCTATACATTGTAATCCTCTATATAAAGAGGCCCCTATTATCAATGAGAATACACAGTGATTTCCTTTCAATTTTAGTTTCTCTACGACACATTATCAGCACGAAGCCCTAACCCTAAAACAAATAGCCAAACCCTGATTCAAGAATCTAAAAACCTTGAATCCGAATACAAAACCTTGAAGCATTTTCTGCCTCCACCTCACACCTTGAAGAACTCGATCCCAGGAGTCCAGAACCGGCTGCCCCACCCCAAGAACAGGTCGGAAACCCACCGAACCGGCCACCGGAAGCTCCATACAACTCGCAGCAAATATTCCACCGGTTCACCATCTTCCGGACCTCCAATTTCCACCAAATTTTGGTAGTAGAAGCCTCTTGATCTGAAGTTTCAGGAACCGGAATAAAAAGTCCAAAAACCGGTGCAAAACTAACTGAACCGGCCGACTCAAAGTCCTGCAAAAAAATCGGCAGAAGGAAAAGAAGGAAAAGAAAAAAAAAAAGGAAAGGAAGAGAAGCCCAGAAGCCCAAGACCAAGCCCAAGGCAGAGGCCCACTGACGTAGGCCCACTACCACGTCATCAGGAGGACCCACAGCCACGTCGGCACAGGGACCCACTGACACGTCAGCACAAGCCACGTCAGGAGCATGACCCACTGCCACATAAGCACCCCCGGTCAACCCCTAGTCAACGACTTTTCCGGCAACTTTCTGGCCACTTTTTCCGACCACTTTTTCCCGTCAAATTTCCCGGCGACCTATTTCGAGGTATATTTTACTAAACATTTCCCTTTTTTTTTTAGAGTTTTTAAATTTAATTTCTCTTCTTTTTTGAGGACTTGCAACCTCCCTTCTTCTACCCCCCTTTCTTTATCATAAGAGAGACCAAATTAAGCTGAACGGTGGGGGTTCGTGCTCACTCAAAGCTTGGAGCTTGTAGGGTTCTCCAAACTTAGAGTTTGTTGAGATAAAAAGATCGATTGCAAACATCATTGTTTCGATCTAATCCAACCCCTCTTGGAATTGAATTTCTTGGAAGTGACTACGCTCGGAAATTCCTAATTTCTTTGAAGCGACTACGCTCAGAAATTTTATTTGTTTTCGTGGTAGCCTTTTTCGCTCTGAAACTAACCTTAATTTCTTGTTCTCTTTCAGGATGAGTAACCTGAACAAATTGGACTTTGCTCCATTGGGAACAACTGGCTCTAAATATCACAGGTGGGTTCGTGATATCCGCGAGCATCTCAAGGCTGATGGAATCTTGGATACGATTCTCGAGCCTAGCCAGGACGTGCTAACTGTTGAGCAAGCTCAAGCTTTGGAAGCAAATAGAGCAGCCTTAGAGGCAAATAAGGCGAAAGCCATCATCCTAATGACTCATCATATGGATGATTCGCTCCAGTACGAGTGTATGAATGAAGAAGACCCCAGAAGGCTGTGGGTCTCACTCGAAGATAGATTTGGCAACGTCCGTGACTCCCTGCTTCCTGATCTAGAAGTGAGATGGCATAGCCTCCGCTTCTGTGATTTCAAGTTAGTTCTTGACTACAACTCGGAAGCACTTCGCATTAAATCCTTAATGGAATTTTGTGGTAAAGAGATCACAAATGCGATGTTGATTGAGAAGACTCTCTCTACTTTCCCCGTCTTGGCATTGATGGTTGCTAAGAACTATCGAATCGATGTTACTGCCAGACGAATCACAAGGTTTCATGAGCTCATTAGAGCTATGAATGTCGCTGAAAAGCATGACGACATCCTTGTGAAGAACTATAATTCGAGATCCCTGGGAACAGAGCATATTCGGGAATCCAATTATAGTCGCGCCCAAAAGAGAGGGCACCAAGAGCGAAACCCTAATCTTAGGAATACATTTGGACGTTCTGGTCCATATAATTGCTCTACTTGGGAAAGTAATCGCCAAAATAGGCGAACATGGAACCGAAAAGGTAAAAGTAGAAAGAGGGAGGGAGGCAACGCCTCTAGCCATGTTGGTGGCACCACCAACACTAAGAGCCATCTAAATGACGCTTTCAAAGCGCCTCAATCAATGGAGTTTGACAAATAGATGTATGTTCTCGATGTGGAGTGTCTGATCATTGGGCACACATTTGTAGAGCTCGTGAAGAAATTGTCACCACCTACAAAGAATATTGTGAAGCAAGAGAAGCTCACTATATGGAACAAGAAGATCAAGAAGATGATTTAGAGTGAAGGGTTGAAGACTACAAATCTGGCTGGGATCAATAGATCGCCAATTCTGTTTAAGTCTTTATTTTTCCAAGAGATGTAATAGGCAATTGCCATATATTTTTGTAGTAAATGCCAATGGTTTAGTTTTTCTTCAAAGTAGGCTCACTCAAAGTAAGTGTGATGTCTAGGAAGGTTCTGAGATTAGTGGTAATTAAGCGAATCTTGCTCCACCGACATCTCTCTACTCACCTGGTCACATTTATTTTGGAATTACCGAAAGAAGTTAGACGACTACCATTATTTTGCATTAGCTATCATTTTGGATTAGATTTTGTTTAGTCAAAGAGACAATGATGTAACTCCGTTGGCTTATGAATAAAATTTCGAGTTCTTTATGACTCCATTTTGATTATGAGCATATGACTTTTGTGACTACGATGGCTGGGCCATCAGTATTAATTCAAGGACATGGAATAGCCCATGTTCCACTTGCCAAATGACACCTTAATTACTGTCACAGAAACTCTCTACGCTTCTAGGGCAAATCACACCTATGAATAGCCGACGGATTCCATGCGAAAACGCATGTAGAGAACGGAAATGAGTACCTTTGCAATAACTCTAATGATTGCAAATAAAGGCGCATTTTAGAGAAGTTTATGTGTCTCTCTAGTGGATTTTATGTCACTATTCGAGCTATTAAATCCAATAAAGTTAAGAGAGAAGATCTATTGGATTTAGACACATATTGGCTTTGTCACGACAGGATAGGTCATCCTGGTCATGATATGATGATCCGTCTACTAAAGACTTCACATGGACATCATTTCTTTTAAGCGAAACGAAGCATGAATCAAAAGTTGATTTCTGGACTAAGTGTGACCGACGCAGCTGCCTAGGGCACCACCTCTGTCCACCACCAGCCTAGGGCTAGCGCAGTCCCTATCCATAACGCCATGGATAGCGTCCATCATGGTGATGGCGGCCTAGGTGATGTTGCAATCACCAACTTGCTTCAAATAGCGTTTCAAACGCTCAGACCTAACCAAAATACTCATTGGTTGCTTCTAAAGCCTCTCGCTCGTTTTACAAAACTCGTTCCTTAGGGAAATTAGGACTAAGACCGTCCTATGAAAAGGAAATGAACATACTCATTTTGTTCTTACATAGAATCCATGGGGATTCTGTGGATTGATTCAACCAACTTGCGGACGCTTAAATATTTCATGACGTTGGTTGACACGCAAACATGCAGGTCACGTGTTGTGCCATTGTCCACCTATAAATGCTGCTTATGCTACACTCCTAGCACATATCATATGACAACGGGCTCGCTCCCCAGATCATCATATTCAGTCAATTGGATTTGACTATGCTAGAGAGTTTACATCGAAAGACTTTTGATGGATATTGCAATGAGACTGATGTTGGACATCATATTCCCATGTACACACCCAAATGGTCTTGCGAAAACGACTACGATGATAGTCTGGACATTGGAAATGTGCACCAATCTCCTTATATCCGCTTGGGGTGATGCAATATCGCATGCAGCTATGCTAATTCATCTACGACCCACCGCCACTCAATGTACCTCTGCGTTACAGCTAGTGACTGGGTACAAGTATCGTACTTACGCATATTTGAGTGAGCCATTTATGTGCTAATTGCGCCGCCACAATGCTCTATGATGGGTCCTTACCGACGAATGGCCAACTACGTTGGATTTGAGACTCCAACAATCGTCTGCCACTTAATGCCCTTGCAAGGCGATCTCATTACCTCTAGATTTGCGGGTTATCACTTTGATGAGACAGTTTTCCCGTCGTTAGGGGGAGATAAGAACACGGATGTTTAGCAACAATGACAGGAATTGTCGTGGCCTGTCCCCACTATGTCTCATCTCGATCCTGTTAAAGTGACGAGATCACACAACTATGCTGCAAACAAGCCTGCAAGGAAGGACGTCCCTACGAGAGGACGTAGTGCCATCCTACACGGAGGTAGGCATGGCGCCAATGCCAAAGAGAGTGGAACTATGGCGTTACAGGCCATGGCCCTAGCTAGGATGAGTGGGAGGCCCGTAGGTTCAAAGGACACTTTGGCACATTCCAATCCTTTGATCATCAAGACTCAAAATTCATCTCATGAGAGTCTTCCGGGTTAGGGTTATCGTTGGGGGACGCCTCAACGTCAGAACCTATTCCTTAGAATATAGACCTCTATGAAACTTACACTAGTGTACATGAGACGTGGGATAGAAACTCCATCATAATTGATGATATAGTTGCGCATTTCGTTGCGCATGAGTTTGTTGAGTCAGATGATATCGAACCACGCTCCATTGATGAATGAATGCCAACGTAGAGAAATTTGGTCTAAATGGAAAGATGCGATCCAGGTTAAGATGGATTCTCTAACGAAGAGGAAGGTTTTTGAGCCAGTGATGCCAACACCTCCTAACATAAAACCTATTGACTAATGGGTCTTCGTTAGAAAGCGTGATGAGAAAAACAGATGGCAATCTCGCCTTATGGTGCAAGGCTTCTCACAAAACGCCCTGGAATCGACTACGATGAGACATATTCTCTTGTAATGGACGTCATTGCACTCCACTACCCTGTCAGTTTGGTAGTTTCCGAATAACTGAACATGCAGCTTACAAATGTGGTCACTACAGGGATCTAGATACGGAATATACATGAAGGTTCATGGTGAACTTCATTTATCCAAGTTAAGTGGCTCTAGACCACGGAGCGCGTTTACAAAGAGGTTGAAATGCTCGCTAAAATGACTACTTGATTGGGAAGAGATATGCCCACGCTTTTCCATAACAAGTTTCAAATTCTATCGCGATTCATGTTGGACATGATCTTCATTAGAAGCCCTTAAAGAGTTAAGGGAAACCGCTGAACACTTCAAATCCGAGTTTGAGATGGAGGATTTTGGGAGAACACAATTATGTCTCGGTTTGAAACTTGAGCATCATGTTGATAGATGCTTAGGCATTTTGACAAGGTCAAACCTTCAAGCACTCCCATGATCGTCCTTAGTCTTGATCCTGAAAATGATCCTCTTCGTCTGAAAGATGATGACGAAGATGTGCTAGAGGCAGAAGTGCCTTACTTGAGTACAATAGGCGCATTATTGTACTTAGCTCAATGCACAAGATAGGACATCTCATTTGCAGTGAACTTGTTAGCTAAGGTATAGCTCTGCGCCAACGCGACGCCATTTTGATTAGTGTAAAAGACATCTTTCAGTACTTGAGATGTACGATTGATATGGGCTTGTTCTATCCCTATAGAGAGATGATGGATTCGGACCCATCACACACCAGAAACGCCGCCAACGTTGGCCTGGGTTCTCTATCCCTATCCCAAAATGATATAAGTGTTTTGGAAGGTTTTGCTGATGCTGGGTACCTCTCTTACCCACACAAAGGTCGCTCCCAAACTGGTTAAGTGTTCACCATGAGAAAAGACCGTGATATCTTCGAGGTCTACTGAACAAACCGTAGTCGCTATATCTTCGAACCATGCAGAGATTATTGCTCTTCATGAAGTGGTTCGTGAATGTTTATGGATTGGATTCATAATCACGCATGTTCGAACAATTGTGGTTTGAAGTCTACCACAAGATGAGCCTACGAGCATTTAGGATAGTGCTGTTCGTTTTAAGAAAATGAAGCAAGGGTACATCAAAAGCGACAACACCAAGCATAATCAGCAACAACAGACTCTCTTCAAATACCAAAGTGAACTAGGTTCGATTTGAGGATAATGCGGCAGACTTGTTTACTAAGTCATTGCCCAAATCCACGTTCGAGAAACATGTGGCAATAATTGCCATGCGGAAATTATCTGAACTCCCATGATCGTAGTCATCAGGGGGAGATGTCTACATGTTCACCTCGAAACGTGAACGGTGTATTGTGCTCTTTTTCCCCTTCGACCGAGGTTATTTTTGTCCCACTAGGTTTTTGTTACTCGGCAAGGTTTTTAACGAGGCAACGAGAGAAGCACCGTGTTTGAGCAACACAAGGGGGAGTGTTCAAGTAAACCCTAATTTGTGTTTGGCCCAAACTCTAGGTTACCTGACTTAGTGGTAATAGGGTTAAATTAGAAGGATCTAGATTCCTATTCAATGTACGATTACTTTCCTTGTATGATTGAGATTGTATACATTGTAATCCTCTATATAAAGAGGCTTCTATTATCAATGAGAATACACAGCGATTTCCTCTCAATTTCAGTTTCTCTACAATAGTTATTTTTTTTTTTTTTGAAACGAAACAATTAGGTTACTAGTATTAGTATATCTGTTATTCCAATTAGACAAATGACTTATTTAGAAATTTAGTAAAACATCTTTAATCATGTATTCAAGGGATCGTGATTATATCAAATGATTAAGTACATTGCTTGGTGTTGTTTATGTTATTCTGTATTAAAAAATATATATTAAATATCGTTTACTCCCTATACTTATATATAGGGTCTCAACGTTTTAGTCCCTCACGTTTCAATTTCACCAAAATGCTCCTCCAACTCTTAATTTTCACAAAATAGGTCATTGTCGTTAATTCTCAGTCAAAATCTCTGTTAAATTACTGATGTGGCATTCCTCACACTCAGAAATGTCTATTATACTCTCACTTATTTAATTTTTTTTACTTTTTCTCTATACCTCTTCTTGTTCCAGCTCTCTCTCCTCCTTGTGTTCATCTTCTTCTTCTTCTTTTTTTTTTTACCTCCACCCTCATCTTCATCCACCATTAAGCTCTACCTCATTAATCATTCTCCTCCTCTGATCTGAACAAACCCATCAGCAAAACCTAGACCAAATGAATTAAGAGGTGACAAGATAGTAAATGAATTAAGAGGTAACAATTTGCACGGAGAGAATCGAAATTGAGGTGGGAGGAGATTGAGTACAGGAGCCTTTGCGTTCGGTGTCGTGCAGCAAAGTAGAGTCGACCAAATAGGCGGCAGTGGTTGGATGGATCCAAACAGACCCATCAACGGGTACTGTTATAGACGACGAAAGCCGGAGCCCTGACCTAGCTGAACCAGTGAAACAAGAAATCAACGGCTGGAGCAGTCCGGCTCACAGCGGAGGACGAGAAGGTCGTGGTGGTGGTGGAAAGACGACAGATGTAGCTTCTTCTGAGCAAGAGACTAGAAAATCCAAAAAAGCAGCAGAGCTACTCCTTGCAGAACTGAATGAGGTTCAAGAGACTATGGCCGTCGAAAGTCTAAAAGGGCAGCAAAAATGCATTAGTAAGGCAACAACTGAGTAAAGTTCCAAACTAAATAAACTTCACAAATCACAACCAAATAATTTACACGAACTGGGATTGGGAATTTAGGATTGGGGTTGGGGTTTAGACGAAGTGATGAAGGTTAGTTCTTCTTTCTCTTCTAATTGGGAAATATGGAAATAAATGGGTTCTCGTTCTTGTTCTTTGCTCTCTTGAAGTACAAAGAACAAGGAGAAAGGGCTAGAACTTAAAAATAGGGCAAAATGGGATTGGGGTTTAGAGGAAATGATGAAGGCTGGCTAACTGGGTTCTTTCTCTTGGAATTGGGATCTTCTGGAAATTTAGGGTTCTTGACTTCTCGTACTTCTTTCTATCTCTTCGAAGAACAGAGAAGAAGGGTTTGTTTCGGGACAAATGATTCTAAAAGAGTCATGAGTCCAAAGGGTGAGGAAGAAGAAGACAGAGATAAACAGAGGAGGAGAGAGAGCTGGAAGAAGAAGAGGTAAAAAGAAAAAGAAAAAAATAGGGAGAAAAAAAAATAAGTGAGGATATAATAGACATTTCGGAGTGTGAGGAATGCCACGTCAGCAATCTAATGGAGATTTTGATGGAGAATTAACGTCAATGACCTATTGTGTGAAAATTGAGAGTTGGAGGAGCATTTGAGTGAAACTTGAGGGGTTAAAACGTCGAGACTATAAATATATGGGGTAAACAGTACTTAATCCTTTAAAAAAAAAAAAAACCGTTGCATGTTGGCAATACCAACCGAAATATCAAAATTAATAAAAATAATATGATACCGTACCTAAATCAACAACAAAACTCAGTTTCAAAAAGAAAAAATAGTTTTAAAGTTGGTACCGATTCAAAGCTACCGAATAACGGTTTTAATAATGTATGAGATAGGAGATAAACAGTGGGCCAAAGGGCATTTCGAGTAGGTGAGGTCATATATGCCATGCATGCATGAGATCGATATATGAGTATGTATTTCCTGTGAAGGCGGCAAGTGAATGATGGAGGTGATCATAGAATGAAATGTTTAATGGTGGGAGTGAGTGAGGTAGCTAAAACACCACCATCACCACGGGACTCCACCAATCCAATTACCCCAGAAAACAACTAAACAAGGCAATAGCGCGGCGGTGGATATATAGAGTTATTGCTAGCTTTTAAGGTATGCTTGCGTATGATTCCCATGGCTTCCTCCCTCATTCGTTTGTTGGAGAAACAAAGGAGATTCCTTTCTAATTTCCAATTGGGATACTCACATTAGGCTCGTGAATTCAATGATTAGTTGAGACATACATATCACCATCGATCCATCATCTTCTTAATTTATTAAGACAGTGGTTTGAGTTGACCGACCACTTTCAAACTCTTATTCTTGCTCCAATAATATTAACAATGAAAGAATATGATATAGTATAAAATACAGTAGTATCCATTTAAATTAGGGAAAATGATTATTTTATCTAATTTTGGGGTTAATTAATCCCACTTACTTAAATACTCTAAGAGATTGCATACTTACTCAAACACTCTAAGAGATCATTTCCCTAATACCCAATTAAGTATTTTTTTTATTCCTTTTTATTTATCTTTGGGACAATTTTGTCCTCTCCTTCTTTGTCACTTAGAGTAACAAGTCATTGGAGACCTTGCCGGACTCCGGTGACCAGTGGCCGGCCGCGGACTCCGGCGACCGGTCACCAGAATCCAGAATCCGGCTACCGGACTGGTGACCGAATTCTGACGTTTGAATTTATTGCCTCCTAATAATACCCAGTAATCATATTATTGCCTCTCAACAATCATATTATTGTCTCCCAATACTCTTTTTATTGCCTCCTAATAATCATATGATTGCTTCCTAATAATCATAATATTGCCTCCCAATAATCGTATGATTGCCTCCCAATAATCATATTATTGCCTCCTAATAATCATATTATTGCCCCCAATAATCATATTATTTCCCTCCAATAATCATATTATTGCCCTAAAGTGAATTGCATAAACTCCCAAAACCAAAATGAATACACTACAGACACAATTGATCAATTTATATGTTCAATTGTACGCGTTTTTTTTTTTCCTTCCTCATTCTCGGAGCTCACAATATACCAAAAAAAAAAAGAAGTGCTCTGGGCACCCACCGGAGTGTGAGGTCGGCTGGTTTTTTCTTCGGTGCTACCCGGTGGCAGTTTGGAGGTCGTGACCGGATTGGGTGGCGGAAGATGCGACCGGTTGGGTTGGAGAACTAGCTGGTGATTGGCTTATCTCAGGCTGGGAGACTGAGGTTGGGTCGTGTTCGTCTTTCTCAGTTGGAAGGAGTGGTCGGGAAGTGGTTGTGTAAGGGGAGCAGAGTCGAATCGGGCTGGGATAGGAGTCGAATCCCCATTGGGGCTGAGTTGTGGCAATGGACGTTGGATCGGTAGTTTGGGTGACGGCAACGCTCAGATGTTCAATTTAGATCTGGATACAATGCTCTGATCTTAGGGCTGGCACTACTACAGAAATTGAATGAAACAACACCTCTCAGACGACGCTACGCAATTATCTGTTGTGTGATTGATTTTTTTTTTTCAGACGTCGTTTTTATAAGAGCAGTCGTCTGATAGGGACTTAGGAATTAGTTCAGAAGACATTTAGGATAAAAACTGTTGTGTCACGTTAAAAAAAATTGAGTGCCAAGTTTCCCACCGCATTAGTGGTGCCAAACCCCATATGAAACCCCAAATTTTTCCCAACATGTATTGATCATACGATGAGAAATAATATAACTGTGATCTGATCAAATAGTTTGACAAAAAGGAGGGAGATTTCCCACCACCATTTTTCTCCAACCCCCCATGGAGGGAAGTCAAACTGATAAGAGACAAACCCCAAATTTGAAATGGCTACATCCAGACCACATTGTTATAAAATTCTGTCATGTGAGTCCTTCTCAAATTGATAGAACTTGTCCAAATGGGCTTGAAACGCTAACACTTAACAAAAAAAAAAACATAAGCATTACATTAACCCGCCGTCTCGATAGTGCCTTACTCTCTCTCTCTCTCTCGACACAGACCTAAAACCAAAACCCTCACTCTTGACAGCTCCTTATTCTCTCAAAAAAACCTAGAGCCAAAACCTCCTCACTCTTCGCCATCCCAATCGCAGCTTGGGAGGCACAACGAGCCTGCTCCTCCTCCAACTTCACCTGACGGCAGCTCAACCTTAAGTCGATCCAGATCTTCTTGTCTGACTTCGATTGGTCTTGTCCGCCATCCCAATCGCAGCTTGGGAGGCCTAGCTAGCCTGCTCCTCCTCCAACTTCACCCGACTGCAGCTCAACCTTAAGTCGATCCAGATCTTCTTGTCTGACTTCGATTGGTCTTCCAAAAATAAAACACGGGCTTATCAATTCGTATCGTAACAAGTGGTACTCCTCTCGGTAAAGCCATCGTCCCGGTCCTCAAGCTCTGAGATTAGATTTCAACTTTGAGTTCCAATTCTCCATTTAGTGGTTTGTTGATTCAAATTCTTTGAATTCATTCTCTGATTTGTTGATTTTTACTTTTGTAGACTCGGTACTGTGCGCGAAATTGAAAAGCATGACCATGGTGGTTTCCGATTCTTCTTGCTTTGATGCAAATGAAGGTAATTTAGTGAAAACCCCCTTTTGTTTTTTAGGGTTTCTCTGTAAAGCATTGGTCTTTTTCTTCTTTGGGACCCCAATTGAACCCGTTGATTTGAATTTCTTGATTTTTGTCCAAGTAGATTTTGCTTGGGGAAATTGTTATAACCCAGAAGTTATTAGCACTACAAAATTCAGGGATGCAGGTGCAAATGACGTCTCAATGGTATCAGCTTGCTCTTTTTCCTTCTTCTCCATGTTTCTTATGTGAATGGTTAATCAGACTCGGGCCAATTTAATGGTTCTCATGAATTTGAAATATTGAGGCCTTAGAGAAAAGTTTCTTTCATTGGATGGCGACTTGGAATTAGTTTATGTGATTTCATTTAAATTATTTATGATTCTGTTCAGACTTGGGTTGTTTGTCCAATTGACACATCACAACCCTTAAAACGCATGATGCGGGTTTGGCTATGAAAGCTGTGTGGGTTAATTTAGAGAACAAAATTGTCTTGTTGTATTTCTAGTGTTAGCAAAATTGTCTCGTGGTGCTGATTTTTTGTTATGAGCTGCTGCTCTTTTATGTATTTTATTGTTTTTTTTCTATCACTCCAATGTTATCATGAGTTCTGTTGGCTGCATCAGGCTTGTGTAGTTGGATTTTGGAGGTATTTAATTATAGACACATTATATAATGGTTCTTGTATTTCAGGATTAATAAAGGTGATGCAGCATTGAGAACCCACCAAATAAATCTATGGTGGGATCTTCTGCCCACATCCGTGTCCATATATACAATATATTGTCTTTCAATTGTTATTCAAATGTTCAATTAATATTTTTTCTATGGCTGTCATGATTTCTTTCCCAACCTTTTTAGATCTTTAGCAATGTGCTATGTGGTTGTCAATGTTTAGAAATGTGTTTCATTGTGTGAAAATTTTGTAGTTTGTAGAGCTTGACCTTCTATATCTTTCAAATCAGCAAATTGATAGGTAGAGTTGCTAGGATTTTCTTTCTGGTGTGAGAAGTGCCTTAGCTAGATACCCGGAGAATTTTCTAGGGAAGGTCATATGTGAAACCAAGTTTAAAATCCTACAATGGTTTCATTATCTGATAAAATGATGGCAAAGAAAATGATTATAGCTTTGCCCCTTCTGTCATGAATTAGAGTGTAGAAGCTGATTTCTCTAATCTTGTTCTCAACTGTCTTCCAAGTTCGTTTTCTGCTACTTCTTCCATTTTGTTTGACTCTTTCATTTGTATATACAGTCTGAATTTAATTTAAGTCTTTGGTTCTTGTTACCTGTGAAGGCTTTACAACTGATGGTCTCGCTGCCATTGTTGCCAATTGTAGGTAAGGATCAGTTTTCATTCCTTGTTTGTTGCTATTTTGATAGTTTATGGAATGTGATTTGCACTTATGGCTTTCTTATTCTTGGTTTAATTCTTCAGTTCAGTTGCTACTGTGTGGTGATAAACATGTTTGCAGCTTACATACCAATCCCTGTGATCCTATTCCTTTTTTTGCATTCACCTTTTGAGGATCTTTTAGTTGTACTGTCAACTACATCTGATTTCGAATCATAGAGGCCATTGGTTTAGTTGCTTTCCCAATAGCTGTACCTCTCTTGTGTCCTTGAATTTTGCAACCATTTCAGTTACTCATTAAGTTCTTACCAATGGGTTGTGGTTTGATATGGTAAGAGATCTCAATTGCAGCAAATGTAGCCCAAAAGGAAATTGATAAGTACATCAAGATACCTGGAGAAGCCCTTCAGCTAAGACGACCTATCAACAACAGTTCCATATCGGTCCAAATGCAGAGGTTTTGCAGTCTCCTCCAGCTAAATACATCTGCTTAGGTACTTTTGTTTTGGTCCAGAATCTGGTACTTGAACTGTTGGCTGGTTATACATTACTTAATTTGAGTCTTCTTTCGGCATGAGTCTTGATGTAATTTGGTTAGATGGTTGTTGAAGGAAAGACATATGACGTTGATTATGATTTTTTGTATATATGTTCCAGACTAGAATGAGGATTTTGGGAACTGTTTTTGCAAAGTGAAATTATTTCACCACTGCTAAGGTACAATTTTAATCGACCAATCATGTCTTACATTTACTCTCATATATTGTTAGACAATTCATTTTCGTACTTGTGATTCATATGAGTTAGTAGAGGACAGAGGTTTACATAGTAGCTGATGGAGTACTTTTCTGGAAATGCATAATGTACATTAAAGTCTTTGCATTGTCTGCAGGACAAATGGGAAACTTAATTTGGTTCACACAACACAAATCTTTTCTTAGCAAAGAAGGGGAGAGCTTGTTCCCTAATTGCTCTTGGACAAGAGTATTGGCTGCCCATTCTTACTGGTGCCAACACCAGGCTAAGCAACATGGCAAGCACCAGGTTTGTCCCAAGGATCATAGACAATAGCTCAACTTGTAGACATGGAGCTCCAATGTACTCGGCATTGTATAATCTAGAAAAGAGCAAAAGTTGATAGATACAGAGGAAGAAGGCAAATGTACAAATGACCCTCCTAAATTAGTGTATGAATATTTGGGAAATATATAATTACGTTTGATATCAATTTACTGAATTCATTTAATATGTGGTGGGATTTGAATTAATTTGATTGTTATATATTTTGTAACAATTAGACATCAATAATAAATGGAAGGCATTGTGCAACATGTTATAACACAACATTAAAAGCTCGATATGTTGTCTCAAAGCACAGCATAATATTCACAATAGCCACAAAATAAAAACTGTCGTCTGAGATTAATACAGATCACAGATGCTATCACAAAATAGTTGTGTGAATAACAGTCACACAACAGTTATAAAAAAAACTGACTTCTGAATCACAATCACATAACGGGTTCTTAAGTTTCCCGTCGTCTGAGTGACGTTCACACGACAGTTAATGATGTCGACAAGCTATCGACAGCCTGTCGACATGTTATCGACATGCATGCCGAGTTCTTCAGACGATAGTTCTCTAAATCATGTTTCATCAGACAGCAGTGAAATATACGACAGTCAGCTCCGCATCAAACGACAGTTTTTAGCCGTCGTCTGATTCAATTTTTGTACTAGTGTGGCTTGGGGTGGGACCCATGAAGGTTGAGATCGTCTCTGATGGCGGTGGAGACTTGATGGAGGAGAGGGCCCGAAGCCCGTGGTGGGGCGCCGGAGCTGCCATGGTAGAGAGAGAGAGAGAGAGAGAGGACCGTGCAGATCGAAATCGGAGGATGAGAGAGGGAGAAAGCGCAGATTGGAGGGATGAGAGAGAGAGAGAGAGAGAGAGAGAGAGAGAGAGAGAGAGAGAGAGAGAGTGTGTGTGTGTGTCTGAGAGAGAGAGATATGAGTGTAATTTAAAAATTAAAATGAGGGCAATATTGTCAATAGATGTTAGATTGGGTAAATGAGATTAAAAAACTCTTAGTGGAGTAAGTGAACAATTTTTAAGCTAAAATTGGGTAAGTGGTCACGGCCCCTTTAAATTATTTGTAACTTAAGTTTACAATTAATGGTTGTCATCACTTTTGCAAATCTAAACATGAGTTACGTAAATTACACGGATAAAAGAAGATAATTCAAGCTAGCTACCAAATCCACCATTTTTATCAACAAGCAAGGCAATATGTGCCTTACCAATTAGATACTCTCTACATGCGTACATTACAGACATTTTCTACTACGGCGAGTAGTCTATAATGTCAGTTCGTATGATCACATGCATATTGTACTTATTAACAAGGAACGATCACGGCTGATAAGAACTAAAAGAGATTTCACGTGAACTAAGCTTCAATATGATGTGATGACATGTATTAATTGTAGTAATATCGAGTGTACCTACATGTACGTTTGCAAGCATAATTAGCTATAATGAGCCACGCTCATTGTTCCGCCAGAGGTACCGACTCTCACCAAAAGAGTGACCTGCGAAGGCATATCCAGGTAGGCTACCGCCTGGGCCCCGGATCGCCACCAGATCACAGCTGACGCGCCGCGCCAAGATAGCATCAGAAGCTCCAGACGCTGGGAATCGAAGCACATCAGTCCCACATCGAAAACAATAAGAAGATCAACCTTCTCCTCACCTATAAAGGTTCTCTCCTCTCTCATCATTAATTATGAATTTACTACTCATTTATTGTTATGCTGCCTATATGCATTGACTGACTTAGGCATCGGAGAAGTGAAGACCGCCTAACGCGGTCTCCCTCTGACGCCCTGTCTCTCGTGTGACAGCTAGCGGAGGCCATCAAATCCTCAGAGTAGCGGTCCGCCCACCAGACCCGCGTTAAACGAAAGATCGGCTACCGCCGGACTTTGAGCATTAACATCGAGTAATTAAGCTAAAGGAAAATTTGATGGGCAAGTAATCATTTGGTCATGATTAAGGGTGTAATGACCCGGATTTTCGTATTAATTTCTCGTATTTTTCTTGAACTTAATAAATGTCTTAGTTAGTACAAATTATGGTTTCGATGCTTAGTTCTTTTGGTTTATCATGAATTAGATATATTTCGAAATATTATTCGCTCGAAATGTTCCATTCAAGAGTTGACTTTTTGTACATCACGAATTTGTGAAAATTTCCTTCACAAAAGTTGTAGAGCGCGTCGATACGAGTTCATGGACATGCGGAATGCGAAAATCGGAGTTCGTATGAGGAAATTATGGCTTTTGGAAAAAGTTTCCATTTTGGGTTAAATAGAAAAATTTGGGAAAAATTTTCAGAAATCCCTAGATTTCCGAAAATAGCAATTCGGGCCTCTCTCCCTATCTCCCGACTGAAAAACACCTCAAAACTTCCACCGGCCATATCTCCCTCCACAGACCACTAATCCACGCCAGACCACATCCAACGTGCTCGCCTCGACCTTACGCAGCTGCTAATGGCAGCCTTGCGCCGCGGCACGACCTGTAGCGTTGACGGGAAGCTCGACCCGATTTGGGTCCAAGATCGAGTCAATGCCGATATCTCGAGTTTCCGACCGCCAATCTTTGAGATTATTGGTTTCACGTTCGTCGGAGCTGTCATCGGTTTCTGGAAATTTTCCGGCCACCTCTACTGGTTCTAGGTAATTTCGATCCCTTCCCATCATTTCCAGCTTACTTGCTAGCAGTGTTCTAAAACTCGGCCGCCCAACCCGCCTAAGCGGCGCCTAGGCGCTGGGCGGCAGCTCTCCGACTCGATTAATGCCAAATCGGCTGGATTGGGCGGGATTGACTTGGGCGGCCTCCTGGGGGGCCTAGGCGGCCAACTAGGCGCCTGGGCGGTAAGGACTTGACGGAGGTTGGTGGCGTCGCAAGTGGCCGGGTCGGGGTCCAGAGGAGGAAGGATTTCTTAGTATTTCCACTCAGCTCGAAGGAGAGGCGCTTGGTGAGGTCCTCAGAGCATGTTGATGACGGCGGAGGTGTTGCAGCCGAAGCTTGTGAAGGATTATTTCCACTCAGGTCGAAGAAGAGGGGCTTGGTGAGGTCCTCAGAGCATGTTGATGACGGCGGAGGTGTTGCAGCTGAAGCTTGTGAAGGATTTGCAGAGGTGGATGGCATCGTTGTTGGGTGAGGTCTGGAGAGAGTCGCCATTGTTGGCTTGTTTGCAGATAAGAATGAAAAACCAAAGACAAGATTTGACTGGGTGGAGAATCTGGAGATAAGGAAAAAAGTCAATAAAGTTCGTCTCATATCGAGGGATGTGGGATGAATGGTTAATAACTATCCAGAAGGTTCAGGCCTCCAGGGCACGTGGGATGAAGTTGTGCAGTAATACATTTTCTTTATTTTTTAATAGATAGAGACAATAACACATTCCCCATATATTAAGTCTTTGTTCCTTTAAAAAAAAAAAGTCTTTGTTTTTTTTTTAAAGGTTTTAAGTCTTGAAATATTCTTAATTATGTAAATAAATGTTATAAAAATAAAATTTAAATTTAAAAATACAAAACCGCCTAGGCGCCATCTAGGCGTCCGCCTAGGCGCTCCTCCCCAGCCCACTGCCCGACTAGCGCCTAGTGATTTTTCGAACCTTGCTTGCTAGTTAGGAAAGTTGTTCAACTCGATGAAACGAAGAGGAGCAGCCTGGCCCCGATGCCATTGGCAGTGGTCGGCGGCGGTTCCTCTGCCTCTAACTCCGGTGGCCTTTTCCGGCCACCTTCGGGGACCTCAAGGGTAGTTTCTGCCCATTTTTATGTTCTACATGTTTATACGATCATGTCAATGTACAATGCATAATTTTTGGAGATCGCATGATTAAGTTATGAATTTTAGCGTTTAAGGATTTTCGATTCGTTTCCGTTTTCGATCCATGAGGATCCAGCTGCCCAATCGACTTGTAGTTTTGATATAATGATCGTAGGACTATGCCGATGACCTTGTGTGGTCATAGGCAAGGATCCGACCATTGGATCTTCGTATAATTGTGTTTTATGAATCGTGCGCTAAGTTAAGATCGTATTTGATTAGGTGATTGACGGATTTGTTTTGGGCGGACGATTGTGATTGTGATTTTGAGCTGTTAAGAAGACGCAGCTGGATTTGAGGTGAGTAAATCTCACATGGTTAATTTACGAACGGATTAATTTATTACTCGGAATTACTTGTTTAATTGTTAAATCATTTTCGAAACAAATTATTTGTTTTAAAATATATGAACTTGATCGACAACGGTTCATGGGTAAGTGAAAACAATGTTTTGATATAAAATGATTTTCGAGTAGTCAATTTGTAAAACTATAGTTGGTATTAGTGGTCATTCCTGCGTGAATGACTACGTATATATATATATATATATATATATTTACGTGGAATATATGTATATATATTGGATGGCGTGACATTGTGATATGAGTGAATTGTGATTTATTTAGAATATCGTTTTGAACTGTTGCTTATTGTGTTGAATGAGTAGTCGAGTTCCGCAAAGTTTTGAGTCACGTGGGACTTTAAATGTTTTCGGGTCTACGGATTCGGGTCACAAGTAGTGACAGAGGCAATCATTATCGTAGGTTTGAACCTTGGCAGAGGTGACAGGCTACGTTTCAGTTAGAGCTCTAGTTTATCGATCTGCCATTGTATTTCAAGGGAGTAACACGAGGGTTACATGAAGCCTTTGAAATGCATTTTTAAAGAGAGTTCGTGTGGGTTCTTTCTTTTATTGTCCATTTGAAGGACTTGTGTTTCTTATTGATATGGAATTGGTTTTTGAATTATTTTATTTTTTTCTTGAGTTGTGAAATTGTCAAGCATGGGGGTTTGTGTCATTTTAATTGAGATTACTCATACGAGCTTCAAAAGCTTACCGGGTTGTTGTTTGCAATCCCGGTGCACTATTCCATGGTGTAGCGGTTGTTCCTGCAAGTCAGGACCACCAGGGTGGAGATCGTGGCGTGTAGTTCAGCAGTGTTAGGTTCATGACCTATTTTTGTATCGTACTGCTGCATGTAGTATGCTCCTAGCGAGCGCTACTTTTGTATTTCTTTCTTTTGAGCCTTGTAAACACTTGTTGATATAACATTTGGCTCGAGTGATTGAGTCCTTGAGAATATGCTTTTGGATTATTATAATTGCTTAGATTAAATTGAAAAAGTTTCTATGCAATTTCGGGAAGTTGGTCAAGTTATCGCATTTCGGATTTGAATTTATTTATTCAAAATTCGGGGCGTGACAAAGGGCACATATGATCAACTTGAAAGTGCAGAAACATAAATAATTTTAGATGTAAATTATGATAAGGGATATAAGATATATAGATGAAGTAAACTGAAATAGAATTCAAGAAACAAACAAAGACAATATGCATGTATGTATATACCAACTTTGAAGTAATAATTATGTAAGAGACTATAGTGGAAGGAGCACTAGTAAGAGACTATAGTAATAATTATATTGAGAACCTGGTTCATTAGCCATCCTTGAAAAACATAGTGGAAGGAGCACTAGTAGTCAAAGCATGGGACTTCGATCATTGGTTAATCGGGAGTCTGTTGATTTAACTAAATTATACATCTTAGTAGTAAGACGAGTCAATACAAGCCTGACTCGGCCGGGCATTAACCAGTGAAGAAGACGCTTCGTCCCAAAATCATTGTCATATGATAGGCAGGTTTAAGCAAGCAAATTAAGAAAAATACAAAAAAAAAATCCTTTCATTCAAAATGCCAGGCGAGTCACGTACAAGTCTGTAAAGGAATTAAGGCCACTCAGGAATATCTTTCCTTCATGAAAAAATAAAGTTTGCAACAATGAAGTATTGCTCGAAAAAATAAAGTTTGCAACAATGAAGTATTGCTCGAAGTAGCTCAGAAACGAAGATATATTGGAGCCTGTGGTACGTGTTGAACCGGCCGGTTTAGTCCCCGGTCACAAGCTCTTGGGTTGTATTAGACCTAAACTGGAGTTTGTCATCCTCTATGCATGATTTAGAACACAGCAGTTTATGGATATCTCGATAATGGAAACTCGATACAAGGTATCCGAGATCCCTAAGAAGCCTCAACATCTTTATCGTCTTCCTCTTCAATTTCTTCAACTGAATACATCTTAAGTTTGATGATCGATGGTGTCTCTAGTCAATTCTTTTTCTCCATCAACATGGGCACATGGCACTTTTATTTCACCTTAGTGAAAGATATAGCGCTCCTGCATAGAACACGAGCAGATTGTTAAAATAACACCGTCTAAACATGAAAGTAGTGCTTATACGTGCGGGTCGTTACTTACATGAAAGGCATTAAAATCAACGCCATGAGATACAATATCACCTTCACACTGGCATTTTCTCCTCCAATTAATGGGAGTCTTGCTCTTGCACGCAGATCTTCCTGAAACAAGAGAAATATGTTGCAGATGAAAATTAGAATCAAGCAGTTCATTAAGCGCGTATAGATATAATTCGGTGACTGCTGGCAGTGTTTTTCTGAAACTTGGGTGGGTATTGAGTAATTCGTTAATTTTCTTTCTTTTCCTCATAAAAAATATAAAGGATGCTCGGGCAGCAGTGTAATAACCTCAATTTTCATATTAATTTCATGTATTATTCGTAGAATTAATGAACGTATCATTTGCTCGAATTGTAGTGTAAATGCCTTGTTCGATTTGAATTATCGAAAAATTGAAATTGTTCGTACGTTTAAGAAGCTCGAAACGTAGATTCAAAAGTCGACTTTTTATACTTTTGGAATTTGGGAAGACTTCCTTCATGAAAGTCGTAGAGCACATCGATACGAGTTCTTGTATATGCAGAATGCGAAAATCAGAGTTAGTATGAAGAAGTTATGGCTTTTGAAAGAAGTTTTCATTTTGGTATAAGGACGAAATTTTGCAAAAATTGCAAAGGACAGATTTCCAAAAACGGAAACCCATCCCTCTTTCTCTCTCCCCGAGCCCGAGTCGCCTCTCCTCCTTCGACCGGCGATTTCTCCGCCGTCTGGCCACCGTTGGTCACGGGACAACTTGCAATAGCTTCGCCTCATCCTCCTCGTGACGTCTATGGTGGTAATGGAGCACAAGATGAGCTGCAGACTGAGCAGCAAGGCCGGGAACCTCCGTAGTGGCGCTACAAATATCCTCGGTTGGAGTTGACAATTCCGGCCACCATAGGTGGAATTTCTTGACGGGTTTTGTAGCCCAGAGGCTGAGGAAGGTTTCCCCCAAGGTGGCTTGCAACGATTTCACATGTGAAGCTCAAATCGAAGGATTGAAATTCTAGGGTTTCAATCGGCCCCTTTTGTTCCATGGTAAAATTCGATCAATTGGCTTATAATTTGACTTCAGTGTAGTTGGAAAAGTTGTTGTACATGTTGTGAAGAAGATTTTTGGTTTAGGAATTGTAGCCCAATTTTGAAGTTGACCAGTGGCAGCGCCACCAACTGTGGTAGTGCCTTGCGGTGATTTTCGGCCATCCCAGGGACAGTTTTTGCCCCTGATCACAATCTACTTGTCGATACGAGCATTTGGATATACAATAAGTAATTTTTGGAGATCGTATGATTAAGTTATGAATTTTTTGGTTTCGATTGTTTCGGTTTCAATCCGTGAAGATCAGACTGTCCGATCGACTTGTAATTCTGATATGATGATCATATAACTATTCCGATGACTTTGTGTGGTCATGGATAAAGATCCGACCGTTGGATCTTCATATAATTGTGAAATGACAATTCGAAGGGCGATCTGTGAGGATCCGACCATCGGATTGTCGTATAATTTTTTGAAGTTGTTTATAAAAGCGATCCGAGAAGATCCAACCATTGGATCTTCATATAATTTTGAGAGGATGATCCCAAGGGTGATCCGTGAAGATCCGACCGTTGGATCATCATATATTTGTGTTTTTGAGATTGTGGGCTAAGTTGAGATTATCACGCCCCTGATTTTTAACACAAATAAAAATCGATATACAATCCCATAATTATACATGCATGATCGTTCAGTCATCAATATCAAATACCTTGAAACTTTTTCCCTTTATACTACATACATATTGATGCCCTTAACCCACTATGTCAATATTGACCCGCTTCACAGAGTCATATATTACATAAGCTTACAAATTAAATTGTCAACAACAAAATAAAACGTAAATGCTCCTCAGAGCTTACTACAACGGAAGTCCAAATAACGATAAAGTCACAAAATTGGATTCCTACCGTTAAGTTGCAAGTATGCTACCCCAACTTCAACCACGATTATCCTGACCTGCATGATTAACCCCTACACCGTTTGAATGGTGCACCGGGTTGCCACACAACAAACCCGGTAAGCTTTTGCAAGCCCGTATGACTAACTCAAAACAACCAACATAGCTCACACAAGAAATAAGGAAAACAACTCTCACTTTGATTCCTTAAAACCACTCGACAACTCACTCCTTGGTTTCTATCAAAGCGTAACATAGAAAGCAACTCACTCCTTGATTTATATCAATTGTAACATAGAAACAACTCACACCTTGAATTCTATCAATTGTACCATAGAAAGCAACTCACTCCTTGATTTCTATCAAATATACCATAGAAAGCAACTCACTCCTTGATTTCTATCAAATCGTTAATAAGGAAAACGTACAACTTACACCTTGTCCCCTTAAAAACCGTTAATAAGGAAGCAACTCACACCTTGTTTCCTAAAAACATGTAATCTCATGAGTTCGATATAACATTGCCCCGTTGCCCCATGAATCACAAATGGCAAACAGACTAGAGCTCTAACTGTATTCGTAACCACTCGTTCGGCCAAAGACGTGATTACCTGATATTCTGCCCAAGGTCATAGACCTTCATTCCTCGAACTTTTCAGTCCATTGGAATAAAACATTAAAGAAGTCGCACAGGACTCAAAATGTCAAAATGTTTTACAAATCTCAATGCTTTTCAAAACAATCGAAATCAACATTTCCATAATCATTGTTTTCCGAAAAGCCATAACACAAAACAATAAATAAGCATAATCATGCATGTTGTTTTCATACACAAATCTCAATGCTTTTCAAAACAAGTCGAATCCACAATTCCACAATCATTTGTTTTCCGAAAAGCCACAACCCAAAACAATAAAAAGCATCATTCATGCATATTGTTTCCATAAATCCACAGACCCACCAAAATATATATATTTCACGTAAATATATAAACGTAGTCATCCGCTTAGGAATGCCTACTAATACCAACTATAGTTTGCAGTTAATAAATAACTCTCAAAACGATAAGGGTATTCCGTTCGTAAATGAACCTTGTGAGATTACTCACCTCGAAATTCTTGTTGCGTCTTCAATATAGAACAAAGCAGCCAATCCACAAAACAACCGTCCAAAAATACTTCGTCAAGTACCTATTCACATACAGTTTCAACTTAGTAACAATTCACAAACGATTTAAGTTCGAAACCCTTGTTTTGAACTAAAATCCCCAAAGTGGCGCCAATCGAGGCAAAACCACATCTGAGACCTCCCAAAGTCTCCGGAATACTTCCACGATCGATATGTCCAAACCACAAGTCAATCGGACGCTCGGATCCTCACGGATCGAATAAATCAACCGCTATGAAACAGTAAAAATCATAACAATTTCATACGAACTCCAAAATTTGAGTATTATATATCGAAACGCTCGTATCGACGAGTAAAAGACATATAATACCAGAAAAAGTCCTTTATAGGGGTGGGCATAAATGACCGAAAGCCTAAAAAACCGGAAGGAACCAATTTGGACCGACCGGTTCGGGTCGGGTTTTCGTCTGAAAATAAGGGCTTTCGGGCCGGTTCGGTCCCTGTAGTCAGTGTGCCGGTCCGATCTCGGTTCCAAACTTTGAAATACATAAAACCCGTTGGGCCCGAATTATGCATCATTCTTTAACCTTTTTTATCTTTTTATCCATCTTTCTCTCTCTTATGTCTCATTATTCATTTATTCCTCACGACTTCACTTTTCTTCTTTCTCTTTCATCTTTCTCTTCCATCAATCATTCTGTCTCCCATTTCATTCTGTCTTCTCTTTATCTTATTCTTCTCTTTTTCTTCTTTCTTACCCATCTCCCTCTTCCCTCAGTTTGGAAGTTCCTCTCCCTCAATTCGTCCACACTTGGTTCATCTTCTCTGTTGGTGGAAGTGCAGTCTCCAAACCCAACCCGGATCGGAAACTAGTTGAGGTTTCGGATTTGAACGGTTAAGTCTCATCTCCTCTCAACTTCTCTTCATTTTCTTCCTTGTCCCTGTTCGTCAATTCAGTTCTTCTTCTTATTCATTTTTTTTCTTCTTCTTCTAGCTATGGTCTATGTGGCCAAGCCTTTCAATTTGTCTCTTTATCGAGATCTCTTAAAGGCTCTGGCTAGAACCTGAAATTCGGAGCCTTCACATCTCAAAGTCTCTAGATCAAACCAAACTGACGACAACCATCAGCGACGTTCTGATCTTGATCAGTTGATTTTTAATTTTTAATTTTTTATTTTGTAGAAGTTAGATCTATTGGTGATATTGTTCAGTTGATAACTATGTAAACATGGAACTTTTGGTGGTTTGATTATTGTTTGCTGCATTTTTGCCCAAAAATGGAGCATTTTTGAAAAATCTGCCAGGAACTGAAAGCCCGGAGAAACCGATCGGTTTGTCACTGTCCGGGTTGAGGTCGGTCTTTGTGTCCGTCATGTGCAAACCCGGCCCAAACTTAACTCTGCCGGTCCTGTCCCCGTCCCTGTAAATGTGGTGCTGGTCTGGGACCGTGCCCAGCCCTAGTCCTTTACATAGCCGGAACGCCGCCACAGGAAAACTCAATATTTCACAAAACTTCCAACGACAAAGATGTTCATCTCAACATGCTTGACCATTTTCATGACTAGCATGAAGTCAGAAACTAAGCATAAAGGGTCGACAACTACCTCGCAAGCTGTGGATTACTGTTCAATCCGAGTTGAACTAAGTTTCACGTGAATCAATCCAAACAACCATCACAGATCGATCTAGGAGGCTGCTACGAGCTCCCCAAGCTTGATTTGAAGCCTCGTCGACGTCGGAGATCGGAGAACTGATCGGGTCCGAATACACAAAATTTCGCCGCCTTTCTGCGTCGTCACCGCTGCGAATCGCCGCTAGAGGACACCACAGGGAGGAGCTGATGGCAGAGACGAGCTGATCTGAAAAGTTTCACCACCGGAGTTCGCCGGAAATGCCGGATAGGACCGGCCGGGTCCGGGTCGGGTTAGCCGGGTTTCTTTGATACTGAAAGTGCAACCGAGAGAGAAGAGAGAGAGAAGAAACTTTCTGGAAATAGAGAATGAAATTATGAAATGATTTTCGGAAAATTTCTATTTATACTAATGGCAACTTCTTCCAATGGCCATAACTTCTTCATACGAACTCCGATTGACGCGTTCCGCATGTCCATGAGAATCCCGACGTATAAAAAGTCAAACTTCGCACGACCCCCTAAACTGTGAAATTTGAATAATTATACATATGAAAACCATTCCACTTCACATACAATTTACGAATAAAGCATAATAACAATTATTCGTACAACTGGTCCATTATTAATTACCAAAATTAAATAACGAAAATCCAGGTCATCACAGAGATCATATTTGTTTAGGTGATTGACAGAATTGTTTTGGCGAACGATTTGTGAATTGTTATTTTTGAGCTATTAAGAAGACGTAGCTGGATTAGAGGTGAGTAAATCTCACATGGTTCATATTACGAACCGAATGCTATTAACTACTCTATTTAAATCGTAATTTTTATGGAAATAAATATTTGTTTTAAGTTATATGGGCTTGATCTACTACGGTCCATAGGTAAGTAAAATGATATTTAACTATACAAAAATGAATTTCACTTTTACTACGTGTGGACTATAGTTGGTATTAGTGGTCATTCTTGTGAAGATGATTATATGTGTGTGTGTGTCTATATATTTACGTGAATATATCTGGAATCGTGTGACATTGAGATGTGTGGAATTGTGATAATTTCAGTTATAATATGGAATTGAGTATGTAATTGCCATAATTATATGTGATAATGAATGTAGATTTGAAATTATGGCTAACATCGGTGGGTCGTATGGGATTTTGAGAATGTCTGGTTCTGAGGGCTGAAATGGTTTAAAGTTCGACGACTATAGTAATAATCGAAGTATTTGTTGTTCTGAGGGCAGAATGGTCCAAAGTTCGAAGGTTATTGAGATAACTTGGGTGAAATATATCTATTACTTGAACCTTGGCCGAGTTGACAGGTAATGATTTAGTTAGAGCTCTAACCTGTTGTGGGATAACGTTAAAATGGTAACGTTATGTAGTTAGGGGATTGTTGAGATGTCTCCTTTGTTAGTTTTCCCTGAGCTGGGTTAATGATTAAATTGTGGGATGTTGAGGTTGTTGGTTTGTTTATTGAGTTAAAAGAATTGTGACGTAAATTGTTAGCTAGGCTTACCGAGTTTTGTTATTTGCAATCCAGGTACACTATTCAAACGGTGTAGCGGCTAATCCTACAAGTCAGGAGAATCAGGGTGGTGATCGAGTTGGATAGTCTTGCGGTGTTACTAGCGACACTAAGTTTATTTAGGTGTGTTTTGTATGCTCCTGTGAGCTTAACTTTTATTTAAGTTGATGTTGTAATAATCAACTCGAGAGATAGTTACCTTGAGATTGAAATTTGATTTGAGCGGTGTTGGTTTATTGAAAAAAATAATAATAATAAATTTGAGTGTTGTGAACAAGTTAGTATGATTTATCACGTTTTCTTATTTGAATTCTATATTTGAAATTTAGGGCATGACAAGCAGCAACGCACCTTACTGAAGAGGCAGTCAATAGGAAGAGCTTGGACGATATTTCATGTGTAGTTGTAAGAGTTTGGTGAATGCATAATTTCTCTCTGGCATGTTTCTTGTCTGATTGAACTTGGTTTAACAATGTCTCAGATTTGTTGTCTTTATAAAACACCTATGGAATTGAAGTGTGCTTCATCGGGGTGGTGTTCCCCTACATGTTGTACACTATTTCATCAATGAAGATGTTTTTATTCTGCAATAGTTTGCCTAAACTTAACCATAAAAACTGATGTCCATTGAGAGAAATACATCAGTTCCAAAATGAAAATCAATGTCCCATTAACCACAAGAGATCGAATTATGATGTTGGAATCGATGTGCCACAAACTTGTGCACATTGTGTTTTAGATAGAGATCGATGTCCAGTATAAGTATTGTCATCGATGAAGACAAGAAAATCGATGTTACGAAAATCTACGGACATCGTTTTCTTTCATGATTCGATATATTACAAGGTATTGGACATCGTTATTTTACCAGAACCGATGTATTATAGATAATTGACATCGTTTTTTCCCGAGAATCTGATGTCAATGTAAGTAAATATATCAGTTCATACAATATTAGACTGTGTATACTGAATCTGAAATCCTGAGATATGAGGCAAGCTACGTGTCAAAATCATGAACAACAAGAAAAGTTCATGAGAACCGATGTGTGACACAATATTAGTTGGTTTCTTAAATCAATAACGATGTTAAAATGCATAGTTGTGCTGTAGGATATATATTTCTTTAAGAATTAAAGGCAATAAAATGAAGGTTTAACAATAGTTAAACATACAAATTTGTTATCATTTAAACGTATTTACATCGATTTATAATGGGTAACCGATGAGTATACTGATACTGGACACTGGCTAAAAACTGATGTCTAGATTTTTCAGACCTTTCTCATCACCCACTAAGACATCGGTCGGGATTTTTTTCTCATCGGTTTTTAACCGATGTCTGAGGGCATAGTTCTAGTAGTGGCGGCATTGTACATGCTATTTGAAAACAACAAGATCATCGGGTGAAGTCACATACATTCTCTTCCCTAAGCCTTTGGATTTCATCCTTTCTGGCCATGCACTTACAAAGCAGAAGAGCATTCAAACCATTAATGATATTCAGCAGCGATGTTGCTGTTGTTGAACTTACCTATAAGAGGAAGGAAAAAAACAAGAAGTTGGAGAAATATTGTTGAATAAGCCAACCGAATTTAGACATGTCAATTCAGTTTGCAGTACACTTGAACTTATTACTTACGTATTTAAGGTCCTCTGGGA
Organism: Rosa chinensis; assembly: GCF_002994745.2. Taxonomy (NCBI): domain Eukaryota; kingdom Viridiplantae; phylum Streptophyta; class Magnoliopsida; order Rosales; family Rosaceae; genus Rosa; species Rosa chinensis. The sequence continues at coordinate 36,544,696 of NC_037091.1, read as the reverse complement.
GTGGAAGGTATGGGGTAGGCTGGCCTCGTAGTATCTCAAGTAGCTCACTCTCATCATTCTTTCCCCATCCGGCGACACTTGTTGTCCATGTTGGGATTTTTATATCTGCTTATTTAATAGTACTAGATGTTCAAACTTCTTCCTGTCGATGCTGCATAATTGAACAAAAGTTATCTACTAACAGTTTCGGCAAACACTACAATAGCGCAAGAGACAAACAGAAAACCATGAATAGTAAACAATTGCCAGACTTTGCAAAAACTAACAGACTGTGATCAATGATGGAAAACTATATACAATCAGGCTCTCTCCCCCGTACAATTCCAATCCTCCCATTGGTCTTGCCTAACACATAATATATAAATTAAAAGACACTCTCATTGTACAAAAACACCCCAAAATAAATAAATAAATCCAATGCAAGTATAACGAAGGCCCCTCAATACTGAAACAACCTCCAACTTTATTTCCATTTCATAGACAGTAAATCTTAGGATTTGAGCTTCAAATTGTAATGAACGAACCACAATCAATAGTTCAACTTGTAATTAATTAAAAACTGCAGTAGCAGTTTGAAGTATGAGCAGACGAACAAGAAACTCAACGACTTATGTGCTTGAGATTTCAGGTCAATTCTGTCTCTTTTTACAACAACAACCTTAAGCTTATATAGTAAAGCAAAAGGTAACCTACGTAATCATCTTGTGGATTAGAATATATAGAGTACTAATAAACTAGATTTAATGTACTATTACACAAAATATCTAGATTACTTAGTGCACAAAACAGTAGTGGCTGCACAATAATAAAAATAGCAAGTCTTCAGTAGTTTCCTAGTTGGAGCGGGAAAGCATTAATTCCAACACTCCCTCTTAATGCTTTGCTTCTTTATTTCAAGTAGGTCTCTGAAGTAAACTTCTCTCTTGAAAGTATCTGCAACTTGGTCTTCAATATTGCAGTAGACCAGATCCACTTCATTCTCTTCAACTACATCCCTGATGTAGTGAAATTTTAAGACAATATGCTTTGCCCCTACTGTGATATACAAGGTTCTTGCTCATTGCAATTGCAGACTTGTTATCATAGAGAATGATTGTTACAGATCCTTGTTTCTCACCAAAATCTTCAATGACTCTTCTGAGCCAAATTACTTGTGAAGTAGCTATTAATGTAGACACATACTCAACTTCAGCTGTAGATAAGGCCTCTAATTTTTGCTTATTTGAAGCCCAAGAGAACACACCAGTTCCAAGTGTGAAAGTATACCCAAATGTGCTTTTCAAATCATCTACACTGTCACCCCAATCACTGTCACAAAAACCAAAGAGTTTTGGTTCCCCATTCCTTTCATACATAATTTCAAAGTCAAGAGTACCATTGATTTATCTCAGAATCCTCTTTGCAGCTCCATCATGAATTTTGGTTGGCTTGTGCATAAATCTGGATAACAAGATTGCAGCATACATAATGTCAGGCCTTGTTGCTATCAAGTAAAGTAAACTTTCCAGTTCCCACTAGACTTATGTATATATTCTCATCCACATAACCACTTCCGTCTTGTTTGTGAAACTTCTCATTGACAACTAGAGGTGTTGCAACAGCTTTGCAACAAAACATCTAGAATTGTCTTTGCATATTATTTTTTCTGTTAATGAAGATACCCTCCACTGATTTAACAATTTCAATTCCCAGAAAATAATGCAGGATTGCCAATTCACTCATTTCATATTTCATCACATATAAGACTTAAAATTTGAAATCATTTTCTCACAACTTCAAGTAAATACCAAATCATCAACATATAAGGAGATAATAAGAATGCTTGATTTACCTTCAGTTTTGGTGTAGAGTGCAGGTTCATTTTCACTTCTTTGAAACCCTCTTTCATTGAAATAGGAATCAACTCACCATAACAAACACTTGAGGCTTGTTTCAAAAATAAAGAGCTTTCTTCAGTTTGTAAATCTTCTACTCTTTATAATTGATGATGAACTCTTGTGGTTTCTCTACAAACACTTCCTCTTTTAGCACTCCATTCAGAAATGCAGCTTTCTCATCTAACTGGTGTAAAAACTAGTCTTTTTGTGCAACAATGGAAATCAGACCTCTTACGTTCTCATGCCTTGCTACTAGTGCAAAAGTTTCATAGAAGTCAATTTCAGGTATTTGTGAATATCTCTTTGCCACCAATCTTGCATTATTTCTTTGCACAAATCCATCTTGGTTCAACTTTGTTTTGTAAATCCACTTTAAACAATAACATCTTTGTTATTTGGTTTAGCAACCAGCTCCCATGTATTGTTCTTCACATTCAAATTGATCTCCTCTAACATTTGATTCCTCCACTCATCTTCTTTCACAGCTTCTTCAAAATGCTCAGGGTCAAACAAGCATGCATTGCATCTTTCATATATATCATTCAAGCTTCTCAACCTAATTGATGTTAAGTTTGGAGTTGATGTTGCATTTGAAGGTACTGACGAGGGTTGTTGAGGACTGTGAGGGGATAACTGTTGTGGTGGATCAAGCTCCAGCTGATTTAGATTCTCTCATTCATCTTGAATAACATTATCTTGCACATCTTGATGCAGGATTGTACGTTGATTCCAATCCCAAGATGATTTCTCATTGAAGAGAACATCTTTGCAATAATCATTTGCTTCTTTTTCAAATTGTAAAACCTATAACCAAGGATAAAAATATCAATTTATACATATCTATCGGAACTTTGAAAAAGGGATAAAAAAAATATAGAGGATATATCCAAGATATTCTAGAAAATAAATTTTTTTTTTCAAAAGATTCAATTGATTGGATTTATATATAAAGGGATATAAATTTCAGCTTCATCTACTTCAAAAAGAAATTCTAGGTGGTTGAAAAGACGCTCGTTGGTCTACGAAAATACAATAGTTAGACTAAAACATATGACCCACATAATGCAAATTGTAGTGATGAATATGATAGTTATACATAGCTTTGGAGCTGCCAACTGTTTTCCTTATAAATGGATAGTAAGGATAGATCCAACTAGATGACTGGTCATTTACTTTTCCACATTCATTATATTCATAAGCATTATAGTCAAATTGATTGTTGCCTTCATAAGATTCATTTGAGGTCACAATATGCTCTATTAAATTGAGAGAGTCAAAACCTAACTCAACTAAAGCAACATCAGATGAAAAACTTTGATCATGTGAAGCCTTCATATAATTGAGGGGATTTCACCTTACTCGGATTTCCCTAAAGGGAATTACTGCTCATTCAAATTTGTCTTGAGGGAATTTCTCCTTATCCAGATTTCCCCTTAAGAAGATTTCTCATCTAGATTCTCCTTGAAGGGATTACCCTCACCCATATGTTAGAACTTGCTCCGTTCTATTGCTGTAAATCTATCTTAGCATGAACACAAGTAAATATGTGAATATGCTTAGTTTCCTCCAATATTTCACATTTAGTGCGTATTCAACTAATTGTGGGCACCTGGTGTTGCTTCTCCTCCCTCAATTCCAGCATTAATAACTATGCCAGTAAGAGATAATTCAAGTTCAATGGCAACCGTACCTTGAGCCGTCAACAACCCACACCTCCACCTCCAGCAAGTCATTGGAGCGATCTTGACCCGTCAACAACCCACACCTCCAGCGGTCGAACCTGCGCGCCACCGTACCTTGGTAGACCTACAGTAGACGATCTTGGAGGAGGATTCATAGATCAAGCAAAGCATAAGAGATCAAGCAAACTTTTTCGGTACGCTCGAAGGCAACAGTGGGAGCTATTCTGCAACTCCTCCTCTGATGTTCCAGCTCAAGTTCTCCGGCGAACCAGTCTAGCTTCTCGAAACTGCTCTGCTCGCCGATCCTCTTGCCGCCAAACAGAACCGTCTCAACATTCTTCTGCTTCAGCTGCATCAACCTCTCTCTGCTTCAGCATAGTGGAGTGTATTCCTCTGCCTGTTCTCCACCGCAAATTGGTAGTCAGTAGGGTGGTTCTTGGCAGGTTCTTCCCCTTTCTCCGGTTCAGGCACCGGTGGTGGTTGCAGACAGGAATCCTCTGCGTGCAATTAAATATTATTTTATTTTTATTTTATTAATTATACCCACTCCTTTCAAGTGCTTTGTGGCAGGAGAATTTTCAGAAAGGTGGCAGACAAAATTCTTAGGCGTGCAATGGGAACTTCCAAAATATTCTTCTGACGGCCAATACGCTGCTCTTGTCGGCCACCCTTCATGGCGGCAGACATCCCAAAAAAACAAAAGCCCTCCTACGCAGCAGCTCTGACTGAGGTGTCTCCAATCTCCTTTGCCATCGCTGACTTGCCTTCGCCTTTCTTTGAAGATGGTTTGAACTCTATTCGCATCTCCAAAGAACCATTTCTTCGCGGTCTCGAGAAATGCAAAACCAATTGAAGCAACTATGGTCGGGATTAGATCACTGGACTGTGGCACCTCTTGGTAGGGGTTTTTTCATGCTCCAGTTCAAAAACTTAGTTGATATGCAGCTAGTTTGGTCATCGGGGACAGTACGTCTTAATTCCGGCATGCTCCGTTTGATCAAATGGTCACCTGAGTTCTCGCCATCTACATACAGAAACTCCTTCGCTCAGGTATGGGTGCGATTTTGGGATTTAGGGTTTGCCTACTGGGATCAACAAACTCTTTTTGAAATTGCATCTGGTATTGGTACGCCCCTTAAACTTGACCCACGCACCAAGAACCGCACCGTGGGCTTGTTTGCCAGAATTTTAGTGGACGTTGACTTCTCACAGCCTCTTCACGACAAGCTCAGAATCACCAGGGCCAATGGTGAGGTTGTGGTGATTGGAGTTGAGTATGAGTCTGTACCTGATATCTGCACCAGGTGTGGGATAGTTGGCCATGTCGCTGGTACCTGCCGTTCTAAGGCTCCCGACCACACTGTGACTGATATCCCAATTGAGCGGGGAAGGTCAACAGAGCGTTCTGATCTGAAGAAAAGGAGGAACAATCGATCTCACAAGTCACAGCACAACTCAAAGCATGGGGGTGCAATAAGGAGACCAGTCAAAGCCAGACAACCTGATGATGTTGCACCACTGACGGCTACCACAGCAGCAATCTTAAGGCACGACGTTGAAGATATGATGGCTTCATCTGTTTTGAATAATGTTGAGATTTCCACAGCAGCTCCAACTATCACTGCAATTCCAGCTTTCACAGCTACTCTAATTATGGATGAGCTGGCGATGGCTGCTGTGCCCGTGCAACAAGCTAATTCAAGTGATAGCGTCCCACCTGGATTTACTCAAATGGAAACGGAATCTGATCTCCAACCTGCTAGCTCTACGTCGACTCCCGTGGTTTCTTCAGTTGCTCCACCAATTATTATGGCCGACTGTAATCAAAGAGACTGTCAGATGGGAGTTACAACTGACCTTTTGGAGGAAGGAGAATTCACACCCGTCCTACATAAGAAGTCGAAGAAATTGCTGAAGCAAAATGAGAAAGCAAAAATGAAAATAATCTCCCACAAACCTGCGGGACGAGCTCTACTTCGCAAGGGAGCTAGTCTCAAGCGTTTCTAATGAGAATACTCTATTGGAATGCACGCGGCATTGGCAACGATGACTCTCAGTGTGCCCTTGCTAATATGGTACGCTCACAGAAAGCCCTCATTGTTTGCATTTCAGAGCCCTTTGTTAACTTTGCATCTATTCCTTTCTCTTTTTGGAGGTCCTTGGGCCTTAAACTTGTAACTACTAATAACCGGGGATGCCAAGCCCCCAACATGTGGTTCTTGTGTCAGGAAGCTTTGAGCACACAGGTTATTTTGAGCTCAGAGCAACAGACTACTGTCTCCTGTTCCTATGAAGGAGTTCCCTGTATCATTACATCAGTTTATGCCAAAACCTCAGTTGGGGGACGACGTCAGTTATGGCAGGAGCTAAACTACATTCACGCTTTGCATGGCCAGTGCCCATGGGTTGTCCTTGGTGATTTCAACTGTGTTTTGGGTGCCCATGAAAAACGTGGGGGTCGTCCTCCAAATGCAGTTTCCTGCCTTGAGTTTAGTCAGACGTGCAATTCATGTGGCCTTATTGATATTCCTACACAGGGCCTGCGCTACACCTGGTCTAATAAATTTACGGAAGTAAGGTTAGATCGTGCAATTGGAAACCTCCAGTGGATGAATGCATGGAACCTGATGGACTGTTGTACTCTCACAAAAGCCACTTCTGACCATTGTCCCATCTTGGTATCTTGTTCAAAGTTGGGTTCTGTTCTGCGTCCTTCCTTCAAGTTCCAGACTATGTGGCTGCAAAAACCAAATTTTTTAGAGCTTATTCGGACTTTCTGGGACTCTCTACAATTCTTTGGCTGTCCACAGTTTATTCTGGCCTCCAAGTTGCGCTCTCTGAAATCCATGTTAAAATCATGGAGCAAGGATAATGTGGGGGACGTGCATGTTCAGGTGAATAACTCCCGAGCCGCTCTGGATGCAATTCAATCCAAAATTTCAACACATGGTCAAAACGCTGAGAGGACTGCACTAGAAACGGCAGCCCAAACCAAGTACCTTTTGGACTTGTCCCTCCAAACAACGTTGCTTCGGGACAAATCTAGAATCTGTTGGTTAAAGGATGGTGACAGGAACACCTCTTTTCTTCATAATATGATAAAGCTTCGCCGCCTTCATAATTCGATATCCTCCCTCGTAGTCGAAGATGTAACGCTCACAAATCAACCGGCCATTGCTGCCCATATAGAACAACATTTCCAAGAGGCCTTCACCTGTGATCCACGCATTATGAATACGGGCTTGGTTGAGAGAACCATCCCTTCCTTAGTCACTGATGAGGAAAACGCTTCCCTTCTTGCTATGCCATTTCCTGAGGAAGTCTTTGCAGCTGTCAAGTGCATGGATGGGAAGAGCGCTCCCGGTCCAGATGGCTTCGGTGGGGACTTCTTCACTTTTTCTTGGCCAGTAGTCACAAATGATGTTGTTAGGGCAACTCAAAGTTTCTTCCACAATGGCTTCGTTCTCCCTCATTTTAATTCAAATACCCTTATCCTTATCCCAAAGGTAGACGACTCAGAGAGCATCTCTGACTTCCGCCCTATTGCTCTTGCTAATTTTGTTTTTAAAATCATTACAAGGATTGTTGCAGATAGACTTGGTCCCATAGCTTCGCAAATCATCTCCCCCAACCAGAGGGCATTTATCAAGGGGCGCTCCATCATTGACCCCATTGTTCTTACCTCTGAATGTATTAACCTGCTGGATCATAAATGCAAATATGGAAATATGGCTATTAAGTTTGATGTTCGCAAAGCTTTTGACACCCTGGATTGGAACTTCCTACTACGTGTCTTAAAAGCTTTCGGATTCAATGCGAACTTCGTGAGTTATATCCATGCCATCCTGAAATCAGCTTATCTATCTGTTAATGTCAATGGGCAGGCTCATGGCTACTTCACATGCTCCAGAGGAGTCAGACAAGGTGACCCTTTATTGCGTCTTCTCTTCTGCCTTGCTGAGGAGGTGCTTAGTCGTGGGCTTTCCTCTCTTATCTCCACAAATAAGATTAAAAGTCTTGCAGCGCCGTTAGGCATCTCCCCGCCTTCCCACGTGCTCTTTGCAGATGACATTATGGTGTTCGTGCAAGGTAAACCTTCTCATCTGCGGAACCTGCTTTCTTTTATGGATGAGTATGCTTTGAATTCTGGCCAGGTTATAAACAAAACGAAGTCTCATCTGTTCCTTGGGAAACATGCTTTGTTGTGGCAACATAGTACTAGCCGGATTTTGGGGATCCATGTGGACAAACTTCCCTTCACATATCTGGGAGTCCCAATTTTCACTGGCCATCCGAAACCTGAGCACCTTGTTTCAATTGCGGACAAAGTGCGCTGTAAGCTAAGCTCTTGGAAAGGTAGGCAATTATCTCAAGCAGGTAGAGTACAACTCATTTCCTCAGTGATCCATGGCATTTTGATATACAGTTTTCAAGTTTATGAATGGCCCAAGGCCCTGCTAAAGAAAGTTCAAAGATGGATCAAGAACTTCTTTTGGAACGAGGACCCTCTCAAGGATGGCTCCGCCCTTATCGCCTGGAACACAGTCTGTACCCCAAAAGAGCAGGGGGGATTAGGTCTAAAAAACATCTTCACTTTGAACAGAGCCTTGCTTCTCAAAAGATGTTGGGACATTGCCTCTCGAGCGTCCACCTCTGCCAACTTTTTGCATGATCGGTTTGTAAAAATTGGTCTGCAACCATACTCCTATTATAAAAAATCCTCGGTTTGGCTGGGTCTCAAGAAGCTCTGGCCACGGTTGCTGGATGGGGTTCAGTGGCTTGTTGGTAATGGAAAATCCATTAGATTCTGGCGTGACAATTGGTTGGGGGAAACCCTTGCTACTTCCCTCAACTATGTTCACGAGGTTCAAAAGTTATTGAATGACAAAGTGTCTTGCTTCATTGCGAATGGCCGGTGGAACTTACCAGCAAGCTTCTGTCGCACGTTGCCTGCTCTTGCCCAGTCCATCCGCTCAATTGATCTCCCAGAGGAGCCCTCCCCTGATCAGGTTATTTGGTCTGAAACGGCGTCTGGATCATTGACATCCAGCGATGATTACAACGCCTTGGATCCTTCTATGCCTGGCCCTTCATGGTGCAAGCACATTTGGCATGCTGCAATACAACCTAGAAAGAGTGTCACCACTTGGAAAGTCTTGCATGGAAAAATTCATACAGATGATTTTCTTCAGAAACGGGGTACAAGCCTGTGTTCTAGATGCCTCATTTGTGGGACAAATTCTGAATCACATATGCATCTTTTTCAGACTTGTGAGATCACCAGTTCATTATGGCATTGGCTCCACCACCTCTTCAGATTGCGATTCCCCCCAGGTGCGTCGCTCCATGATTTTTTCCTTTATAATTTGCTGTCCCCTCTCGACTATGCCTCCAAGTTACTGTGGTACATAGCTGTCTGCAACTTCCTTTGGTGCATCTGGCAAGAAAGGAACAAAAGAAAGTTTGATGGGGGAGCTTTTTGTCTATCAAGATTTAAGTAGTTTTTCACCCTATCACTAAGGGAATCTGCAGGGTTAATATTTGCCTCATCCTCCCTGGCATCCTCTGTAACCCCCATTTTCGGCCTATTGGGCATCTCCCCCCTCCGCCCCATGGCACCTCGCTATATTCCAGTCACATGGACTCCCCCGCCAGAGAATTGGTTCAAAGCAAATTCAGATGGCTCTTTTCGTGATCCCAATCATGCTGGCTTTGGTGGCATTTTTAGAAACAGTGAGGCAGCTTTCTTAGGCGCCTTCTCTTGTAAAGCATTTGTGCCATGGGCAATTGACACTGAGTTATTAGCAGTAATGGCGGTTGTTAAAGTGGCAAGTGATCGTAACTGGTTTCCTCTATGGTTAGAGACCGATTCAATGTTGGTTATGCACTATTTTAACAATCCATCCAGGGTGCCTTGGAGTCTTCGTACTAGATGGAAAAACTGTGTTGCTTCGATTCGCCAATTGCAAATGCACATCTCCCATATCTATAGAGAAGGGAACCGTGTGGCCGACAAGCTGGCTAATTTTGGAGCCACGAATGACAGTCCAACTTGGTGGGATTCAATTCCGCCTTTCCTGATTAGCGCTTTTGGTCATGACTATTCAGGCCAGACGGACTACCGGTTTCGTTAACTGGTTCAGTGCGTTAGTTTGGTTTCTCTAATTCTCGACAGTTCGATCTCGGTTTCTCTTTTCCTGTGATCTTAATTGGTTCTTTAGCCAGTGCCTTCATGGGCTCCTTTCTGGAGTTCCAACTTGTACTTTCCTTTTCAGATGCTTGATCTCCTATGTAACGAGCTCGGGGTACAGGTTGTTATGTCCCCCCCGTTGCTTTCTTCCTTTATTAATTTGAACCGGGCGTGGGGCTAAGCCTCCCAGCTCGGCTGGGTTCCAAACCCTTAAAAAAAAAAAAAAAAAAAAAAAAAGTAAACAAACATTTCTATGCAAATATATGTGGGAGTGCAGCATTGATCGTAATTAGCATTTAGGATTGATATGCCAGTCATATCCTAATATAGGACTGAAACATCATATATATCCTGATATCTGCAAAGTATATAAACTGTATGATATGTAAAGCAACATAAATGAAATCACCGTGCACCATTAGATTCTGCATTTAGGCTTGGGATTGAAGTCTCTATATCAATCCTGTATCTGAAAAATACATAAACACCAGAAAACAGATAGAACTGACTTTCTTGATACAGTTGAGTTTTCCATCTTAGACTTCTCCTAATTTCACCTTTAGCATCCTCTTAGTGATGGGACTAATTGATGAGAATGATTTGTGCATCAAAAGGGTCCAAAATATCTGATATATAAAGCATTGTATTATCAGTTTCTTCCATCAAGAAACTGATAAGGCATCCCAACTACTTTTTCAAAAAACCAGATAAACTCTCATGAGTCATAACTGTATTTATGAATTTCAAATTCTAACAAATGTGATAAGTTGGACCAAAATGATTTTCTTAAGTCCTTAACTTATACTTGACATTTGAATTCAAAACTAAATCATATATGAATATATACTTAGGTTCTACACAATGTCGGGTTCATTAAGTTTTCTTACAATCTCTTACTAAACTTGACATTGTTTAGAAACTGAAGTATATATGATTTAGATACTAAAGTGTGCGCATTTTGAATTCAACTCACATCAAACAATCTGTTTCAAAATTCTGTCAATTATGGTCAACTACAAGAAATCAAAGAATGTCATGATGAATTCGAAAAGCATCAGCATTCCAAGATCACAATGCAGCATACATAATCACATGAATTACCTCAAAATACAGTAACATAACATATGCCTAATCCATAATCCATAATGATCGTTCATAATATAAGCATATGTTGTCCTGCCAAAATTTCTAATAACATAGAATTGGAAACCATATATTTCACACTACTTAATATTGTCAATCTGCAAGATTTGCTATTCATTGATAGCTTGCTGAATTTGTACAACTTGAGTATGCAGAAAGATAATAAGGTGAAATTCCATAAATGTAGGGGAACTTTATTGATCAATTTAGTCTAAAATAATGAAAACAACTCTATACAATGATAAGTAAGAATGATAAACATCCAACTGACCTTGTATAAGTTATATTTTCCATGCTTTTCTTCAGAAAAGCATTCTTGGGGCACTAGTCTTCATGAAACTAATCTGCTTTAGACATTGTTGACTCTCCTTTTGTTTCCTTCAAAAACCAAATGTTGTTGCTAGAAAACAACATATCATCAACATTCATGATCAGAAAATGAAGTTTCTCCCATGGGTCTTTTGAGATATACAATCATCCAAATTATTTTCGGAGAACAAAACTTAGTGATCATTGATCTTCTACAAAAACTTCAAGCTACAGCATTTAAATTTCTGCATTTTTCATTATTCATAGACTGCATTGCATACTTAAATTTTTCTCCATTGTCTAGGACTGATGTATTACTGCAGTCTTGTACTAGGATTGATATATTGCTGCAATCCTAATCTGGAACTGATATGCTACTGTCTTGAAAGATAAACCACTTCTTCATTTCACTAGCTACTTGTGATGAGGATACGGAATAAGCCCAGCAATAACACCCAATATGCCTAAAGGCTCTATTTCTATATGAGTTGTTTATGCCTCCATCTGATATCCTTTCACCCTTGAGATCTTCTTGTCAGCACAGCTTCAGCATTAATTGATCATTCAAAGCTTTCTTCCTCCCTTTTTTTATCAATGAATTTAATTAACCACAAAAATGACTTTTAACTTAGCAATCCAGCTTTGCTAAATGGGGTTGTATGATCATTTCTCCGTATCATTAGCTTCTTGTGTTTATTATGCATCCATTTATAAACCATTTGCTGTTGTAATATCCTCCACTAAACTGTCATCAAGTTAGGAGTAGTTTGATCCAACTTGATCCTCTTCATGGAATATCTCTTGTAGAATTTTCATCTAGTACTTTTACCATCCATGTTCTCTGCCAAAGATACAACATGTACAGAAAAGAAAAATTTAGATGAGAAGGTTTGCTGAAAACCTCATTATTCTTCAGTACATTCACCTTCTGGTTCTTGCTTTTCTACTTCCCTGTATCCAATCTAATCTCTTCAAAGTATTTTTCCATCAAGTGTTTCTCTTGCCCAAATTTCACACTGGATAGAATCTTCTATGAAGAGTCAATAGCCTGATCAAAACCATTCTCTCCTCCACAACGAACACTTACCCACCACATTTATTATTTTGGCATATAGACATTGATTGAATTTTTCTGATCCACCAAGCACAGTTTTGAAGTCTGCTTATCCTGTCAGTACGTATTAATCCTGCACCATTAGGTTGGTTGGTGGCAGGGTTAGTAAAAGTCTTGGTGACATTTTCTGCTGCCTCAGCAATATAGTTGTGGATGCCTCCTCTCTAAGATTATCAAAACGAAGAGAATCTTCCAACATGAGATTGCCCCCTGTTTCTTTGGGAGATCAACATGAGAATCTTCCAACATATCTGTTGATATAATTATCTTTTTCCATCACTGGTTCCACCAATAACAGTCTTGATGGTTGTCTTGAAAATTGCTTCACTCTTATGCTTAGAGTTAGGCTCCAAAGACAACTATGTGAAGTCTTGAAAAGGACCAAATAACCACCAATTCAAAGCCAAATATTCCCCACTTCTATTCTAAATCCAAGCTCCCAAGAACAAGTAGAGAAAACCAACACCACCAATGAAAATTGTCAAGACTATTAATTTGCTAACTTGAAAAGCCTAGATAACTTGCTGGAACATGTACTCATTTTGATGACTTCATAAACATACTAAACAAGAGCACCACAAGAAGATTTATTTCTAGTAAATTATCAACACATGATTGATGTCTGAAGAAGGAGGAGTCAGAAACTGAAATCTAGAACTCTCAACTTCCAGATTTCCCACAAAATAAGGTTCATAATTCCTCCATCATCCTTTTAGTTACTCTAGACCTCTAGTGCTCTTCTTACTCAAACATTGGACCCTTCCAAATGTGTACCTTTTCTTTCCTTGACGAACTCCCCTAATATTGGCTTGTTCTTTCAAGCTATACATGAACACTAATATTTCTGTGCAAATATAACTAGGATAGATACTGCACTTGCAATCCCAGAATTCCAAAAGAAAGAAAACTTGAAGGACAACAAACTTACTTGAAGAACTGGATTCGTTAATTTTTAATGCCTCTCCTTGCTGTTATTTGCTGTTCTCAGATGGATTTCCTTCAACGCATGATCATAATCTTGTACTCCCAAGTTCAGCTCAATGTCACTTTAGCATTTTCCGAAATTTGAGTCATCCTGTAGTTCAACCTGATTGATGCTCAAAGGAAAATGTCTATATGTATATGAAGTTGATCAGTAAAATCATTCTAGTTTATCATAATACTAGAATTGTCTGTATGTCCCAAATAAAATGAAAATTCATGATTTGAACATTCATTTCACACCAAATACATATGTTTAGAAAATAGAACTTAACCATTTTCAAGATTTTGACATCCTTTAGGGTGTACTAATCTCTAATGATATATGAATGTTCAATTTTCATCATATACAAAATCAAGAACCAAATGTTTGATACTAGACTTCTTTGGAATATGGATCAAATTAAATTTTAAGTTGCTTGATTTTATTGTTGAAAACCAAACAAGACAATTAATCTCCTTTACACTAAGCCATTTTGACAGCATTTAGCATCTAAGAAGATTAATTGACTTTATATCAACAATGTGATCATGACCAATCTGAAAGCCATTTACTGAAATATGTATGTATATATGCAGAAAATGAACTCTTCTATTTTCGAGATTCGACATCCTTTGTGGAGTACTATTCTCTAATAGTTTTGAATGTTCATTCACCTATAACATATACAAGATTATAAAACCAAATGTTTGATATAAATTTATTTGGAAATTATACTCAAATTTAATTTTAAGTTTCATAATCTCATTCTGATGAAACTGAATAGAGTGTAATTGCTATTTGACAGCACTTTATTATGCAGCATATGACTGAATTCATACTATATATTTCATCAACATATTTGATCCTTTAGAATCTTCTTATATGAGACCACTTTGGCAGCACACCACATATGAAGTTTTCAAGATCAAAATGCGAAACTTTAAGCATGCATATCCATTATTCAGCATTTCAAAATGATATGGAAAACATAAATATGCACTAAGATGAATACAATGTAATCTTCATATGAAATAGAGGTCCTATATTGAATCAAAAGTGCTATAAGATTCTACCTTTGGCTAAACTTAATAAGCTAATATCAGAAAAAATTATGTGACTGACTCATGAATTTGGAAATTCATAACTAATCTTAGAAAATTCCGTTTTGGGTGATTCCAGTTCCAAATGACTCTTTAAGATGTCTACTAAAACTCTTTAGAAGAAACCGACTCCAAATTCCCAGTTGATCAATATAGTTTTGCAAAAGTAAGTGATTGAGTTGAAATTCCAGAAAATCTGAAAGTGGCTAAAATCCTTTTCATTGTGAGAGGTTACACAAAATGACTGCAATGAAATATCTCATAATAAGAACATGTAAACACATATACTATAATTGGCATATTAGGAGTGCTGCAGTAGTCACATCCTATCATAGGACTGCAACAATGTATCTATCCTAATGTCTACAAATTTACATGAACAGAAGATCGACTATGACAAATATAAGATTGATATAGTATTCCGATCCTAAGTTAGGATGCGTAAATCATTGCAATCCTTCAACACAATAATCTCAAATGTAAGATAATGACTGTCAAATACAAGATTGTTATTAAACAGCAACACGAATCATAAAAGATAAAGATAATCTGCAGTAGAATAAGTGTAAATTTAAGGCAAGATTTATAAAAGCATGTGATACTAACAAGATGTAGTTCCAGAATCTATTGATGCTTCTCCAAAATCCACTCACCAATTAAACAAACGAAGGATTGTTATTTTGGATATATAACTGATCTGCTCATAAAGCAAGGCTTGGATCGACACCAACTTGGTAGAAGACACTATTTGGTGATCAACAGGAGTGATAGAGGTTGGTGATTGCCTTAATGGCTCTCTTAGTCATTTTCTCCTCCTCTCAACAAATGTGGATAATGGATCATAAATTTGGGAGAACCCAATTTCATTGACATCAATCCAGAGCAAATAGGATTTGCAAAGATGAGAGCGTGCATGTAGGCCTCATCAAAAAGCCCGAGGATCAAGTGGACCGATGGAGGCCCGCCAGCCCTGAGGGCTAAAAGCCCGGCCCGGCCAGTTAAAAAGCCAGCCTCAGTGGGTAGTGGGCCGGCCCGCAAAAACCCTGCTCAGCCCGTAAAAGCCTGTAAAATATTTTATATATATATGTGTGTGTGTGTGTGTGTGTGTTTATATATATATAGATATTTGTGTGTGTGTTTATAAATATATATATATATATACACACACACATATCCTATCTAGAGCGGAGCTCCGCTTTGAAAATTAACGTGTGAAGTTCGAGTTTTTGGTCACTTTTCGGTCGCATATCCACACCTCGACCGTTTAGTTTTTAGGTACTAGTGTATAGATCGTCTCTACAAATTTTCAGCCAAAATGATGATCGTTAAGGCATTGATAAGTGCCTTAAAGCTAGTACGGTTCAGGTTGACAGATTCAGTCCGTCTATTGGTTTAAACGAGTTAGATGACTTAACGATCATCAATTTGGCTGAAAATTTGCAGAGATGATCTATACACTAGTACCTAAAAATAGAACGGTCGAGATGTGGATATGCGACCGAAAAGTGACCCAAAACTTGAACTTCACATGTTAATTTCAAAGCGGAGCTCCGCTCTGGATAGGATTTGTATATATATATATACACACACACACATAGATTTATATTTGTGTGTGTGTGTGTATATATCTATATATATATATATATATATATATGTATATATGTGTGTGTGTGTGTGTGTCAGTTTATATATATATATATATATATATATGTGTGTGTGTGTGTGTGTGTGTCTGTGTGTGGAAGTTCTTATACTTCTATATAGAATATGTGCATTAGTGCATATATATATATTCTACATATCGGTTGACCAATTCGATCGGATTCGAAAATATGGTAAAATTGGCTAAATTGGGGGTGTGTGTGTGTATATGTATGTGTATATATATGTGTGTGTGTGTGTGTGTGTGTGTGTGTGTTTAGATATATATATATATATATATATATATATATATATATCTATGTGTGTGTGTGTGTGTGGAAGTTTTTATACTTCTATATAGAATATGTGCATTAGTGCATATATATATATTCTACATATCGGTTGACCAATTCGATCGGATTCGAAAATATGGTGAAATTGGCTAAATTTTTTTACCACACTCATAATTTATTGTAATAAACTCATCCAACGGTCGGTTTTTCAATTTTATTTGAATTGATAGGGTTGCTCTTTGGAGTGTATGATATATAAATATAGGTTTATAAGAGTAACTAAGTTTGACCTAGTGGATCGAATTCGAAATGAGAACCAAATTGACTGAATTTTCTACAACCACCATAGATGATTACAATCTCTCCATCAAGCGGTTGGTTTCTCCGAATTCTTTTTCCACTTCATAGTTGCTTTAGAATGAACCTAAACAATTTAAATGTAATGTATAAGTCATACAACTTTAGGAGGAAAATTGGTATAGGACAATGTGTTTGTAATTAAAATTAATTTTTTTTATCTCATGTCCACACACATCCATTGATGGAATATTTATAAACGTGATGTGAAAAAATAAGCACGTTTCGCGGTCGTCATGCCATCGGTCAACCAAGAAAACATACAAATGACGACGGTTGACCAATTCGATCGGATTCGATATGGTGAAATTGGCTAAATTTTTTATCACACTCATAATTTATTGTAATAATCTCATCCAACGGTCCATTTTTCCATTTTCTTTGAATTGATAGGGCACTATGCCAAAAAGGCCTTCAGACGACAGAACAGTTCTGTCGTCTGAACGAACAAAAATGTGTCGTCTAGTACGATGTCATCTCTTGGGGGCATCAGACAACATAAAAAAATAAAAGTCTTGTGTTGTCTGATGAGTTTTGCATTTGGGAATATTGTGATCTGTATCTTTAAAAGCATTCAAACAACAGTTTTGTATTGTCTGATAAACAAAACAACCACAGTATTTTTTAAATAATATTGTGTGAAGTATATTTGCAAGACTTATTTGTGTAGTCTGAATGCCCTTAAATAAGAAATATGAAGACTCGTATGTAGTGTATTCTCTCATACAACAACATTTAAAGGTTGTGCTAATTTACTTTAAACGACAATTATATGTGATCGTAAAGAGCATCAGAGGACAATTAAGTGTCGTTCTAGGGTACATACATACGACACTTAAGTGTTGTGTGAAAGGTCTTTTATATTGTCTGTGATTGATTCCAACCACACTTATTTGTTGTTATTATACGTTTTAGCCAACACTTTTGTCTAACTTATGTTGTTGTTTTGCCCTTTACACTACAATTTTCTGTCGTCCCAATGCCAAAAAGACAATAGACTTCTATTTGATTTTTGTGTTGTTTTTGTTTAGCTACAACCACACATTTTTGTGTGCTTTTGTTGTAGCTTGCAATTTGAAATAACACATTAATAGTCTTCTGTTACAATTGGTATGCATGCATCTGGAAATTAAAATTACCTGTTCATGAAACCATAAAATCCACATCCAAAATCATTCATTGCAATTTCCACTAATCCATCATTGTCTCATGTACACAAACCTAATCATGAGCATCAGTTCAAAATGGCTCATATCTACTAATTTGAATCTGCAAACAAGTCCACATTCTTAATGAAGGAAGAATTTCTACTAGACACAAATTAAATATAGGAACTAGCTAGTTGTACTACTGTATTACACCTGGTGGCTTCCCTTGGGGATCACATAATCTCCATAATTGTCCCTTGACAGCTTCCTACACAGAAGCATGCGTGATTATCACCAAAATAGGGGAGAAACAAACATAACATGTTAAAAGGAAATCTCAATTAAGATGCCAGTCTTGTAGAAATGAACTAATATAACATGACCAAGCATACTTAGGGTACTCATGTGCTTAGATGAGAAGATATTTTCATGTAATAGTTGCCTATTTTAGTTTCTTATGTAGAAATAAACAATCATAACAAAAATATTTGGAAACTTATCATAAATTACTGGATACTAATGGTTATAATGGCCAGGACTCATATCCAATGGTCAAAACAAGAACAAATGTAGATGTCCACTCAAGAGAGAGATTTTATGTGTGCATATGTCGGTGTAGCAGTCAGCTGGGAGTCAAACATCTCAGACCGATTGAAAATGGATGATACCTGAAGAACTCCCTTGGTTGTGAAGTCAAATGTAGCTGATAGCTGTCCTGTGCCATCAATCCAACTTATTATCCGCTGTCTGTGGCTATCTGCACAAGTGGAGTCCACGTAAACAACATAAGCACTTCTAATAAAGGTAGAGAGAGAGAGAGAGAGAGAGAGAGAGTACTTGTCAGGATGATCCCTCTTTTCTTTGTTTTGCCCGTATAGATTATGTCTTGAAGCTGGATCCAGTCCAGTGCTAGGCTCATCCATATAAACAACCTACATAGAGTTTGCAAATGAATGTGGTAAATAGGATATCAAGAAATTTACAAACTGCAAGACAAACAAAATACTCAAAACGTCAAAACCCATATCAGTCAAAAACGAAAGTCTTGAAACCACCCAAAATTAAAGCCTCACCTTGAACCTTTTCTAGTTGATCGCTCAAAACCCAGACTCGCAAACAATACTCCTAAAATATTAAAATCCATATTAATTCAAAGGCAACCACAATAGGGAACTTAATCAAAACCAAAAAAAACATAGAAATGAGTAAACTAATTTAATTTAACCCCAAAATCTATAGATATTTTGTCTTCAAAACACAGACAACATCCACAGCAGAGATGAAATAGATAGGAAAAGGCAACATTTTCCATTCAAAACAACAACCAATACAATTTACAGCACAACAACAAACTGCTTTTCTTTGTTTCCAGTCTAAATTTCTCCCCCTTCAATATGTACTACCTGCAAATTAAAAACAGACAACAAAAATGAAAAACCGGACTCAACCTATGAACAATACAATTAAAAAATTTCAAATTAAAAAAAAAAAAACCAAAAACACAACAATCAATTAAATTCCTATTGATTAGTGAAAAAAACAAAAAAACTTAGTCTAGGTAAAACCGAACCATCCCTCCTATTTTCTTCAATTAAGAAGTATTGTTAATGACAAAATAAGTAAAAGCCAAAGAAAGCTGTAGTTAAATAAATCTTTATCTTATTAAAAAGATACTGCCTTAAGCTTGAACTTTAAAAATATAGTGGTTATTCTTTCTCATACAACAACGGGCTGTCTGTATTTTCTTTTCTTTTCACGTAATGCATAGCGTGCTGTACCTAACAGATAGCAGACCCTTCTGTTTTTTTTTTTTTGGTTAACTAAAATGATGTGCATAAAAAAATAATGAACCTTTCTCTTCACATAAATTTCATAACTCAATAATAAGAGCATATGGCATTAGGAGGGTTATATTGTACTACTCCCTCAAATATTCTTGGAGCAAAATTGTAATACAGAATCCATAAAGACATAGTACCACAGGATCCTTATATAAAAGAGCTTCTAAGAATTTAGAACACAGAATACTCTGCTAAATATGGTTCAGAGCATGATAACTATAAAGAAGAATGAATGTTCTGATAGTTTAATTAAGCAATGCATAAGAAGGCTTTAATTAACAAAGTGCAAGCATTTTAGTCTTGAAAGATAAGGGTTTATATATGTACCTTTCCACTCAGAGAAACAAGGTTTATATTTTGGATCAAGAGTCAAGTAGGGATTACTCCAATCTGCAAATATTCCATAACTCTGCAAAGAGATGACATAATTAATGTTCACTAATATTCAAGCAGATAATTACCATCTATTTATAACTAAATATTTCGTTTTTGATAATGGAAACAAGTAGAAAATTAAACATCCAGAGTCCCAGACCTACAAACAACTTCCATACTGTACCTGAAAGGAATTCATCTAGAAGTACATTCTGACATAACAATTAGTAAAAAGCAAACAATGCCAGAGATTACCTTAAATGATTTCATCTGTGTTAACTGTTTGCTTGGCAAACTTAGCTGCCTTCACTCCCAACTTTATTGGAATGACATCCTTTCGAGCAGCTTGGTCAAGGGATTGCAGAACTATATAATTCAAATGATGCAAGTTAATATCAGGATTCGACTAAATGGAAAGCAAACCTAGTCTACCTAATCTTGATTTCAAGTAATTTAGGCCACTTTAGGATAAATAAGAGAAGAGCAAATGATTAAGGCCACTTGATTTCAAGCCAATTCATTCACTATATTATGAACACAGTTTGCAAATATTAAATGAAAGAGCAAAGGATTGATTCTATAGACCAGTACCTAGAGTTATAGTTTTTAAGTTTTAATTGAATAGTTTATAGTTTGAAAATTGTTCCTCATAAAGGTGAGATAAGAGAGTGCCGGTGATCTTTTGGGCAACCAAACAACAAGCCGTAAACACTAATGTCTCAAAACCTAAATTAAACGCATTCATCAAAAGCTAAATTACAAACAATCTTGAACCAACGCTCAACCCAAATTTTATCAAACAATGAAGAAGACTTGGAAAACAACCGATTCAGAGAAACCCATGGACAATCTTACCTGAATGAGATGAGAAGATATTGTCCCAACAAAGTCTAATTTTTCGATTTGGGGATGACTAATTAGAAACAAAATAAAAAATTGCAAATTGAAAACAGAACCCGAGCTTGAAATTCAAGGATTTGAAGAAAGGAGTTAAGAAGTTGAGTGAAACATACCCGGTACTGAAGTTGAGAGCATCATTCAGATTCAGAGGGTGTGGGTGTGTGCCTACACATTCCAAAGACATTCCCTGCATCTCCCTCTTCAGAAAAACGCAAATGCCCATTACCAAACCCATTTATTGCTCTCCTGAATCCCAAATCTTAGCTATCTCTCCTGAAATCCCAAATGTTAGATATCCACAATGTTACAAATATTCTGGAGAAAGGAAAAGAAGAAGAAAAACACAATACCTAATTGGGGGGTTTTGAAACCCTAGAATTTTCACTTCAAATTTGATCCGGGGAGGCTTCGAGTTAACGTGTTTGAAGGAAGCTAGAATCCCCGACCCAATCACAAGAAGGCCGAATTGAAATGGAGAATCTGCAGAGAAGCTAATGATAAAAAGTTCGGGGCAGGGGAGTGAGAGACTTTGGGGAAAAGAGGGAGAGATCAGAGCAGGACCCGATCTGTGAGGTCCCTTTTGTTTTTTATCTTTTGGCCATTATAAATTCATGACGTTTACTCAATGTCATAGATTATACAAGTTCCATGATGTTTACAAAATGCC
The DNA here is from genome assembly GCF_002994745.2 of Rosa chinensis. Taxonomy (NCBI): domain Eukaryota; kingdom Viridiplantae; phylum Streptophyta; class Magnoliopsida; order Rosales; family Rosaceae; genus Rosa; species Rosa chinensis. The sequence goes on along the minus strand of NC_037091.1, from coordinate 36,523,095 downwards.
ATGGTTAATTTGAGTTCTATGACGTTTACCACATGCCATTGCTAATTTGAGTTCTACGACTTTTCCAAAACGTCATTGTGTTAGTTTTCATGGCATTTAAAAATCGTCATAAACATAATGGCATTACACAAAACGTCATCATTTTTAAACATGTTTAATGACGTTTAGAAAACGTCATTACGTTATTATTATTACATGAATTTTTTTCAATTGTTACATTTAATGACGTTTCATTAAAAAAAACGTCATTGATAAGACATGTAATGACGTTTTTGGTTAAATGGCATTAATTTTCTGTCATTAAAAGCCATAGTTGTAGTAGTGAACAGTTCAAAATCCAAAATTGAATTACTACACAATCAGCAAGAACCCTAATTTCCCAAACCATAAATGCCAGATTAGTATTCCAACACCATCTTATCAATAGTGTAACACAATCCAATATCTACACTATCTTATCATCAGTATAAGACAATCCAATATCAATACACAGTCGACATATCAAACAAATTATATAAACAAAAGATTGGGAAAAAAAAAAAAGAGGATCGAGTAACCGCACCTTGTACTGAAATTTTTCCCAGAATTTCTCAACCCAGAATATGTCTCACGTGTTAGTACGAGTTGAGCCCTTGTCACGAGTCGCCAACTTTGATATTCCTGCAAGTAAAAGGCATAATAAGCTTGCCATTCAAGGACATATCACAATTGTACTAACTCTGTGAATTGAAATTGTATTGTAATTGGCAGGTTAATCAGCATGACACTGATAATAAGGTGTAATACCTTTGGACTAATAAGGTGTCGTTCTGGATTTGCATAAGCGCAGCCTCTTGGACCTCTTCTCGCAAACATTATTGCACTAACACGTCTGCAGATGACAAAAGCCGCAATATGGGAAAACTTCAAAGACATTCATTAAACATTTAGAACCATTAACCATATTCATTCAACACCAAAGTAAGGTTTAAGCAGAAATTGTATAACAACTCTCAAAATTGTTCACTGACCCAGCAATCAAACAGAATCCATATTGAAATCAAAACCAGAGTTTCAATATTTCAATCAAAATCGAAATTACGTGAACTTACCCCAAAAACTAAGTATCGATCACAACCCTACACCCAAGTCCCTCATCTTCTCCTTGGCTCAAAACGCAGGTCCTCTTCCTCCTCACAGAAAACCAAACAATACCCCTATAAAATCGAAACCCAATTGAATTCAAAACCAACCACAGTAAAAAGATTGAAACCCATATCAATCCAAACCCAACCGCAACAAAAACCCCAATCAAAACAAAAAAAATAGGATTCTGGGAAACAATATCTTTGATAGCCAAGCTTTCAAGATTGATCCAAATGAAATGCGAACTGACTTCTTCTCCCGCTCTCTCGATTCCAACAGTATCGTCTTCCACTACTCCAATCTAATTCGAGGAGAAAGGGTCGGTGCCGTCGACCTTCGAGGATAGAGGGAGAGGGCTAGTGCCGGCAACCGTCCAGGAGAGATTAGAGAGAGACGACGAGTCACTAAGTGATTGACTTCGAATTCATGGAGAGACCAAGACAAGAGTCACTGAATGCCGCCGTTTCACTGCCATCGACAGTGAAGGAAGCTGAGAGTCAGAGAGAGAGAGAGAGGTCTGGGTTTTCAGTAATTGGAACACCTCATTTTGACGAGGATAAGAGGAAAAGTAAGATCCAATCACCCCAAATAGAAGAAAAACCTAATCGAAATCAAACCTAAAATTGAAACTAAGAAGAAGACGGAGAGACTACGAAGAAGAATCGAGAGAGCGAGAAGACGAAGGAGAGAGTGAGAATCGAGTTCTGAGAAAGCTGAGTGAGAAGGCTAGGAGAGAGGCTGGTTTTTTAGGTTTTCATTTTTGCGAGTTCTAGGTCAAGCTGAGAGAGCTGATCGAGTGAGAATGACAGAAAATGACTTAATTGCGAGGGATCTATGTCCAAAAGCACAAGTCAAAATAACTTGGAAAATTTTAAAACAAGCTCCACACTTAGACGACATTTAAATATTGTCTGAATGTCACAAATTCTAGTCAACTAGAGCGTGCTATTTGAGAGGGAAAAGACTCAATCAATTTTTGGATATCCCTCCAAATTTGATAGGAAATCACCACCTTCTACAACTACACAAATGTGTTGTTTGAATGCTCACCATTTATCCAAATTTGAGATAGGAAATCACCACCTTCTACAACTAAACAAATGTGTTGTCTGAATGCTCACCATTTATCCAAATTTGAGATAGAAAATCACCACCTTCTACAACTACACAATTGTGTTGTCTGAATGCTCACCATTTTTCCAAATTAAACCAGTATGGTTTTAGTGTATATTCAGACGATAGAAAAAAAAATTATGTCGTCTGAAAAACTCAGACGACATAAAACAAAACTTATGTCGTCTGATGCGTGTCGTCTGAAGGCCTTTTTGGCATAGTGGGGGTTGATCTTTGGAGTGTATGAGATATAGATATAGGCTTATAAGATTAACTAAATTTGACCTAAACTTATATCTGAGTTACAGTTAGTGCTGAGTTTTGACACTTCAGTGAATCATCTATTCATGATCACAACTTTGGGCACTGGGTTATTACATGGTTTAGAAACTGGAGAATGCATTTGTATTGGAGGCGTGAGTTTCTGCCACACAGTTACTTAGCTATAATAATGTAAGACCTACATATGATGTAGTTGCATTCAGATTTGTTGATTTTGGGAGAGAAAAAGTTCAATTTTCTGGAAAATTGTTTCTTGTCGATTCAATGGAGTCCAGCAATCGTCCCTCTTTAGAGGGATTCTAGGTAGGAAATTCCAATGCCCACATTTTGAGCATTAAGATCTCATTTCAACAGCTATATATTAATAACCAAAAGCGTTTGACTGCAAACTCACTGATTTCTGCAGAAAGTAGACACATTCATAATTGTTTGGTCATCTCAAATGATGATTAAAATGAAGATGATATGACTTGGATATCCTCTTAATGCAACTTGTTTCCGGCGGTGAACAGCAATCCAAAAGGGTTTGAACCACCCTGAAACTGAGAATCTAAGCAGCAACTCCATGCTGACTTCCAGAGTTTGAGGTTGAGGGGATTGGTACTTTGTTAGAGATCATACAACAGTAGAACTGTAAAACTGTTTTGTCACAATTCAGAGTAATAATTTGTTAATGCTACAGTTTTGATTCTCCAATTGTTACCCACTAGTTTAGGAAAATGAGATGATAGAAACATGAACGGGCTTATCTTAATCAAAGCATTACCACAATTAACCCAAAAATGTAAAGACAAATTACACTAATTAAGGAACTACATATGCAATAGTAACCTTGAGATCAAACAAAGCGGCTATACAGAATTCATAACTCGTTATAACCATCACGTCCTAACCCCTTAAGGCATTGGCAAGCGAAATAAAGCTAGGAATATGGGCAAATGCTTCAACCATATATGGTACCCCATCAATCTCAAGTGGTACAAAACCTCTTTTCCCAGGAGTATAAACATGCAGTTTATACTTATCCAACAGCAAGACTTGCCCCTTCTTTGTAAACTTCAACACTTGAGCAGCAGAAGAAGATCGAGTCCAGTGACCAAACAATTTCCCAATCATGCCTGACGATTTTTCTTTGACAACAAGCTCTTTGGTCCAAGACTCCTCAACCCCATAATCTTTCATCATCCACACATTGATGTTACTTCCGGACCGAACAAACACAGAGAGCCAACCTTCCAGGACTCCAATGCTAATGACACATTTTTTCAAACAACAAGGCGGCGGTGGCAGCTCTCGGAAACTCTCATTTTCAACGTCAAAGGCACAAATCGAAACAGAACCCTCACTAGTTTGAACAATCCAATGAAGAACCCCATTCAGATAAACCCCATATGGTTGGTACCCAAAATGGTACACACAATTCCCAATGCTTCTCCAAACCCCAGACCCAACAGTCAAAACCTTCAACTCTCCATGATCAGTTCCTTCACTTGGAGAAGTAACCACAACTACTTTATAAACCTCATTACTAGGACAAAATCCAAACCCACAAACAAACTGATAATCAATTTCCATACTAGGTGCTGGAAGTGTTAAAGACTCACCGATAATGGGGTTGGAGATATAAAGTTGGCCACAGTTGAGCCTATCATACACGCAGAGCAGGCCATTGCAGGAACCCACAACTTGCACACCCCGAGTTGGGACATTAGGGTCTTTTGGGAGCCTAATTACGACGTCGTTCCTGCCGGAGGCCTTGTCTAGATCAATCAAGAAGAGCCTTGGGGATTTTGGGTTGATGGTGCTGCTATTCTGGAGCAAAATGCAAGTGGGTGTTTGGGAAAATAGAGACTTGGTGAAGTGGGAGTCCGAGAGTGAATGACGCCATGACTTGCACACAGAGCGGCATTGGATGAGGGATTTGATTGGGATTCTGGAGAGGATCTCCAGTATTATGTAGTTTGGAAGTTGGAAAATATCGAATTGATTATCATGCTCTTCTTCTTGTTGGTCAGTGTTGGTTGCTTGGTGGGTATGCTTGAGTTTGATTTTCTTCATGGCTGGAGAGAGGAAAGCTCTAAATGTAACGGCTGAGTATGAGATCTGCATATGCTTAAACCACCCAAGGTGAAACTGGAATTAGTGGAATATACAAAGTGGGCGAGTGGATGGTTAGAGACGGGGCGAGTGGGTGGTTAGAACTCGAGGCTGAGAGACTGAGAGCTACTTTTTTTTTTTTTTTTGGAAAATAAAGTTAGCATCTCTAATAGAGAAATTTTAAATGAATTAATCATTTAATACACATCCTTTTTACTTTATACGTCCAAATCATATTTGAATGGTAGGTTTTTTTTTTTTTTTTTTTTTTAAAGTGAATTCATTGAAACTTTTAAGGATTACAATCGTTTAGAATGGCATCCCGATTGGGAGCAGACACAAGCCACAAATGGTTTGAAGCTAGAACAAACCAGATGTAGTAGTTCATGTACAATAAAATACTGCTCTGGATCACTTATAGAGAAACTAACAGAAAACTGAAAATAAATTCCCAGCCTCCTCAAAATAATTACCAACAATGAGACCATTGCCATGACCTTGAGGTTTGGAGACCAAATCATCATAATCTGTAACTCGGGCATGCAAGAGATCGGTGGATGAATCAAGACTATGTTCGTCCCAGCACAATTAACATTGCTCGCCAGGCACGCAATTGTGGTACTCACAGCATGATTATTCCAAGATCTTTTATAGAATATAGCAATGAGGAATCTGTCTGCACGTAAGCACAACACACCTGAAATTATAAGAACACATTTGAGCAAGCAAGTACCCAAACCACCGCCTGGGTCCCAAATCCAAATATGTGGAGAAATCAAGCCCAACCACTGGGCTCTGTTGCGGGCCCAAAGCCAGTCCAGCTCCCAAGCCCATAACCTTATACTGGGCACCCAAAATCTGATATTGGCACCCAATCAAGGCAGGATCAAGTGCCGAAGCAGAGAACCGGTACCACCGCTGCTCCTTGTTGCACCTCTGATGGCCGCACGCCTGGAATCAGCACGCCCTCCATCACCTCCATCCCAGATCGCGCCGTCCCCGACAAACGATCCAGGTGATGACATCCTCGGCCACATAATCTGACCATCCCCGTCACCGTGCCGACATCTGGTGGTCTACCCCATCGCCATAATAGGCGGTCAGCTAAACAAAACATCAGTTCTTGTCTGTTAGCCTAGATGTAGCACCGATCTGAGGTCGAAGATGAACATCGACTCAGATCTTCTCCACACCAACCAACAATGAAGAGAAACACGAGCAAAGGGACTGACAGTGCCCTCATCGCCACATTCCCACGACAAATAGCCTTGCCACTACTAGTCGATTGGAGGATCCTCCGAAGAATCACCGCTGCTCTCCACTCCGCTCAAACCCTAGGGTTTGTTGCTATATATGACAAGTTGCATCAGTAAAAGAAGGAAAAATAGTCATATTTTTCTTATATTATTTCTATAATTATGTATAAATAGTTAGATAAACACAATAAATTTCTATACATGCTACAATGATCTTCCTTCTTACTGTGTCTTCAGTCCATAACAACATTATATGGAAATTTAATAATCCGCTACAAAGAACTCATCACACTTTCTCCCAACAACAAAGAGTGAAACAGTAATTCCCACAATCATGAAAAACTAACTGAAAATAAGAGCATGACAAAAAAAAATGATGGAATAGATTTCAAGTGAAGTTTCTCTAGTTATCTATTAGCATTGCAATGAAATACATATTATTTACACTACTAGCAAAACAGGTATCTCACACAGATTTAAATCTGTACGAAACAAGGCTTTCTTACACTGATTTCAGTGTGTAAAAGCCTTTTCCTATAGTACACTCATGGAATGCCTTTTCGGTTGCCTCCAGAAGGGGCGCTAATGCTCTTCTCACACAGTTTTGGGAGTCCATGTGAATATTTATAGTAGGCCCCATGAACAGTCCACATGCATTATGATATTTTAATTTTCCAGTCAATGTGAAATAGTTTCCCAACTCACACTGATTTCACTCATTTCAGTGCGGAAAAGTGAAGATATTTAAAAAAAAAATCTGCAAATTAAAAATCTGCACCCAAAGTTCAACAATATCCCCAGAGAATGGATTGATATCTATTCTTTCTCATTCCAGAGTTCAACAAACTAACTTTGGAATTCCAATATGCAATTCTAAAACTTAAGAAAATCCCTCCAGAATCCTCCGCCATCTTCGCATTCTCTTGCATAGAATTGCCAAGTACTGCATATCTAATTCTTCATTTCATGAACGAATGTCTACTTCCTTTCTCAGCGTAGTTGCCTTCTGCAATATTGAACTGCATATATAATTCACAAACCATATATTTCTAAACAAAATGAAGTAACAATTAAAGAAGTTTCTCCTGTTTCCACTTTCCACCAACCTCAACACTAAAGCAATAAAACCATAATCAGTAGAAGGTGCAAATCTGCTATTGTAAACAGAAACTTACAGCTTTTATTGGAATAGCCCAGAACACTGTGTGAGGAAGACATGGTTGGATTTGAAGAGGATAGTCAGCTTCATGGTATGGTTCTCATGAACTAACTAGTCTTGAAGAATCCAGAGTAAATCACCAGTACCTTGGTAGAAGCAGCACGATCTATTTAAAATTGGGTGTTAGCAAATCAATTTGAAAAAGTTTAAGTTCAAAAAAAAAAAACAAAACAAAAAACAATCTGAATCTTGAAAGTGAAAAAGAATATTCATAAGAAACACCCAAATCATATATCATATGACAATTACCCGGAGTTGCTGTCTGAACTCTTGGAAGAGGAGACCAAGATCTGAAGACAGGTGAGTAGTCAAAGATCGGAGAACAGAGAACTCAAGAGAAAAAAACCATATGAAGTTCAGCTGAGAATGAATTTATTTTACAAGTTTAAGTTATATTGAGATCAGTTTTCAATTCATACGTTTTACAGTTTAGCTACTGAAATCCGTGTGAAATGTATTTGCAACTCTTACCGATGTCCGTGTGTATTTACCTAGATAAACCAATACTGTCATATCAATTGTCAATCAAATTTTTACACGGATTTCCATATGCAAATTATCTTCACACAGAGATGTCTGTATGTTCACTATACACCGATATATGTGCAATGCTCCTTTCACACAAACATCTGTATTAAAATGTATTAGCTACAGAAGATCGTCGTTGTATATTATGTATAACAAAAAAAAACAATGATTTCTAACTAATAAAATATTTTATTCACACTGAAATCTGTATGAATTGGTTTACACATGGACATTCGTGTGAATAAGTGAGAAAGAATCTTAGCATTCACACTAAAATTTGTGTGAATTGTTGTTTCACACGGATTTTTGTTGTTAAGTTCACACAGTTATCTGTATAAAATTGTCTTTCACACGGATTTCCATGACTGTTGAAAATTTGTGTGAATTAAATATGTAGTGTTAACTAGATCCATTGACAAAGCTTCGATTTAGAAGAAAATGATTAATAACATGCCATCATAAATAACTAATTAATTACTAGCAGTGGCCAACACAAGGTATGTGCAGGAATTTTTTTTATTTTTTATTTTTTAAGTGTGTGGTGTAGGTAGTTAAAAATGGTGGAAACTCCCACTACGGCTCCACTATATACAATTGAATTTCTGTTTTTATTTTTTATTTTGTTAATTGACTTTATTATCCCTATTGCTTATTTCTGATTTAAAGTATTTTAATATATATATATGGGGTAAATTGGTTAAAAAAAAAATCAAATATGGAGAGCAAGCTCTCTTCTCTTAATAATAGTATAGATAATCATCACCAGCATTTATGTCCTCATCAACATCATCATCAATCACATTCAAATCAATGTTCACCCGCATACGCAGTCTCTTCACACTAGCATAAGAACTATATTTCCGTGCCGCCTCAAAGCCTTTGAACATTACTTTCTCCACCATGGAGCTACTCTCCTCCAGTGGAACTTGCAGCTTTCGAAGATTTTCGAATAGAGCTGTATTTATGGATGATGAGTTAGAGTCGTCAAGTTCAATTATTAAGGTCCTCTTCACGATCACGAGGGGGATGATGTCGTCGTCTAGGATTCAGTCCGCTGCATCGGAGGTGACACGTCTAAACACCAATGACCAAAATATCGAAGATCGAAGAAATATCAAGGACCAAAATAATTTCCTTTTTTTGAGGTGCCGAAATTCCTCAGCATACCAAGTGAGTTTCGATAGATATTTTTGAAATTTCTCAAAATTTCGGGAAATATTCGATAATATCGCGATAATTTGGGAAGTCTTCCGGAAACTTCCATATTAAGACTCCAATTCCCCAGAACAATAAACTAAGGTAAATAAAATACTAAATTTCTAAAGTATTCTTAATATTTTATATTTTTTTAAATAATATATAAACAAAAATAATATTTTATTATTATGAAAACGGACTGGATCATTAATGGATCGGATCAACCTAAATTTGTATTTGATATGTTAAATAAACAGATTAACGGATCCAGATTACTAACAGATTAATGGATCAAATTTTTCAATCTAAACTCGTCCAATAACCACGGATCCGGATCAAAATCAGCTTCATTTACAGGTCTACCCTTAGGTGAGCAGCCCTGCTATTAGTACAGATGTATATGAGAAAAGAAAATGCAGGGCACCTGATATTTTCTCAAGACCATTAGAATGTGCTACAAGGAAAAGAGTTTTAATGAGACCAAGTTTAAAACACCCTCAGTTCTAGTTTTAGCGTCCTATCATTTCAACAAATTGAAAAATAAAAATAAAAAATAAAAAAAGTAAAGGGTGGTGTTACTCACACACCGGCCTCTTTTTTCTTTTCACACGCCTTCTTTATTTTTCTATTACTTTAATTCAATTTTTTTTCTACAAACTACCCTCCCTTGCAATTCTGTTTTTATTTTTTATTTTTTATTTGGCAAGTCAATCATCCCCAAGTCGAGTCCGCAGACTTAGAGGACTTCAAAACTCTTTGCAATTCCCTCTTTTCCATCAAAAACTTATCTAGCATAATCATTCTATCTTTCTAATGTGATCCTTTGAAGTTCAATTATGGTAGAACAAGCAACTTTAGATCCATTTTTGGAGAAAATTTTACTTCTGATTTGCAATGGAGACATGGAAGAAAAATATGAGTTTAGTAATCATTCGAGCCCCTTTGAATCCATCATTCCTGATAAGATTCTAACTGAAATTATTTGATGAATTTAAATTCATCACTTTCCGCTAAAGAGATCAGTTTCTCAGCAATTTGGTGGATCTAGGAGCTTTAAATTTGTGCGTTATGTTTGTCTCAGTTTGATTTTGGTATGGGTTGTTTGCTAATAGTGGTTTTGACTTCTTGATTGATAATTTTAAAATTGTTGATGGTTTGATTTCATTTTGACTTTAGTTGACTGGCTTGTTAATTTTATGTTACCTAGCCAGCCAACTACAATCCAAGTATGTTTTCTTAATGGATTGATAATTTTTTATTGACATATGTAGCAATCATAGCAATCTAAGTATATTTTCTTAGTAGAAAATATTCCTTGTTTGTAGATTGATAATTTTTTATTGACATACATAGCAATTATAGCAATCTAAGTATATTTTCTTAGTAGAAAATATTCCTTGTTTGTAAATTGATAATTTGGTGATACTTGAGGGGATAGATTATTGGAAGAGTATAGAACGTAGATACTAACAACTACTATTTGCCTTCATCTGGCCACGTTTAGGTCAGTTGTTCTTGTTATTGCTCTTGTTTTTTATTGGTCATTTGTATGTTTTATTTTTATTCGTAAAATTTTTCTCTTTTTCATAATAAAATTAGTTAATTACCGATCGAAGAGAAAAATAACTACAAAATGGTAAGCATTTTCTCACTACTAGTTTTGAAAATTAACCAGCTAGCTACAATCACCAGCGATTACTTTGGCTTGAAGAATACTGATGTTCTTCGATCCCTCTGATAACATACAATTTTCCCACTTCTCACCTTGGCCCCAAAAGAAAATGCATATATTTTCTCTTTGGTATCATGCTTGTCTAACTTTCAATGCAATATGAACAGATTTGGTTGATATTTTATAAAGACAATTTTCAGATGAAGACCTAATTTAAAGGAAATGTCTGTATAGTGTCTGTATAGTATCAGAAACCAGCCGTACGTACGCGATGCCAATGAGGGCATAAATGGAAACTCCTTAATTCAGAACGAAAGAGAGAGATGGAGACAATTTCCTTGAAAAAGATAGGGCTTTGAACAGTTCTGTTCATACATGGTTCATCACCATACACTAGTACGCTACTAATTAACACAGACATGCATGCATCTACCAAGTATGTACGTGATTGCATGAAATTATTGCGTGCAAATAATTAACATAATTATTGGTATTCAATTCAATATTTCTTGAGGGCTTTGAGACGCATTGGAGATTCAGTGGGAACTCTGACGTCAGTTGCCAACCCAATTGCTTGAAGAGCTGTGATTACATACCAAGTCAAGTCGACTTGCCACCATTCCAGACCTTGTCGAGCTGAGTATTCAAATGCATGATGGTTGTTGTGCCACCCTTCTCCAAGTGCGATCCATCCCAACAACCTATTAACCAACAGAATTATATATGTCCCAATTAGCAGTCGTTGATTAATCTAATTGTAGGGAGCTAGCAAGATCGAATAAATTCATACCAATTGTTCTTTGACAGGTCGCCGGTGTTCCATACTTGTTTTCCCCAGATGTGACCTGCCGAGTTTACTAGCAAAGTGGTGTGGAAAACGAATACCAACCTCACTCCCTGCAATCATTCATTAATCATAATGATATATTGTATTCGATTTTCAACTGTTTCTATATATCCGTAATAGAATGGCTACGGATTCGAGCCATTTATACACATGGTGAAGTGAGGAATTGCAATTTAGTACGTACCATTCCCCAAATAAAGAAAGGTAGTCCACCTAAGGCATAGAGCAAAGCTCCAGAAACAATTATGTGTAAAACGTATGTACGATGAAGAAATCTATAGAACCACTGCTTCTTCATATCCTCAGCGTTCTTCAATCCTCCATTCTGACAAAACTCATAACATTAATTTCAATTCATATTAAAATGTAATCCTTAATTAATTCCTTCTTAATTACTTTTCTATATCGAGAAGTGCTATCAAAGATCCAACCCATATGACTAAACCAGAAACCCTTCAAGCTGGGGCTTTGAGGGTCTCTCTCTGTGTCTGTAAACTGGTGATGGTATCGGTGGGTGCTCACCCATTCTATCGGACTTCCCTGCAAATAAACCGTCGAAAATAAACAACAAACACCATTTTATTCCTTTGTCTAGTAAAAGAACAAAAGAATACTCAAACATCAAAATCACGTATATGTAGTAGCACTTGGTAATCACATACCTGAAGTGATAGAGCCCCGAAATACGCAAACAAGTACTCGAGCCATCTAGGAAGCCGTAAACTCTTGTGCGCAAGGTGTCTATGGAAACCCAGAGTGACTACCAAACCAGTGAGAATAGGGAGTGCGGCGGCCACCCAAAAGGCAGCCCATGTGAAATGAAATGGAGCAAACAAACAGAGGCAGTGGGGGCCAGAAAAGTAGCCGCTGTAATTATGTCTACCAAATTCCACGATCTCCCCAGAAATTGTGCAAAGGGAGTCGTCAAAATACTCACCCCAAGGCCCCCCATTTCTGGCTATCAGTTGCTGCACTACAATCTAGGCCAGGTATATATGTAGTCGCGCGATGAACTTGATCTGTATGAGAAATAATTGTTATATGTATATTGTAACATGAACAAGCACATGATCAATTCATACATATATATATATATATATATATCTATACTATTATTAAAAGAAGAGGCTTTGTAAGCCAAAGTAGGTGTGAAAAGACAATGAAATCCTTAAACCTTATATTAATTTTAGATAATTTTTAATAATTGAGTGGTAATATGGTAAATAACAAAATTAAAAATTCTATTAAAAATAAAATAAATAATTTTCAGTGTCTGCAATAACCACCCATAATTTCATATAACTTCCCTTTTTTTTTTTTCTCAAATAACTTCTATTTTTTTTCTCAATCTAATAATTATAAAAATTTTACACATGCAGAGCATGTGAGCAGAAAACTAGTATATATATATATATATATATATATATATATATAAACACAATTCAGTGAATATATATATATATATATGTTTGTCTTGTATAGAAAATAGTTGAATAGAACTAATGTACATACCTGAAGTATCTATGAAGTCAGCAAAATGAACAATAGCCTTCTGCAGATCTCTAAGGTTTTTTTTTTTTTTTTTTTTAAGAATTGCAGATCTCTAAGTATGAACTCTTTGTTTATGAGGAATTATATTTCACGTAGAGAATGCAGGGACTATCTCTTCCTTTATATAGAGTGCTTGAACACTTAAACTCAGTGGCATAGCCAAAAATCTCATTTAGAATGGTCAAATTTTATTAACTAACAAATTATACTCATTTTCAGTTATCTTCTAGAAATAACACAATCTTTTACCAAAAGATAAATAAATAAATAATACCTCTTTCAACAAATTTTAGTATAAAAAAATTTAAGGGAGAATATCACAAACTGTACAGGTCTATTTGTGCAGCAAAGATACAGATGTGACCAAGAGCATGATTGATATTATACATTAAATTTGTGACTAATAGTTTATCAAAAAACTAAACTTTTGATTTGGACTTCCAACTGTGGCTAAGAAATTTGTAGTGCTCAATGTGAATATCTTGGAGATTAGTCTTTGTTGATTTCATTATCGTTGACAATACTTGCATTTTTGTATTGGTTCGGAATTGTCTTACTTGAACAAAATAAACTCTTAGATTCCTTAAACTCCATGTAGTATATATGGTGCTATTTTATGACGAAACGGGGAATAAGAAAAGATGTTAGAGATGGAAAATATCAATTTTGTCAATAACTAAAGGAAAGAGGAAAGTAGTTCAACAGAGCCGGCCCTGGGCATAGGCTCAATAGGCGCAGGCCTAAGGCCCCCAATTTCATGGGCCCCCAAAAAATTTACATCTCCTTTTATATATATGTAAAAAAAAAAAAGAATATGTTTGTAGACTCACTGCTATCGTGCTTATGACTCTACACGACTTTTGTTCTTTCTCAAGCCTCCTGACTCCCACCTCCAGAATCGGAGAATCTCAATTCTAAGCAACAAGACATTTTTTTTTCCAATCAACAATACTTTTTTTTTTAAAGGAGAGGAACAATGGATTTAGTTTAAATTTATAAATTTATCTTTGACTAAAAAGGATGAACATATGAAAGAAACTCTTTAGGTTCTTATTATCGATCTATATATGCAAATTTTGTAAATATATTTTCCTGAATCCATGCCTTTAGTTCATCATGATTTTTTAACTGAAATTGCTTTATTTAAATCTTAATCTTGGATTGCTGGGTTTGTCCTTACTGGGTTAGTTGTGTTTCTTTTTTTGATCACTTTTGTTATTGTAACTGAATCTTGGCTAGCTGGATTGGTGCCTTTATGAGTTGATTCTGATTTTGTTTTTCATTCTTTATGGGACTTTCTTTCATACACTCTATCTAAACCTTGAGTTATCAACAAATGATTTGCACATGTCTTTCCTGTATTGAAAAAAATTAGATGTTTTGCATACAGTGGTGGACTCGTATCTCATCGCCTGGTTAAGCCTCACGCAGCTAAGCTTCAATCTAAAACTCTCAGAAAATTTCAAGGAGCCCCACTTTTTTAGTTTGCCTAGAGCCCCGAAAATCTCAGGGCCGGCTCTGTAGTTCAATGTTTGCAAATCCAACTGAAACGGTATATGACAATCATAATCACAATGAAACTTGCCAGGCATTTACAGGCAAATAAGAAACGTACCCGCAGCAAATCGCGGGCTGATAAACTAGATATTAAAACTCTAAACCCTAAATACTTGACCTTTAGCCTCCGACATGATAGAAGTCTTTTGAGAAGCTTCTAGAGCCAATCTATTGTCCTAAATAAACAACAAGAACACTCTCCTTAATTGCAAGCTTAAACCAATTTTAGGAAATGACACTCACACTTAAAATCATTAATTAATGTCTACAGTAAATTAAGCATCATCGATCATGCATGTAGGTATACATATATAGCGCCTTGATTGACTGCGTCCCCACTATTGCACCTACATCTGAATTAGGCCATAAAATCATAATGCCCAACCAAATGAATTAAATTAATGAATTAATCTACCATTTCCATCCACAACCATATGTTCGTCAAACCAAGAAGACAAACATGTCCGTTCAACCGACGAATGTTTTATATCAAAACAACAAGATCAAAGTGCCTTGCACATGCATCTCTATTATTTCATTGTACTGATATATATGTTGAAAATAAAACGGTGCTGTGAATCAAGCAAATATCTTAATAGATTTTTTTTTTTTCAAAAAATCTTTAGTCCTCCCAACCCTTACATATGTCGGTGAGAATCAAACTTATGACCTTTACAATGTTGGAACTATATCTTAATAGGTAATACATTTAGCATTTTAAAAAGAGAAATTTTAAATGCACACCCCAAACTACTTAATACACATCCCTATTAATTTTGTAATTGTTAATTTGTTCGACCATCCAATGACATTAATTTCATAGGTCCGCCATTGTGAAGAAACTATTGATATAGTTTTGGTTGAATGTTCGACTCAGAATTTTACACTTGCTCAATATGGTGTTTGGTGGATGCTAACTCAAATAATACAAAACCTATTTCTAAGCATCTTTATGAAGTCTATATGAAGGGAACAATAATGAATCCTTATGGATTTCCCAATGACTAACACAGGTAATTAATATGGTCAAATAAACACTAATATGTTAATATATACTAATCAAATTAAATAGTAGTCTTAATGTAGTTAAATAATAGTATATTTCATGGTTTTTTAGTTTAAGGATATTTTAGGTAATTTGGGTTGTGTATTTAGTAAAATATTAGAATGAGAAATTAAATGGTAGTTGTATTGAGTAAGAAGTGTGTATTAAGTAATTAGGGGTGTGTATTTAAAACTTATCAAAATTTCTCTATATTTTGTTTTAAAGAAAATTCTCGAATTTTTCAACTTTACCCTTGTGAAATTTAGACCAATAAAAAAAAACTTCACCCTTGAGTTAATATACCCAGCATAGCTATACAAGTCAACCATACAAAACCCAACAAACAAGTTTCCATCTCCAGATCAATTTGAGACAATGTAGACAGGAGAAATCTGTTTGTGTTTGAAAGGATCTCCTGAAGACCAACAGTTGACATCACTTTGGCCAACGTTCATATTTTCTCTCTGATATTTCTTTTCTTCCATTTTTTTTCTTTTGAGATTATTACCTCTAACATAATCCTTTAATCCAAAGCATATTGAGGGCTGGTGTTGATATATAACATGCATAACCCAATGCTTTATGGGCATGATCAAAGTAATTAATATCATATATAAGTTGAAGGTATAATTCTACCAACAAAGATAGCACACCAAATACAAAATTACACATTGTCTATTGTGTTTTGTATATGAATGAGATAGACGAAATCAAAATGAGCAAGAAACTATTATTTGTGGATGCGCGCAGATGAACCCGAAAAGAAGTTCCTTTGTGGCTGATTTGAAGTTTTCTGGTAGCATAAACGTTTGCTGGGTAAGGGTAAAAATAAAAAACATAAGATAAATTTTGTAGCTTTGGGTGTTCAGCACACAATATTATTATTACGTACATTTGGGATTATGAGAAATAGATAATGAGTCAGACAATGAAGAAACAATTTTAATTACGAAACATAGGTCATTAAGCAGCGTTGTAATTTTTGTCATAATTTGAGGTTTACATGAAATTTATTTAACATTGTAAAATGTTATCATATGACATATATTAGGCAATATTATAAAATGTTATCATATTCCATGTTCATCACACAATATTATTATTACATACATTTGGGATTATGAGAAATAGATAATGAGTCAGACAATGAAGAAACAATGTTAATTACGAAACATAGGTCATTAAGCAACGTTGTAATTTTTGTCATAATTTTGGCACCAATATCCCCAATATCCCCAGTGAGGAATTTACGTACAATGAGGAATTTTGGCACCAATATCTCCAGTGTATTGACATTACTAGGCAATCTTGGGCACAACCTCTAACAGGGAATGCAATGAAACAATTGGAGACAAAGATCACTACTACTAGTACTCAATTGTTTGAATGGCACAACAAAGATGTTTCACAAAATAAAGTAGAGATGAGGATACTACAGGAGAAGATGAAGAACATCATGTCCCATCCATACACTCCTCAATAGTATGATGAACAAAAACAGCCGCATGTTCGATATAGTGCGTTACTTGCAATGGAAGAAAAGTATTGGAGACAGAGATCCAAGACGTTTTGGATGAAGGATGGGGATAAAAATACAGGCTTTTTCTATCGCAAGGCATCAAATATAAGAAACAAGAACAGGATCAAAGGCTTAAACAATGAAGCAGGTATGTGGCAAACTGAACCTGAAGCAGTACAAAGCATTCTAGTGCAACATTTCAAAGGTATGTATACCTCTTTGGCCACAAATCTAAATGCTATATTTCAAGTTCTAGAAGCTGTTGATGTTAAAGCTACTGCATATATGAATTGGGAGCTCACTAAACCCTATGTTGAGAACAGTGTTGTACTGGATAATAACTTTCGTCTAAAGCTTTGTTTTGCACTGGATCGGCCATAGGAATGCATATATGATGCTCTTAAGGAAGCATAGAGGACGAGATGTCTGCATTTTAAGGGAGAATGTTGTGAATAAAGTTTAACTGATGAAATGAAATGAGTAATTTTCAAGCATAAAGGGCATACAAACAATCAGGTCTCTTAAAATAAAAGGCAGACCAAAGAATGATATGTAATTCTGTATACAAATTTGCAAAATTGGATGGTGCTCCTATATTGTTCAACTCCCTTCTTCAAAGACTTGTAGTTATGAGCGGTTCACCGGACCTGACTAACGGTGTAGGTACCTGATACGTAGGAACAGGCATATTTGTAGGGAGATTTGGCAATTTTGCCTCAAAGTTCAGAACATGAACTTCTTGCCTTGTTGAGGGCCTTAAGCTTTTATCAAGGTGAACACACCACAATCCTACAACTATCATACACTCTACTTGCTGTGGTGGGTTTTTCTGTGTTGCTACGTGTTCATATTTTAGTTTCTGCCACTATTGTGCCATGTTAATGCATTCTGCCACTGTAGTTTGTAATGAAGCATTGAAGATTTGAAGCTAAATTGTATTTGTTCATTGTTTGTTTATTAATAGGGCTTCCTCGATGGCATCTTCCGGAGGATATGGAGAAGAAGAGTTAGAGGCTTGGGCTTGCAATTGTTTTATGTATGCTTATTTAGGACTCTTTTAACATTTGAATATTCTAGATGCAATTTTATTACTCTTTTAAGTGTATATATTTTCAATTACATAAATATAAAAGCCATAAAAATAAAATTAAAATTAAAAAATACAAAACCGTCTAGCCGCCTGGGCGCTCCTCCTCTACCCACCGCCCGACTAGCGCCTAGTGATTTTTCAAACCTTGGTTGAGAAGGAAATAAAAGATGCTCTATTCCAAATGCCTCCTTCCAAAACCCTGGACCTGATGGCATGTCCCCCATTTTTTCTTTCAGAAATATTGGAGCATTCTATCTGTTGATGTATGTCTAGGAGTGAAGACTTTTTTAAAGACAGGAGAATTGCAGTAGTCAGCAAACTTCACTCATCTGTGTCTCATCCCAAAAATTCCTGAAGCAACGGAGGCAAATAGGTTATTGCCAATCTGTTGAAACAAATATACTAAACAAATATTGCCAATCGGTTATTGCCAATAGGTTATGCAATGTACTATACAGAATCAGCTCCAAAGTTATTGCCAATCGGTTGAAACAAATATTGTCTTCCATTACCTCTCCGTTGCAAAGCACAAATGTACCGGGACGGTTGATTACAAATAATACATTAATGGCCACCGAGGTAGCTCATTTCATGCATAAACTACTCAACTAGAAGAGGGTTTCTTATCACTCAGGCTAGACATAAGCAAGGCTTACGACAGACTTGAATGGGATTTCTTGAGAGCAATGTTAACAAAGCTAGGGTTTCAGGAGTAGTGGATCAACATCACTATGAAGTGTGTAGCAACTGTTCAGTATTCTATATTGGTTAATGGACAGCCTTCTTTAGCAATTGCTCCTACCAGAGGCATTAGGCAAGGTGACCCTCTATCACCTTACCTATTTATTTTGTGCGCAGAAGGATTGTCAGCACTCATCTTGAAGGCAGTGGAGAGGTCTCATCTAAAAGGGCTTAAAATGTGTCATGGGGCTCCTACTCTACACCATTTATTTTTTGCAGATGACAGCCTGATTTTTGGAGTTGCAACTGAATCAGAATGTATTGTCTTGAGACATATTCTAACATATATGAGCTAGCATCAGGACAAAAGGTTAATTATCAAAAGACTAGTGTTGTTTTCAGTCGAAATGTGCATCCAGAGTTGCAAGATAAACTAGCTGGCTTGCTAGAAGTTCAACGAGTGGAAGAGCATGATAGATACTAGGGGTTACCACTAAGAGTAGGCAAATCAAAGACTGCGATCTTTTCATACATCAAAGAGAGATTGACAAAAAAGCTCTTGGGATGGAAATGAAAAATCCTCAGTTCTGTAGGTAAGGAAATTATAATTAAAGCTATAGCACAAACCATGCCATCTTATGCTATGAATTGCTATCTTCTTCCAAAGACATTGTGTGATGATATTCATCAACTGTGTGCACAATTATTTTGGGGGGACACTAATCAAAGAAGGAAAATTCATTGGAGAAGTTAGAGCAAGCTTTGCATGACAAAACAAGGAGGACTTGGTTTTAAAAATCTCTATGCATACAATCAGCTATGTTAGCTAAACAGGCATGGAGGTTAATCTCAAATCCTCAGTCACTGATTGCACAAGTTTACAAGGCCAAATACTTTCCAAACCACCCTTTTATGGAGGCAGAACTTAGAGATGCCCCCTCCTTTTCATGGAGGTGCATATTAGAGAGTTGTTCTATCTTGGCAGCTAGTATTCAATGGAAAGTGGGGATTGGAGAACATGTAGATGTACGGAAGGACAGCTGGATTTCTGAATGTCCTTGTTACCTCATTCAGAAGCCGCTTCATACTACCATCAATAAGGTAGCTGAGTTAATCGATAGGGAAACCCGAAGTTGGAATCAGAATGTTGTGCATGCTACTTTCCTACCTAAAGTAGCTACAAAAATTCTCAGCATTCCATTAAGTAGAAGTGCAGGTGCAGGTGCAGATCGATATAGATGGCAGCCAGAGAAGAATGGAAGATATACTGTAAAGTCAGCATATTGGATTGCTCGACAGCAGGTTATGGGAGAGTTCCTAACTTCTACCTCATCGAGAAATCCATATGAGGCTCTTTGGAAGAAAATATGGAACACAAAGATTCTTGGGAAAGTGAAAATCTGCTTATGGATGGCTGCAAACAATATCTTGCCTACTCAAGAAAGTTTGAGTTACAAGGGGTATACTGGTCCCTTCGATTGCTTACTATGTAGTGAGGTGTTGGAAACAAATAGCCCTGTTGCGCAAGAGGCCATTGAAGCAGCAAATATTCCAATTGCCGGTTGTCTGCCAGGAAGTATCAAAGAATGGCTTTTGTATCAGGGTCACCATCTAAATAGAAAAAAATGGGAGAAGCTACTTATGCTAATTTGGGCTCTCTGGAAAAATAGAAACAGTAAGTTGTGGAACAATACTTTCACAAGTGCTCATGTGATTGTAGTTACCACATGCACTTGGTATGAACAATTTCTACAAGCGCAGAAGACTCAGTTGCATGAAAAAGTTGCCAAACTGGGTAAACATTGGACTCCACCATCTAGCAATCAACTCAAAATCAATGTTGATGGAGCTTTCTTGCCTTCTAACGATATTGGAGGTATTGGTGGAGTTATTAGACGAAGTGATAGTTCTTTTGTGGCTGCTTTCTCTAAGTATGTGCAGCATGTCTCATCTCCAAAGCAATTGGAATTGTTAGCAATTAGAGAAGGCCCGGACTTTCTAAAGCAAAGAGGCCTCCATGATGTATGCCTTGAAAGTGACTGTCAAGTTGCGATCCAACAAATTGAAGAGGAGGACTTTGACCTAAATAAAAATGCAAACCTGCTGCTCGATATACAACAGTGTACGTAGTAAGTTTGTGCATAATTTGAAATTCTCCTTTGCTCCTAGAACTGTCAATTTTGTGACACATAGGTTAGCAGCCATTGCTTATGAATCCAATACTTCTCTTGTATGGATAGACCAAGCTCCAGCAAGTATTCTGGATGCTATAGCTTCGGATTGTAATCGATTGCCTTAATCAATAAATTTCTTGAAGTTTACTCAAAAAAAAAAAAAAAAAACTAAATCAGTCAGAGTTGTTCACTTAATTGAGGAGCTATGCTACGATGACTATCTGGATTCTCCAGGCAGAGACTTTCGTTTCTGGAGGGGTGCGCGGCGAAGTATGCCAAGTGTGGTGGTACGTCGTATGCTGGGTCGGGCCAGTGCGGCTTGGTTGGGGTGTGTGTCAGCGCAGCATGAATATGGTGGACTGGTGGTGGCAGGCGGTGCTGCGCGAGTGGACGCCTGTGGATGATGTCGTTTTTGGGCTTGTTCCAAATCCTACTGGGCCTTGGGCTTCGGGCTTTCTCCTTTTGAGCTACCCATTGGGCTTTTAATTTGGACTCTGGCTTTGTCCTTGGCCCAACCCTATGTTTTTAGTTTTTGTCTAAATTCAATAATTTCCTTGTATTAGGAATCTAGATCTCTAGCGCCTCCAGCGTAGTACCAAAGGAGAATCTCCGCTATCTCTATGTTTTGAATGTATAATGAGTGGGTCTATTTCTACGTACCACTATGGGTACTACGGATCCGGCTCCTCTAAAGTGAGAAGGTTGGGAATTTATGTCAATTTCATAAAATCTTGACCCTCTGTCTAATCTAAGGGTCCTGACAATTGACACATCACTATTCCACCAAATTTTGATTTTTCATCTAAACCCTTGTTAACTTGCCGTTAACTCTAGAAAAAAAATATTGGGATTTCTCGTCAACGTTTCTCTCTGCGTCAAGTTCTTCTTTGTGCTTCCTTTTCTATTTCTCTTTTGCTCTAAACCCTAGTTAACTTGCCGTTAACTCTAGAAAAAAAAAATTGGGATTTCTCGTCAACGTTTCTCTCTGCGTCAAGTTCGTCTTTGTGCTTCCTTTTCTATTTCTCTTTTGCTACCATGGTTGTGCATTAACCATGGAACTGTTCTTGCACTTCTGTTAATTAATAAATTCATAAAGAAATAATCCTATGCTATTTATTCTGTTTTCATAATCACAAATACGATGATGTACGCTGTACAAAGGATTAGGGCTTTTGAAAATATTGATTTGAAGTGGAATTCCATTAATACAGACATCTAAATATACCTAAACCATGATCGAAGACCAAAATGCACACTGAACTTGCTTTTGTTGTTTTTTGTGTTGGAAGAGAATGGACTTTTTTTTCCGATGGAGTTTATATATCCCAATTTAGTATTGCATCGATCTTCATGAATTTTAAGAACTCTTGAACTCAATTCCATGATTAATTTTTTTAACTCACATAGCAGATTCTCAATTGCGATGCTGAAGATGAGTTCATTAATATTGATGATGCATGATCAAGCTGATAAACAATTTTCTAATTCTTAGGTCCATGAAAGATGAGCATAGGATTATGAAAATAGAATCTAGTAATCCGATTTCTCTATTACCCAAACCATAAACAATCTGATAATTTGATTCGTAATTATGAAAATAGAAAGAATAACATAGGATTGATTCTTGATGAATTTATTAATTAACACAAGTGCAAAGAAGTTATTCCATGGATAGTACGCAACCATGTAAGTAAATGGAAATATGAATAGAAGAACAAAGAGAGAACTTGACGAGAAATCCCAATTTTTTTTTCTAGAGTTAAAAGCAAGTTAACTGAGGTTTAGATGAAAAATAAAAAATTAGTGGAATAGTGATGTGTCAATTATTAGGACCCTTAGATTAGAAAGAAAGTCAAGATTTTATGAAATTGACGTAAACTTACAACCACCTCACTTTAGAGGAGCCAGATTCGGGTTCTACGACACTACCTTCTTGTCTGTCTATGTCCTTAAATAACAGCGGAATGGTATGTAACGGCCTATTCTGGGTTGTGATGAATATACAATTTCGGTCCGTGGGCTTGATTAAAAAAAAAAAATGCACTTCCTCCTTAGAGGAAGGAGCTACAATAATTCACTCAATTGACCAAACTTGCAGTTACCCCATTTTTCCTTTGCATTGTAGTATCGGTATTCAATTGTGTATGACTACATAGAGAAACAAAGATTCAAGAAAATAAATCGAAAAAATACATTATAACTGGAAGAATCAGATTAATCACAACAAAATACAATTATTACAAACCAAGCTAGTTAGTTCAATCCCATATCTATCACAAAGAATGATCAATTAGTTCTTGTTTATCAAGTTTGCTAGAATCCCTATAGAATTGGAAACCTTATAGAATCCCCTCATTCTCCATCTTTTTCAAGCAGTACACTTCCCTATCATCATCACACATAGGGCAAACCCCAGTTTTCTGTAGCTGCTCTACCATGGAAGGATCCGGGTAAGGATGTGATCCATCAAGACAGCACTGCACAATACCATCCTCATCTGTGTCGCCACCATCATCATCAACAACAATAAGATCGATCTTCACCGACATATGAGCAATCTTTCTGCTTCCATAACACCTATTCTCATTTTCTATCTCGCAGGCTTTGTACATTATTCTCCGCACCATGGGGACACGTTCATTCAGTGGTACCTTCAGCTCTCGGAGTGCGTTGGAGACTGCAGCTTCTTCGTCTGAGTTAGAAGAGTAGAGTTCAATTGAGGCCTCAGTCACACTCGTGCGGCTGATGACGTCGTCCAAGTCTGAGAGTCGTTCGGCATCGCAGGAGGTGACGCGTCTGATCACCGCCTGGATATCGATCAAGAACTTGGTGGTGAATAGCATCTCGTTTTCTGGTTCAGAAACGACGTCCACAAAATCTGGGTTGACACATACGTCACAGAGAGCGTCGCCCACCACTTCCCAATAGTCACTGGCTATTCTCATGGCCATGTTCAATCTTGATTAGTTTGAACAAGAATATAAGTAGAGAAACTAAGAAAGATGAAGACTGATGTAACTGGATATTATGCTCTCTCGTGGATTCTACGAAAACGGTATCAAATGGGGGCTATATATAGATAGAAATGATGGTTTCCAAATTGCATTGGGATTCCCATATCCCACCGACTTTGGGATTCCCATATCCCACCGACATTGGGATTCCTAGTTACTTGCGGACTCGATTATTTAGTTTCAATTTTGAAAAAAAAAAAATACAATGGAATGCTAAATATGTAGTTCTTTTTTTTTTTTCTTTTTTCTTTTTGTTTTTTAGAATATTTAGTTATTTACGCATTTTCAATAAATAAAGAAGAAGAAATTTATTTCAACTGGGTGCTTCCACGGTGGTCGGTGGTCGGTGGCCAACACCAATTCCTACCATACCAAAAATCATCAACATGCCCATGCCCATGCGTGGTGAATTTTTTTATTGGTGCCAAAATTCCTCAATGTACGTAATAATAAGATTGGGCACAAGATTTTGAAAATGATTAAGGCTTAAGATTTTGAAGCTACAAAATTTTGGCACCAATATCCCCAGTGTATTGACATTATTAGGCAATGTTGGGCACAACCTCTAACAGGGAATGCAATGAAACAATTAGAGACAAAGATCACTACTACTAGTACTCCATTGTTTGAATGGCACAAGAAAGATGTTTCACAAAATAAAGTAGAGATGAGGATACTACAGGAGAAGATGAAGAACATCATGTCCCATCCATACACTCCTCAACAGTATGATGAACAAAAGCAGCTGCATGTTCGATACAGTGCGTTACTTGCACAGGAAGAAAAGTATTGGAGACAGAGATCCAAGACGTTTTGGATGAAGGATGGGGACAAAAATACAGGCTTTTTCTATCGCAAGGCATCAAATATAAGAAACAAGAACAAGATCAAAGGCTTAAACAATGAAGCAGGTATGTGGCAAACTGAACTTGAAGCAGTACAAAGCATTCTAGTGCAACATTTCAAAGGTATGTATACCTCTTTGGCCACAAATCTAAATGCTATATTTCAAGTTCTAGAAGCTGTTGATGTTGATGTTAACGTTACTACATATATGAATTGGGAGCTCACTAAACCCTATGTTGAGAACAGTGTTGTACTGGATAATAACTTTCGTCTAAAGCTTTGTTTTGCACTGGATCGGCCATAGGAATGCATATATGATGCTCTTAAGGAAGCATAGAGGAAGAGATGTCTGCATTTTAAGGGAGAATGTTGTGAATAAAGTTTAACTGATGAAATGAAATGAGTAATTTTCAAGCATAAAGGGCATACAAACAATCAGGTCTCTTAAAATAAAAGACCTGACCAAAGAATGATCTATAATTCTGTATACAAATTTGCAAAATTGGATGGTGCTCCTATATTGTTCAACTCCCTTCTTCAAAGACTTGTAGTTATGAGCGGTTCACCGAACCTGACTGATGGTGTAGGTACCTGATACGTAGGAACAGGCATATTTGTAGGAAGATTTGGCAATTCTGCCTCAAAGTTCAGAACATGAACTGCTTCCCTTATTGAGGGCCTTAAGCTTTTATCAAGGTGAACACACCACAATCCTACAACTATCATATACTCTACTTGCTGTGGTGGGTTTTTCTGTGTTGCTACGCGTTCATATTTTAGTTTCTGCCACTATTGTGCCATGTTATTGCATTCTGCCACTGTAGTTTGTAATGAAGCATTGAAGATTTGAAGCTAAATTGTATTAGTTCATTGTTTGTTTATTAATAGGGCTTCCTCGATGGCATGTTCCGGAGGATATGGAGAAGAAGAGTTAGAGGCTTGGGCTTGCAATTGTTTTATGTATGCTTATTTAGGACTCTTTTAACATTTGAATATTCTAGATGCAATTTTATTACTCTTTTAAGTGTATATATTTTCAATTACATAAATATAAAAGCTATAAAAATAAAATTAAAATTAAAAAATACAAAACCGTCTAGCCGCCTTGGCGCTCCTTGACAGGACCCGCCCCAGATTTCACCCTGAAATCCGAAGTGACCCTGCGGGGCCCACCTTAGAAGAAATTCTACCAAAAATTTGGCGAAACTTCTCCTAAAATGGGCTACCCAAACCTGTAGAAAACATTTACACTTCTCAATCAATTCATCCTTATGCTCCTGGAGCCACCCTGCTCCCCAAATCAACATCAGTCTCCAATTCACAAAACACACATCTCAACTCAAATAGCATAAATCCCATAGGTAATCAGAGCAATTCTAACAGAAATGTATAAGAGGAAAACCTAATTCAAAGGCAGATGCGGAAGCCATGCTGTTGACTATGCCTCAACTCCGTGTACGCCCTACCTCAACCAATTCGCCTGCAAACTGGGCATTTGAAACCGAAGGGCCCAGGGGAAAGTACATAAAATACGTTAGCGTGAGTGGACAAAAATAAACAATTTTTAAACTAAATGGATTTTATATTTTCCCACATTTATTTCCTTAAAAAACTCTCGATGCATGCAACGATTTAGAAAACAAATCACGAGAAGTTCCGCTCAAGAAAAACCGACTAGCCCCGCTAGTCACAAACAACTGAGAGGAAAGATCGAAACTCTGATACTCAACAGAATAAGACCAGCCCCGCTGGTTACACAGAAATCAGACTAGGCCCTGCTAGTCGAGAAATGATAGGATATGGGGAAGAGATATCACCATACGGGAAATGGAGCCTCCCAGGCTCTACCTACCCTCAACTGCCACTCACACATAGATTGTGCGAGGAGGAGACCAAATAACCTCGACTGCCACCCACGTGAGGAGGAGAATAAATCACCTCTACTGCCACTCACCAACACAAAGTAGGTGAGGAGGAGAACAAGCTACCTCAACTGCCACTCACCAACACAAAGTCAGTGAGGCGGAGACCTAATCACATAACCCGCGTATGGTGAGGAAAAATCATCGAAAACCAGTAAATCCATGTAGCTTCCCCACATTTCTCACGAGATAGAAACCATGTATTCAACGACGTGACCCCGCACGCCAAGATTACTCTCAATCTCAAAATGGATAAGTGAGAAATAGGAATAAATCGACGGCGTGTCCCACACGCCCAAATATTCTCAAATCCGTAACCAAAACCGGAAATTAGTATAGGTAAATCTCATTTCCAAAAATCTCTCAAAATCTCCAAGAAGCCAACCAAATCCAAAATCCTTAATTAGGCATTCCATATGCCAAAATCGAAAGTCAATAAACAATTGAGAATATCCAACTCCATTGAAACTCATCTTAAAAATCTTCCAGGAGCTTAACTCGGTGATTAGGGATATGCTTAATTCCGGAAATTTACCTCGGAAATAAGGAATTCATCAAATAATATTATAAATCAAAACCAACCTTTGAAACTCATTATTGAAAGCAAATCCATGATATAATTCGAAATCAATTTCCGAAAATTAATTCATTTCCTCAAAAAGTAATATGAATAATCACTAGAGCATTATTTAAGAAAATAAATGCATGCATCGCTATTTAAAACAAAAGTCCACTCACAGTACTATTCCGACGATCACGCATTCGTGTTCCGTCATCGAGCAATAGCTCGGTACGTCGTCATGTACACAATTATATTCCGTGAATAATTCTTCAATAATTTAATACAATTCCTAAAATCAATTCCTCATAATTTCACCTCCCAATTCTCCTCGGATTTAGCCCAAATTATACCACTAATACCAATTCGTTAATTTAAAGGTTCCAAGACAGAACCGAGAGATATCCGACGGTCGGATTCTCGTAATTCGATAATCGAAACCCTAAACTTCAGAAATTCATAATTAATTCCAAGTTTCTCTAAAAATTACCAAACTTCACATACAAGCTCTACAATATTTATGTGATTTAACTAACTAAATAAAAACAGAATTTTAATCACTGTTCAAACACCGCACTATTCACCCGTCGCACTATTCATGCGGCAACACTGTTCATGAGGCGGCCAACTCCTCCTCCGGCCACCAAATTTCATCCACAGCATCATCTCAACATTTCCAATAACTTTCTCAACTGTGACAAAGTCAGAAAATACCTTGAAGTGGCCGAGCAATTAAGCACACCGAAGTACAGTGAAATTTTCCAATTATGCTTTCTTCCTCCATGCTTCGATCTGGGTTATGAAACTTGGCAAGCATGAAGAGTGGCTCAAGGCGCTTCTAATGGACCTGGGTTTATGACCGGAGGTGGCCGGAAATCGGAGTTGGCCGATTTGCTACAGTAAAAATATTGGCTTCGATCTCCATATTTCCGGCCAAACCGCCGTAAACAACTCCTACATGCGTGTTAAGGAGGAGGAGACGAGTCTATTAACGCTCGCAGCTCGCCATTTGGTGGCCTAAAGGTGGAGGAAGAGAGAGTTGCAGAAGAGAGAGAGAGAGAGAGAGAGAGAGAGAGAGAGAGTTGCAGAAGAGAGACAGAGAGAGCACGGGGGAAGGAGAGAGAAAAGAAAGAAAAGTTACCCCGCCACAGTAACTTTTCAAATTTATATCAATCCACCCTAAACAGTAACTTTTATATTTCGCTTATAACTTTTGCATATGAATTGCGATTTTTACGTACCACATATGCACGCGCTCGGTTTAACGTCCTCTACAACTTTCATGAAGAACATTTTCTCAAATTTTGACCCGAACAAAAAGTCAACTTTTAGGGCCGCTAAAAGTATGGAAACGAAAATAAAAGTTAAAATAGTTGTTGTTTACCATCCAAATGACTAGTAAAATGGTAAATTGAGGTACGGGACGTTACACTCCTCCTCTACCCACCGCCCGACTAGCGCCTAGTGATTTTTCAAACCTTGGTTGAGAAGGAAATAAAAATGCTCTATTCCAAATGCATCCTTCCAATAGCCCTGGACCTGATGGCATGTCCCCCGTTTTTTCTCTCAGAAATATTGGAGCATTCTATCTACTGATGTATGTCTAGGAGTGAAGACTTTTTTAAAGACATGAGAATTGCAGTAGTCAGCAAACTTCACTCATCTGTGTCTCATCCCAAAAATTCCTGAAGCAACGGAGGCAAATCGGTTATTGCCAATCGGTTGAAACAAATATACTAAACAAATATTGCCAATCGGTTATGCAATGTACTATACAGAATCAGCTCCAAAGTTATTGCCAATCGGTTGAAACAAATATTGTCTTCCATCATCTCTCCGTTGCAAAGCGCATATGTACCGGGACGGTTGATTACAGATAATACATTAGTGGCCACCGAGGTAGCTCATTTCATGCATAAACTACTCAGACAAGAAGAGGGTTTCTTATCACTCAAGCTAGACATAAGCAAGGCTTATGATAGACTTGAATGGGATTTCTTGAGAGCAATGTTAACAAATCATAGACTTGAATGGGATTTCTTGAGAGCAATGTTAACGAAGCTAGGGTTTCAGGAGTAGTGGATCAACATCACTATGAAGAGTGTAGCATCTGTTCAGTATTCTATTTTGGTTAATGGACAGCCTTCTGAAGCAATTGCTCCTACCAGAGGCATTAGGCAAGGTGACCCTCTATCACCTTACCTATTTATTTGTGTGCAGAAGGATTATCAGCACTCATCCTGAAGGCAGTGGAGAGGTCTCATCTAATAGGGCTTAAAATGTGTCATGGGGCTCCTACTTTAAACCATTTATTTTTTGCAGTTGACAGCTTGATTTTTGGAGTTACAACTGAATCAGAATGTATTGTCATGAGACATATTCTAACACATATGAGCTGGCATCAGGACAAAAGGTTAATTATCAAAAGAGTAGTGTTTTTTCAGTCGAAATGTGCATCCTGAGTTGCAAGAAAAGCTAGCTGGCTTGCTAGAAGTTCAACGATTGGAAGAGCATGATAGATACTAGAGGTTACCACTACGAGTAGGTAAGGAATTATAATTAAAGCTATAGCACAAACCATGCCATCTTATGCTATGAATTGCTATCTTCTTCCAAAGACATTGTGTGATGATATTCATCAACTGTGTGCACAATTTTTTTGGGGGGACACAGATCAGAGAAGGAAAATTCATTGGAGAAGTTAGAGCAAGCTTTGCATTACAAAACAAGGAGGACTTGGTTTTAAAAATCTCTATGCATACAATTTAGCTATGTTAGCTAAACAGGCATGGAGGTTAATCACAAATCCTCAGTCACTGATTGCACAAGTTTACAAGGCCAAAAACTTTCCAAACCACCCTTTTTGGGAGGCAGAACTTAGAGATGCCCCCTCCTTTTCATGGAGGAGCATATTAGAGAGTCGTTCTGTCTTGGCAGCTAGTATTCAATGGAAAGTGGGGATTGGAGAACATGTAGATGTACGGAAGGACAGCTGGATTTCTGAATGTCCTTGTTACCTCATTCAGAAGCCGCTTCATACTACCATCAATAAGGTAGCTGAGTTAATCGATAGGGAAACCCGAAGTTGGAATCAGAATGTTGTGCATGCTACTTTCCTACCTAAAGTAGCTACAAAAATTCTCAACATTCCATTAAGTAGAAGTGCAGGTGCAAGTGCAGATCGATATAGATGGCAGCCAGAGAAGAATGGAAGATATACTGTAAAGTCAGCATATTGGATTGCTCGACAGCAGGTTATGGGAGAGTTCCTAACTTCTACCTCATCGGGAAATCCATATGAGGCTCTTTGGAAGAAAATATGGAACACAAAGATTCTTGGGAAAGTGAAAATCTGCTTATGGATGGCTGCAAACAATGTCTTGCCTACTCAAGAAAGTTTGAGTTACAAGGTGTATACTGGTCCCTTCAATTGCTTACTATCTAGTGAGGCGTTGGAAACAAAGAGCCATGTGTTGTGTCATTGCCCTGTTGCGCAAGAGGCCATTGAAGCAGCAAATATTCCAATTGCTGGTTGTCTGCCAGGAAGTTTCAAAGAATGGCTTTTGTATTAGGGTTACCATCTAAATAGAGAAAAATGGGAGAAGCTACTTATGCTAATTTGGGCTCTCTGGAAAAATAGAAACAGTAAGTTGTGGAACAATACTTTCACAAGTGCTCATGAGATTGTAGTTACCACATGCACTTGGTATGAACAATTTCTACAAGCGCAGAAGACTCAGTTGCATGAAAAAGTTGCCAAACCGGGTAAACATTGGACTCCACCATCTAGCAATCAACTCAAAATCAATGTTGATGGAGCTTTCTTGCCTTCTAACGATATTGGAGGTATTGGTGGAGTAATTAGACGAAGTGATGGTTCTTTTGTGGCTGCTTTCTCTAAGTATGTGCAGTATGTCTCATCTCCAAAGCAATTGGAATTGTTAGCAATTAGAGAAGGCCCGGACTTTCTAAAGCAAAGAGGCCTCCATGATGTATGCCTTGAAAGTGACTGTCAAGTTGCGATCCAACAAATTGAAGAGGAGGACTTTGACCTAAATAAAAATGCAAACCTGCTGCTCGATATACAACAGTGTACGTAGTAAGTTTGTGCATAATTTGAAATTCTCCTTTGCTCCTAGAACTGTCAATTTTGTGACACATAGGTTAGCAGCCATTGCTTATGAATCCAATACTTCTCTTGTATGGATAGACCAAGCTCCAGCAAGTATTCTGGATGCTATAGCTTCGGATTGTAATCGATTGCCTTAATCAATAAATTTCTTGAACTTTACTCAAAAAAAAAAAAAAAAAACTAAATCAGTCAGAGTTGTTCACTTAATTGGGGAGCTATGCGGCGGTGACTATCTGGATGCTCCGGGCAGCGACTTTCGTTTCTGGAGGGGTGCGCGGCGAAGTATGCCAAGTGCGGTGGTACGTTGTATGCTGGGTCAGGCCAGTGCGGCTTGGTTGGGGTGTGTGTCAGCGCAGCATGAATATGGTGGACTGGTGGTGGCAGGCGGTGCTGCGCGAGCGGACGCCTGTGGATGATGTCGTTTTTGGGCTTGTTCCAAATCCTACTGGGCCTTGCGGTTCGGGCTTTCTCCTTTTGAGCTACCCATTGGGCTTTTAATTTGGACTCGGGCTTTGTCCTTGGCCCAACCCTATGTTTTTAGTTTTTGTCTAAATTCAATAATTTCCTTGTATTAGGAACCTAGATCTCTAGCACCTCCAGCGTAGTACCAAAGGAGAATCTCCGCTATCTCTATGTTTTGAATGTATAATGAGTGGGTCTATTTCTACGTACCACTGTGGGTACTACCACTACCTTCTTGTCTGTCTATGTCCTTAAATAACAGCAGAATGGTATGTAACGGCCTATTCTGGATTGTGATGAATATACAATTTCGCCCCGTGGGCTTGATTAAAAAAAAAATTCCACTTCCTCCTGTTGGGTTAAAAATTGCACAGAGTGAAAATGTCACCCAACATAATTTCACTCGTATTCATTAACAGAATATAGTTTTAATTATTTCGGGTTCGACCCATTCAAGACAGAATGTGTCTCTTAATTACAATCTCTTGTTACAAGAGAACACCCTTTGATTCCATTTATAAAGAAACCAATGTGTGGTTGTTTGTTTTTGCGGCTGCACCCGAATTTTGAAATGGGTTGCCTACATACCCTGGAAGGGATCAAGCCACTCGTAGTTCAAGAGTTCCAATAAGTGAATGACCCATTGGAAGGCTTGGATTTTGGAATAGGAATAATGTTTAGGATGCAGTTGCATCTAGATTATTTAATTCCAGATTGCCTACATACCCTTGTGGGATCAAACCACATGTAGTTCCAGCATTTGGGATTTAAATGGGTAGATGACCCATTTCTTTTTTTGATTTGTGTTTGGGTTATTTGTCAGGGTTTGAAGCCCTTGAATTTGTTTTTGGGTAATTTGGGAATGATGTGATTTTTTATGGTGTTTGGGTGAATTTGACTGGTGGAGTCAGGGATTCGATTTGAATTTGTGGTTGCATCTAGTGCGTCGCTAGATTGCCTACACACCCTGTGAAGGGATCAAACAATTGTAGTTCAGACTATTTATGGCTTTGAGGTTTCTTGGTTTTGTACCAAAAGGATTTTCATTTTGGGTTTCGAAGCATTTTTTCACGAAACCAATGTTCAGGTGTTTTTAATTTGGACACTCGTTGTGTTGAGCCTCGCCGAACTCTTCAAGTGGGCCCAAATTTAAGACAGGCTTTGCTTGCCAGTTATGTTGGGCTCCAAATTTGATGTGGGCACCCGTGGTGCAGCGCTTTGTGATTAGGCCTTAGAGATTTGGAGTAGATCTTTATCATTGGGTTTGCTTCCACTTTTTTGTAACAGGCCCAATGACTCATTTCATTTCGAATGGACAACCGGTTTTGGTGAAGTTGTCCATATATTTGACTCCGAAGCTTGCATCTTTTGACGATAAATATTGAATTTAGACACCCATCAAGACAAGCTTTGAGATTGGAGCCGACGATTTGATGTGGACCTTTGTAGAGTGGGCTTGCTTCCATTTTTTTTTTTGTCGGAGGCCCAGCTGCTAAGTCTCCACTTCGCTTCTTATTTTTCATTTTCTCCACAGCTATTCTGCTTCTTCTTTGTCTTCCAGACCTCTTTCAAAACTCAGTAGAACACAAGTTGGACCCCGAGCTTCACCGAATGAATTGAAGGTGGGGTTGAAGATGAAAACTGACTTGGAGATGGGTGAGAGCTTTCTCAAAGTGCTGGGAGATGGTTCTGCACCTTCGTTCATGGCAAGAGAACATGTCATTGTCTAAATCTTTCAACTGACTTCACCATGCGAAGCCGGGTGAGGATTTTGAATATTTTTCGTTACTCCTTCGTTGGATTTCTGAACAAAAGAAATCAAATTGTGGAATTTTGTCTTGCTTGTCAGAGACTTTGGGACTTTGAAATTGCTTCATGGTATTGGATTTTCGTTGACGCAAATCTAAACAAGGCAGAGTGCAGTTGCTGTTTTGGTTGCCGACGAATTGGGAGCCTGTTTTGAGTCGTTGTTCCTCATTCTTTTATTTGTAGAACAGCAACGTGATGCCCACCAACTGTTCGATGAAAGGCCAAAGACAATCTCTGCAGAATTTGATTGAGGTAGTCTTGGTGAGCTTTGTCTTATTGACTTTTGCACCTTCCCTTTCTCGATTGAACTTGTTCGCAACCCAGCTTTATATTTTACTTTACGCATCATACGAATTCATCTTTTGGCAACAAGCCACCGCTTCACTTATCATATCTTAAAGCAAGAGTCTAGTACGTGCCATGATCATCTCCCTTATCAACAAGGAAACACGTAGCTATCGATGTAGTTTTTGTCTTCATCCCACTTTGTTTTACTTGATTAGGATGCATTTATGTAAAACGGCAGCAATTGCTTTCATATTTTATATTTATTTTTTCTTTATGTGCCAATACCTTTTGGAGGAGTTTAAACAAAACATTTCCCTTAGCCAATACGTGGCTTTGCAAGGGATAATCTTGTTCATGTTTTGTTAATATGCAAAGGCCAAGACTTGTTTCCTTCCAATAACTTGGTCACCATTTTGACGTAAAAGCCCTGCATTATATAAATGCAAAGCTTTTCTGCAACTTCATTATATTATTGATTTGATAGAGCAACTTGTAACAGGTCTTGCAGGACTTTTGTTTAGCTCATTTTGTTATGTTGGTGTGCAGGTAGAGCTTCGGTAGTGACCACTGAGAAAGAACATATTTCAAGCTTGCCTTATATTTGGGGATAAAGCTTTGCCTCCGGAAGTAACGGCTTCTGTAATTGTTTTGATATGTACAAACAATGCCTTTGGTCTTTATGAACATGACATTGCATTGCATTTGCACCATCAACTGTCTGATAACGCCACCACCACAAGTAGCCAAATATAATGGCTCTTATCTTATCAATTGCTTTTAATTTCACTCATGGCAGTAACAAAGACATGTTTAAATAAGCTTCCCCCTTGTCTTGGACTATCTTCCCCAAGAGGTGATTTTTGTCGTCATCTTTCAATAGGCAGGTTGAACTGCATTGTTCTAGCTTTTTGGTCATATGTTTTCCCTTCCTTCTTTAACTTTTATTTTGAGAGAAAACCCACCAGGATTGTTTTAGAGATCAAGACAGCAGAGTCAAAGTTTCAGGGACTCTTTTGCCCAGATTTTTTTAGGACGCAATATGATAACAGCAAGCTGTTTTGACAGGAAAGCTTTATGCTTTTTTTTTTTTTTCCCTCCTCGCTGTCGGTGAAGATTGGAAGAGATGGGTGCTTTTGAACTCTTTTTGACTGACATTCCTTGCGGATTTGTTGCAGATTTTTGTCAAGGCAATTTTGAGCAGAAGAGTTTTGTGGTGCTGCTGGAACTTTAAAGAACAAGGAACCGATGCTAGGATTTTAAAGACCAACGGCCATCGCTGGTATTTGGAGGGCCAACATGGTGCCTGAAGGTATCGCCGGAGCTCGACGACGATACGACACCCTAAGGTACGCCGTGTCGGAGCTTGAGGATGATACGGCACCCTAAGGCATGCCGTGCTGGAGCTCAACGACAGTATCGGCACCCTAAGGCACGCGGTGTCGGAGCATATGTGATATTGATACCCTACGGTATTGCTGGAGACCTGCATCAATTGAGAACAGCAAAGGAAAAGGTGCACATCGGTGGTGGAAAGTCTCACCCTCTTCTTCCTTGCTTTCTTCCTCTCTAGGCTTCTCTCCCTCTGCTTCTTCCTGGTCTCTTTCTATTGTCCTTCCTCCTACGTCTTTTTGATGTATAGTATCTTTTATAGGAGTGATAGATGAGACTTTGAATTTGAATCAGTCTCAAACACCACCTTGGCACCAACTTGCACAGGCAAGATATATTTTAGCTAGCTGTATACTTCCTTTCTTTTAGAGATAGATAGGAAATAATAATAATCCACATAAAGAGGTGGTATCTGTTATGGCTCTACACTCCCATTTCTATTTGAACGTACGTGTGCACTTCAACTTGTTTTCAACTTCTTTCAATAGTTTAATTTGTTGTAGAATTTGAACAAAACTAGAAGGTAGATAATGTGTAAAATGCTAGCTCAAGAGGCAACGTGCTTCTTTTCCTTTTTATAATAATTATTATTTTCATTTTATTTTTAATCAAAAGCACTCATGTTTTTTTTCTTTTATGGCCTTTTGATTTTTTTTTTTCGGTATCAACACCTCCTTAGAGGAAGGAGCTACAATAATTCACTCAATTGACCAAACTTGCAGTTACCCCATTTTTCCTTTGCATTGTAGTATCGGTATTCAATTGTGTATGACTACATAGAGAAACAAAGATTCAAGAAAATAAATCGAAAAAATACATTATAACTGGAAGAATCAGATTAATCACAACAAAATACAATTATTACAAACCAAGCTAGTTAGTTCAATCCCATATCTATCACAAAGAATGATCAATTAGTTCTTGTTTATCAAGTTTGCTAGAATCCCTATAGAATTGGAAACCTTATAGAATCCCCTCATTCTCCATCTTTTTCAAGCAGTACACTTCCCTATCATCATCACACATAGGGCAAACCCCAGTTTTCTGTAGCTGCTCTACCATGGAAGGATCCGGGTAAGGATGTGATCCAACAAGACAGCACTGCACAATACCATCCTCATCTGTGTCGCCACCATCATCATCAACAACAATAAGATCGATCTTCACCGACATATGAGCAATCTTTCTGCTTCCATAACACCTATTCTCATTTTCTATCTCGCAGGCTTTGTACATTATTCTCCGCACCATGGGGACACGTTCATTCAGTGGTACCTTCAGCTCTCGGAGTGCGTTGGAGACTGCAGCTTCTTCGTCTGAGTTAGAAGAGTAGAGTTCAATTGAGGCCTCAGTCACACTCGTGCGGCTGATGACGTCGTCCAAGTCTGAGAGTCGTTCGGAATCGCAGGAGGTGACGCGTCTGATCACCGCCTGGATATCGATCAAGAGCTTGGTGGTGCATAGCACCTCGTTTTCTGGATCAGAAACGACGTCCACAAAATCTGGGTTGACACATACGTCACAGAGAGCGTCGCCCACCACTTCCCAATAGTCACTGGCTATTCTCATGGCCATGTTCAATCTTGATTAGTTTGAACAAGAATATAAGTAGAGAAACTAAGAAAGATGAAGACTGATTAACTGGATATTATGCTCTCTCGTGGATTCTACGAAAACGGTATCAAATGGGGGCTATATATAGATAGAAATGATGGTTTCCAAATTGCAGTGGGATTCCCATATCCCACCGACATTGGGATTCCTAGTTACTTGCGGACTCGATTATTTAGTTAAATACAATGGAATGCTAAATATGTAGTTTTTTTTTTTTTTTTTTTTTTGAGAATATTTAGTTATTTACGCGTTTTCAATAAATAAAGAAGAAGAAATTTATTTCAACTGGGTGCTTCCACGGTGGTCGGTGGTCGGTGGCCAACACCAATTCCTACCATACCAAAAATCATCAACATGCCCATGCCCATGCGTGGTGAATTTTTTTTATTGGTGCCAAAATTCCTCAATGTACGTAATAATAAGATTGGGCACAAGATTTTGAAAATGATTAAGGCTTAAGATTTTGAAGCTACAAAATTTTGGCACCAATATCCCCAGTGTATTGACATTATTAGGCAATGTTGGGCACAACCTCTAACAGGGAATGCAATGAAACAATTAGAGACAAAGATCACTACTACTAGTACTCAATTGTTTGAATGGCACAAGAAAGATGTTTCACAAAATAAAGTAGAGATGAGGATACTACAGGAGAAGATGAAGAACATCATGTCCCATCCATACACTCCTCAACAGTATGATGAACAAAAGCAGCTGCTTGTTCGA
Organism: Rosa chinensis; assembly: GCF_002994745.2. NCBI lineage: Eukaryota > Viridiplantae > Streptophyta > Magnoliopsida > Rosales > Rosaceae > Rosa > Rosa chinensis. Next base: position 36,485,381 of record NC_037091.1, on the reverse strand, counting down.
TACAGTGCGTTACTTGCACAGGAAGAAAAGTATTGGAGACAGAGATCCAAGACGTTTTGGATGAAGGATGGGGATAAAAATACAAGCTTTTTCTATCGCAAGGCATCAAATATAAGAAACAAGAACAGGATCAAAGGCTTAAACTGTAACGTCCCGAACCTAAATCCACGTGTTTACTAGTCATTTGGACGGTAAACGACCTTTACTTTCACTTTTACTTTCGGTTTAGTACTTTTAGTGGCCCTAAAAGTTGACTTTTTGTTCGGGTCAAAATTTGAGAAAATGTTCTTCATGGAAGTTGTAGAAGACGTTTAACCGAGCGCGTGCATATGTGGTACGTAAAAATCGGACTTCGTATGTGAGAGTTATGACCAAAATTGTAAAGTTACTGTTCATGGTAACTTTTGATAAAAATGGAAAGTTACCCGGGTAGGTTTCCATTTCCGGAAACCACCCCAGCTCTTTCTCTCTCCTCTCCCCCCCGAGCTCTCTCTTCTCCGGTTCGGCCTCCTCCTCCCCCCCTCCGATTTCCGGCGATTCCGGCCACCACAGGGCGTGCCACCGGTCACCAGAGGAGCGCCTCCTCCCTCTGAGCACCCCAGCAGCCTTGGTTTTCCACGATTTGGCCGGAAAACCACGGATCGAAGCCTAAACCACTCCGGCTGCAGTTTGGGACTTTTGCCGATTCCCGGCGATTTCGGCCACCTCCGGTCCCCATTTCTTCGTCGAAGGTTTGGTTTTTACCACTGATCATTTCCCCTATGGTCTTGTAACGCGATTTGAAGTGTAGAGGCCGGATCGAATTAGGGTTCTTGAAATTTTCTGGGTTTGTGTTCTTGGATTGATTTCGACTGTTTCTAGTTGTTATTTGGAATTGTTGTAGTTATGAAGTTGAATCAGTGTGTTGAGAAGGTGCTACTGTCAAATTTTGGTGGCCATCGGAGATGGTGGCGGCGGCGCCGCCACTGTGGGCGGCGGTAGCGGCGGCTAGGGTAGCTTTTTAATTTCAAATTCTGGCTAGTTAAATTCTATAATTATCATAGAGCATATATGTGAAGTTTGGTGAATTTTGGAGGAGTTTGGAATTGTTTGTGAATTGTTGAAGTTTGGAGTTTTGTGGTGGAATTATGGGAAATCCGACGGTCGGATTTCCTTCGTTTTCATTATGGAATATGTAAATTGAGGAATTGGAATTGTGGAAGAGATTTGGGTTGAATTTGAGAAGTATTGGAGATAGGGATTTTCGGATTTCGTTTAAGTTCGTAATTATTTTATCGGATTACCGTTTATGAAAATAAAATTGTGTACAGGGCAATGTCGCGAGCTACGGCTAGATGAAGGAACTCGTTTGCGTGGTTGCCCAATAGTACTGTGAGTGGACGTTTGTTTTAAATAAGTGATGCATGCATTTATTTATTAAAGCATGTTCTATTTTATTAACATATTTTCCGAGCATATAAAGTTGATTGCGAATTATCTCATGGATTTGCTTTTAAGTAATGATTCTCACGAGTAATTATGATTTATACCGGTTGTGAGTTTTGGTTATGAAGATGTTATGCTCGGATTCGAAATTATAAATGATGTTGATTTTCGACGAATTGATTTTTGATGTGATTTTCGAGATTTATACTGTTTATATTATCTTTATAATCGTCGATTTGAGATTTCTGAAAGATTTTCGAAATGGGATTTCGATGGAATAAATTCTTGTTTATTTATTCGATTTTTTGGCATTGGGAATGCCTCATTGACAATCTACTTATTTCTTTAGCGTGTGGGACACGCTGTTAATTTATACGACTCTTTGAGTATTTCCGAGTACGGTTGGGAATCGTACCCGTGTTTTCTTTATACGTGGGACATGGGGAAGCTTTATTGAGTTATCGGTTTTTTTTTTAACCACCATACCCAGGGTCGTTATATATACATATTATATTACTGGCTAGCCTATTAGTACTCCTCCCTACTTACTATGTGTTCGTAGGCGAGTAGAGGAGAGCATGGGATGCTCTAGAGTGTGGGACACTCCGACCCGAGCCAATAAGGCTCCCTTCTTTTGTATGGTGAAACTTCTTCCCCATATTTTATCGTTGCTTGACTAGCGGGGCTAGTCCGATTTTCACTGTAGCCAGCGGGGCTGGTCTTATTTTTCTGAGAAATGAGATTTCGGTTTTACGATATAGTTTTCAAATGTGGTGACTAGCAAGGCTAGTCGATTTATCGTTTTGGAATTCTTGGATTTAAAGCTAAATGTATTTTTCTAATTGTTGCATGCATCGGTTATTAAAGAGAATAAATGTGGGAAAGTATGAAATCCTTTTTCCTTTAAATTGTTTATTTTTGTCCACTCACGCTAACGTTTTTCGTCTACTTTCCCCTGGGCCTTTCGGTTTCTAATGCCCAGTTTGCAGGCGAATTAGTGGAGGTCGGGCGTACATGACATTTGAGGCATAGTTGTCACTACTTCCGCAGTGTAGGATCACTTGATCCTTTACTCCTCTGTTATATCCCTGTGTATAGTAGTATTGCTCTGCATAACCTTGGGATTTGTATTTTTGAGTTTTGTGTTTTGTGAAAGTGGAGTTGTTGGTAATTGGGAGCAGGGTGGCTCCAGGAGCATAAGGTTGGTTTGCTTGAAGTGTTTAGTGTGTTTTACAGGTTTTTGGGTAGTCCATTTTAGAGGTGACTCTGCCGAATTTTTGGTAGAGTTATCCCTAAGGTGGGCCCCACAGGGCCACCTCGGGTTTCAGGGTGAAATTCGGGGTGGGTCCTGTCAATTTGGTATCAGAGCCTTAGGTTGTTAGGTTCTGTAGACTCGTTTCTATTCTGTTACCTTATATGCTTGGTGTTGCCCAGTACCTCTCGAGTGATGGCCCGACTGCAGCGGTTCCCCATCATGTACTCTTCGGTGCTGTGGTATTCATCAAGTGTGTAAGGTACAAAGTCAGTTGGTTTTCTTCTGGTGCTATGCCTCTTGTACGCCGACCTCCTAGGACTTTCTTTGCGTATTCGATTGGTTAACTATCTTGCGCCTATCCCTGGTGATGGTAGAGTAAAACTACTCTACAGTTTCGAATTGTGCTACGAAATGTGATTTGAGGAAAATGTTGTGGTTGTCTTTTCTTTGATGCCAACAAGTTTGTTGGGGCAGGGATTAAGGTGCGGAAATCAGAGTTAGAGTTGTGTTTGAGTGTTTGAGACGAGCGACAATAGCTTTGGGCTGTCTCTAGATGATATGATTGCTTCGGAAATCAGGATTGTGGGTGGAAATGGACTTGGTAATAATGGTGGTTCTAACTTTGAACCAAGTTTCGGGAAAGATGTTTTGTGATGTGATTGGTTGTTAAGTAGCATTTGAAATATTATTGGAAATTTTTGGTGGTTCTTTGGGAACCTCAGTGTTGGAAACCATTTATAGAGAAAATTAAATAATTATTCTGGGTTGTTATGTCTAGAGGTTGTGTTTTCAAGTGGCTATGGTCACTGATGTTGGTAAGTGAGAAGTGATAATAGTAAATGAGACTTGTAAGTAGAATGAGATTTTTTAACAATTGTCGATTTGGGTCGTTGACCTAACCAAGGTGTATGAGCATAGTTTTGCTCGGAATAAAAGAGATTGATTTTTGATACCATGACTTTTAGTTTTGTCTACCTGAGTCTTGGATGGTAGCGAGTAGGGAGATTAACAAGAATGGGCTTTTACAGTTGATATGTGCTTGAAGTGCAAGAATCGGAAGAATGCTTAAGGTTTTATAATAGAGTTACGACTTTGGTCGGAAAATAATTGGGAGAGTTGGAATCAACTCTTCGTATGTGGTATTATTCAAACGGATTCCTTTGTTTATCCATTTATGAGTGAAACGGTTGTACGTAATCTGGGGAATAGTGATAGTGACATAGTTCGGTGTTCTTAGAAGTTCAAACGGAATTACTTTGTGATACGGAATCTGATTCGAATTTTAAATCACGGAGCCTTGAAGGTTGAATTGTGATAGACTCTTAGTGGAAGTTTGCCGGACGAATGGGTTGTGATATGATATTAGTGGATGGTGGAATAACTTAAAGGAAATAAGTTTTCTGTTGGCTCTGGAAATATTTTAAGTTAAGGCTTGACCAAGACTCTTGTTATCTTGGGTGGAAGGTATTGTAGTCTGTTTTAAGTGATGTACTTCAGTGATGATTACTTTGAGGAAATTGGATCATTATTGTGGTGGGACCACGTTCGGATCCGGATATCGCTTGGTGTGCTACAAGATGTTGGACGGGTGTCCTATGAATTATATAAAGGAAAGATCTTGTGAATTGTGTTAGCTACCTTGGGGGATTGATTATTGCTTGAATCGATTATGTGTAAGGGATTTCTTTGGAGGAATTGAGCGAACTTTGCCACCCTGGTGACCTTTAATTGGAAATGTATAGGAAGTTGTTGGTATGAGTGAAATCCGGTCACTACTTATCTAAAGTTAAGGCAACTTGAACAGGAAGTAGGAGGTGAGTTGAAATAAATTGATTGGGCTTATGTTCTATCAAGGGTTCAATAGATATTTAAGTACTAATTGTTGAGCTACTATGGTTATGTTATTGAATTAATTCTTGGTGAAAAGATTTGGAAAGTTTTTGGTACAATTTTGGTTAGCACAAGAAAGTCATTGAGATCCTTGTTGTAACTAAAATTTTAGAAGTCAAGTGTCGATTGAGGAGTGGATTTGTGGTTATCTTATCCTCTTTTTGGTAAGGGCAATTGTTGTTTATCAGTTTTGGCCTTAAGTTAAATAAAAGGAGTTGGCTATATTCTAGTACTTGCAAGTTCAACGTGGTTTGACATAACTGATTTCCATTGATTCTTGTAACATCAGACAATGAACCTCTTCGATATCATATTTTCCTATCTTGAGAAGTAGACTCCGTTTCTGTGGTACACAAAGTGTTATTTGTTTAATTAAGTGACTTTGAGTTTTTTTTATTTGGGCTCTTATTCGACTTTCTCTCCAGGTTGTTTTGAGCAAAAGAGTTTTTACGAATTTTTGCTTAGCAGTGGCTAAGAGTTTTTGGTAATGCTTGAGGGCATATCTATACTTTAAAACTATTGAGTCAACAAGGGATGCTGTGAATTTTGTTGGGATTGTTGCCTCTGACTAGATTCCAGCCTGAGGATTTTTCCTTTTTAAATGTTGAATTTCTTTTCCTGTTGGTCAAGATTTGGATCAGATTTGGAGAAATTTCTAGTGTTGTTGGATAGTCCATTAGAGGTATGTGTCCATTAGAGGATTTGACACATACAGAATTTAGAACTTTTCTATAATGTCATACCTGAAGTAGAATTGTTATGAGGTGATGTCGGACAGATGGTTGGAAATGTTCTACTTGGATCAGGTGGAGCAATTATGAGAGAGAGTTTTTCTAGTTATCTAAGGATCCTATTTTACTTAAGTTTAATCAGAATTCTAGTGAAGTATCTTATAATACAGATTGTGGTGTTTTGGTTGTGAGAATTACATTGGCATATGAAGTAGAATTATCAATTGTGGCATTAGAGGACAGTGAGAACGAAATGAATTTAACCAGATTTCTGACATATGATTATTAAAGAAGTGTATCCTTTGTTAAGAACAATTTTATTGATGCATCTCCTCCTGGATTTGAGTTTTTGGGCTGGAGTAGAGTGAGTAGTAATGGTTTTGCTTTACACCGAGTTTCGAACGACTGGGTACTCGTTGCGTACCGTAAGTATTATCATGTGAGGAATTTTAGCAGTTTTGATTGGGGACGTTGGTAATTAGTAGATTCCTTGAAACACATTTGAGTCAGAAAAGTTTTCCACCACATTATTTTTATAAGAAGTTTTCAAGAGACAATGTTAGTTAACCAGTTTGAGATACTATAGGTGTGGCCAGCAGGGCAACTATCAATTGAGTTTTCGTAGTCGACTTGGAACATAAATTCAAGGCTGGACCAATGATTTTTAGTCAGGTATCAGGGTAACGCAGTGGATGTGTAGGGGCCCCATAACTACATGATTAAGAACTTATAGGTTGTTCGAAGCTACCTTTGTTATATTTGACAATTGTGGGATCTTTATGTGAATGATATTTGATCAATAATCTGTGCACAACAGGCAAAAGAGGAAGTGTTGTTTTGGGGTAGCTAAGTTAATTGTTTTGTACTTGTTGGTTAACAGTGACTATTTTGTGGCATATTAGTAGCGGTTGGGTTACCCCCATGAACGCACGTACGAAGGGAAAGGTATTAAGTATGGAATTGATATACTATCACAATATTATTGGAGAACGGGGTGGATCTTCACTGTGTGACGTAATTGAAGAGGTTACGAATGCTACTATTTCGATCGAATGGTTAGTGATGTCAATACCTCGTGCTATCTGAACTATAAGCATGTTTTGATTTGCTTGAGTAGTTGGAATTATAGTAAAATCTTTGGGGTTGTCAAAGTAGTTGACTTGTGATTGTAAGAGAAAAATTTGACCAAGGATAAGTCGACAAGCTTCAAGGTTTTGGAAACATTGGATGAGATATTGTTTTGATTAGTCTTTTGGGAGACTATGAAAAGAAGTTCATTCTGGTTGTGGGTTATATCGTTATTTCCACATCTTGGTTTTCTTGACGGGCGAGACGATTATTCCTTATGCAGTATTCAAGATTACAGTGACTGGTCATATTTCTACTTGAGGACTGTTCCTTTTTATATGTCGATTCCCTTATTTTATTTGGCCACCTCTTGGACTAGATCTAAAGTTAGTTTCTGCATGAGTTGAGCAGACTTGCATATCGATCGTGCGATATCATCCCCACTTTGTTATGATCTGAGTACTACCTTCGTTGAGGATGTTGCATTGCAGATTAGTACATGTGTGCTACCTCTACTTTAACAGTATGAAATTTCGAGGACGAAATTATTATAAGGAGGGGAGATTGTAACGTCCCGAACCTAAATCCACGTGTTTACTAGTCATTTGGACGGTAAACGACCTTTACTTTCACTTTTACTTTCGGTTTAGTACTTTTAGTGGCCCTAAAAGTTGACTTTTTGTTCGGGTCAAAATTTGAGAAAATGTTCTTCATGGAAGTTGTAGAAGACGTTTAACCGAGCGCGTGCATATGTGGTACGTAAAAATCGGACTTCGTATGTGAGAGTTATGACCAAAATTGTAAAGTTACTGTTCATGGTAACTTTTGATAAAAATGGAAAGTTACCCGGGTAGGTTTCCATTTCCGGAAACCACCCCAGCTCTTTCTCTCTCCTCTCCCCCCGAGCTCTCTCTTCTCCGGTTCGGCCTCCTCCTCCCCCCCTCCGATTTCCGGCGATTCCGGCCACCACAGGGCGTGCCACCGGTCACCAGAGGAGCGCCTCCTCCCTCTGAGCACCCCAGCAGCCTTGGTTTTCCACGATTTGGCCGGAAAACCACGGATCGAAGCCTAAACCACTCCGGCTGCAGTTTGGGACTTTTGCCGATTCCCGGCGATTTCGGCCACCTCCGGTCCCCATTTCTTCGTCGAAGGTTTGGTTTTTACCACTGATCATTTCCCCTATGGTCTTGTAACGCGATTTGAAGTGTAGAGGCCGGATCGAATTAGGGTTCTTGAAATTTTCTGGGTTTGTGTTCTTGGATTGATTTCGACTGTTTCTAGTTGTTATTTGGAATTGTTGTAGTTATGAAGTTGAATCAGTGTGTTGAGAAGGTGCTACTGTCAAATTTTGGTGGCCATCGGAGATGGTGGCGGCGGCGCCGCCACTGTGGGCGGCGGTAGCGGCGGCTAGGGTAGCTTTTTAATTTCAAATTCTGGCTAGTTAAATTCTATAATTATCATAGAGCATATATGTGAAGTTTGGTGAATTTTGGAGGAGTTTGGAATTGTTTGTGAATTGTTGAAGTTTGGAGTTTTGTGGTGGAATTATGGGAAATCCGACGGTCGGATTTCCTTCGTTTTCATTATGGAATATGTAAATTGAGGAATTGGAATTGTGGAAGAGATTTGGGTTGAATTTGAGAAGTATTGGAGATAGGGATTTTCGGATTTCGTTTAAGTTCGTAATTATTTTATCGGATTACCGTTTATGAAAATAAAATTGTGTACAGGGCAATGTCGCGAGCTACGGCTAGATGAAGGAACTCGTTTGCGTGGTTGCCCAATAGTACTGTGAGTGGACGTTTGTTTTAAATAAGTGATGCATGCATTTATTTATTAAAGCATGTTCTATTTTATTAACATATTTTCCGAGCATATAAAGTTGATTGCGAATTATCTCATGGATTTGCTTTTAAGTAATGATTCTCACGAGTAATTATGATTTATACCGGTTGTGAGTTTTGGTTATGAAGATGTTATGCTCGGATTCGAAATTATAAATGATGTTGATTTTCGACGAATTGATTTTTGATGTGATTTTCGAGATTTATACTGTTTATATTATCTTTATAATCGTCGATTTGAGATTTCTGAAAGATTTTCGAAATGGGATTTCGATGGAATAAATTCTTGTTTATTTATTCGATTTTTTGGCATTGGGAATGCCTCATTGACAATCTACTTATTTCTTTAGCGTGTGGGACACGCTGTTAATTTATACGACTCTTTGAGTATTTCCGAGTACGGTTGGGAATCGTACCCGTGTTTTCTTTATACGTGGGACATGGGGAAGCTTTATTGAGTTATCGGTTTTTTTTTTAACCACCATACCCAGGGTCGTTATATATACATATTATATTACTGGCTAGCCTATTAGTACTCCTCCCTACTTACTATGTGTTCGTAGGCGAGTAGAGGAGAGCATGGGATGCTCTAGAGTGTGGGACACTCCGACCCGAGCCAATAAGGCTCCCTTCTTTTGTATGGTGAAACTTCTTCCCCATATTTTATCGTTGCTTGACTAGCGGGGCTAGTCCGATTTTCACTGTAGCCAGCGGGGCTGGTCTTATTTTTCTGAGAAATGAGATTTCGGTTTTACGATATAGTTTTCAAATGTGGTGACTAGCAAGGCTAGTCGATTTATCGTTTTGGAATTCTTGGATTTAAAGCTAAATGTATTTTTCTAATTGTTGCATGCATCGGTTATTAAAGAGAATAAATGTGGGAAAGTATGAAATCCTTTTTCCTTTAAATTGTTTATTTTTGTCCACTCACGCTAACGTTTTTCGTCTACTTTCCCCTGGGCCTTTCGGTTTCTAATGCCCAGTTTGCAGGCGAATTAGTGGAGGTCGGGCGTACATGACATTTGAGGCATAGTTGTCACTACTTCCGCAGTGTAGGATCACTTGATCCTTTACTCCTCTGTTATATCCCTGTGTATAGTAGTATTGCTCTGCATAACCTTGGGATTTGTATTTTTGAGTTTTGTGTTTTGTGAAAGTGGAGTTGTTGGTAATTGGGAGCAGGGTGGCTCCAGGAGCATAAGGTTGGTTTGCTTGAAGTGTTTAGTGTGTTTTACAGGTTTTTGGGTAGTCCATTTTAGAGGTGACTCTGCCGAATTTTTGGTAGAGTTATCCCTAAGGTGGGCCCCACAGGGCCACCTCGGGTTTCAGGGTGAAATTCGGGGTGGGTCCTGTCATAAACAATGAAGCAGGTATGTGGCAAACTGAACCTGAAGCAGTACAAAGCATTCTAGTGCAACATTTCAAAGGTATGTATACCTCTTTGGCCACAAATCTAAATGCTATATTTCAAGTTCTAGAAGCTGTTGATGTTGATGTTAACGTTACTACATATATGAATTGGGAGCTCACTAAACCCTATGTTGAGAACAGTGTTGTACTGGATAATAACTTTCGTCTAAAGCTTTGTTTTGCACTGGATCGGCCATAGGAATGCATATATGATGCTCTTAAGGAAGCATAGAGGAAGAGATGTCTGCATTTTAAGGGAGAATGTTGTGAATAAAGTTTAACTGATGAAATGAAATGAGTAATTTTCAAGCATAAAGGGCATACAAACAATCAGGTCTCTTAAAATAAAAGGCAGACCAAAGAATGATCTATAATTCTGTATACAAATTTGCAAAATTGGATGGTGCTCCTATATTGTTCAACTCCCTTCTTCAAAGACTTGTAGTTATGAGCGGTTCACCGGACCTGACTGATGGTGTAGGTACCTGATACATAGGAACAGGCATATTTGTAGGAAGATTTGGCAATTCTGCCTCAAAGTTCAGAACATGAACTGCTTGCCTTATTGAGGGCCTTAAGCTTTTATCAAGGTGAACACACCACAATCCTACAACTATCATATACTCTACTTGCTGTGGTGGGTTTTTCTGTGTTGCTACGCGTTCATATTTTAGTTTCTGCCACTATTGTGCCATGTTATTGCATTCTGCCACTGTAGTTTGTAATGAAGCATTGAAGATTTGAAGCTAAATTGTATTAGTTCATTGTTTGTTTATTAGTAGGGCTTCCTCGATGGCATGTTCCGGAGGATATGGAGAAGAAGAGTTAGAGGCTTGGGCTTGCAATTGTTTTATGTATGCTTATTTAGGACTCTTTTAACATTTGAATATTCTAGATGCAATTTTATTACTCTTTTAAGTGTATATATTTTCAATTACATAAATATAAAAGCTATAAAAATAAAATTAAAATTAAAAAATACAAAACCGTCTAGCCGCCTTGGCGCTCCTTGACAGGACCCGCCCCAGATTTCACCCTGAAATCCGAAGTGACCCTGTGGGGCCCACCTTAGAAGAAATTCTACCAAAAATTTGGCGAAACTTCTCCTAAAATGGGCTACCCAAACCTGTAGAAAACATTTACACTTCTCAATCAATTCATCCTTATGCTCCTGGAGCCACCCTGCTCCCCAAATCAACATCAGTCTCCAATTCACAAAACACACATCTCAACTCAAATAGCATAAATCCCATAGGTAATCAGAGCAATTCTAACAGAAATGTATAAGAGGAAAACCTAATTCAAAGGCAGATGCGGAAGCCATGCTGTTGACTATGCCTCAACTCCGTGTACGCCCTACCTCAACCAATTCGCTTGCAAACTGGGCATTTGAAACCGAAGGGCCCAGGGGAAAATACATAAAATACGTTAGCGTGAGTGGACAAAAATAAACAATTTTTAAACTAAATGGATTTTATATTTTCCCACATTTATTTCCTTAAAAAACTCTCGATGCATGCAACGATTTAGAAAACAAATCACGAGAAGCTCCGCTCAAGAAAACCGACTAGCCCCGCTAGTCACAAACAACTGAGAGGAAAGATCGAAACTCTGATACTCAACAGAATAAGACCAGCCCCGCTGGTTACACGGAAATCAGACTAGGCCCTGCTAGTCGAGAAATGATAGGATATGGGGAAGAGATATCACCATACGGGAAATGGAGCCTCCCAGGCTCTACCTACCCTCAACTGCCACTCACACATAGATTGTGCGAGGAGGAGAGCTAATAACCTCAACTTCCACTCACACATAGATTGTGCGAGGAGGAGACCAAATAACCTCGACTGCCACCCACGTGAGGAGGAGAATAAATCACCTCTACTGCCACTCACCAACACAAAGTAGGTGAGGAGGAGAACAAGCTACCTCAACTGCCACTCACCAACACAAAGTCAGTGAGGAGGAGACCTAATCACATAACCCGCGTATGGTGAGGAAAAATCATCGAAAACCAGTAAATCCATGTAGCTTCCCCACATTTCTCACGAGATAGAAACCATGTATTCAACGACGTGACCCCGCACGCCAAGATTACTCTCAATCTCAAAATGGATAAGTGAGAAATAGGAATAAATCGACGGCGTGTCCCACACGCCCAAATATTCTCAAATCCGTAACCAAAACCGGAAATTAGTATAGGTAAATCTCATTTCCAAAAATCTCTCAAAATCTCCAAGAAGCCAACCAAATCCAAAATCCTTAATTAGGCATTCCCGATGCCAAAATCGAAAGTCAATAAACAATTGAGAATATCCAACTCCATTGAAACTCATCTTAAAAATCTTCCAGGAGCTTAACTCGGTGATTAGGGATATGCTTAATTCCGGAAATTTACCTCGGAAATAAGGAATTCATCAAATAATATTATAAATCAAAACCAACCTTTCAAACTCATTATTGAAAGCAAATCCATGATATAATTCGAAATCAATTTCCGAAAATTAATTCATTTCCTCAAAAAGTAATATGAATAATCACTAGAGCATTATTTAAGAAAATAAATGCATGCATCGCTATTTAAAACAAAAGTCCACTCACAGTACTATTCCGACGATCACGCATTCGTGTTCCGTCATCGAGCAATAGCTCGGTACGTCGTCATGTACACAATTATATTCCGTGAATAATTCTTCAATAATTTAATACAATTCCTAAAATCAATTCCTCATAATTTCACCTCCCAATTCTCCTCGGATTTAGCCCAAATTATACCACTAATACCAATTCGTTAATTTAAAGGTTCCAAGACAGAACCGAGAGATATCCGACGGTCGGATTCTCGTAATTCGATAATCGAAACCCTAAACTTCAGAAATTCATAATTAATTCCAAGTTTCTCTAAAAATTACCAAACTTCACATACAAGCTCTACAATATTTATGTGATTTAACTAACTAAATAAAAACAGAATTTTAATCACTGTTCAAACACCGCACTATTCACCCGTCGCACTATTCATGCGGCAACACTGTTCATGAGGCGGCCAACTCCTCCTCCGGCCACCAAATTTCATCCACAGCATCATCTCAACATTTCCAATAACTTTCTCAACTGTGACAAAGTCAGAAAATACCTTGAAGTGGCCGAGCAATTAAGCACACCGAAGTACAGTGAAATTTTCCAATTATGCTTTCTTCCTCCATGCTTCGATCTGGGTTATGAAACTTGGCAAGCATGAAGAGTGGCTCAAGGCGCTTCTAATGGACCTGGGTTTATGACCGGAGGTGGCCGGAAATCGGAGTTGGCCGATTTGCTACAGTAAAAATATTGGCTTCGATCTCCATATTTCCGGCCAAACCGCCGTAAACAACTCCTACATGCGTGTTAAGGAGGAGGAGACGAGTCTATTAACGCTCGCAGCTCGCCATTTGGTGGCCTAAAGGTGGAGGAAGAGAGAGTTGCAGAAGAGAGAGAGAGAGAGAGAGAGAGAGAGAGAGAGTTGCAGAAGAGAGACAGAGAGAGCACGGGGGAAGGAGAGAGAAAAGAAAGAAAAGTTACCCCGCTACAGTAACTTTTCAAATTTATATCAATCCACCCTAAACAGTAACTTTTATATTTCGCTTATAACTTTTGCATATGAATTGCGATTTTTACGTACCACATATGCACGCGCTCGGTTTAACGTCCTCTACAACTTTCATGAAGAACATTTTCTCAAATTTTGACCCGAACCAAAAGTCAACTTTTAGGGCCGCTAAAAGTATGGAAACGAAAATAAAAGTTAAAATAGTTGTTGTTTACCATCCAAATGACTAGTAAAATGGTAAATTGAGGTACGGGACGTTACACTCCTCCTCTACCCACCGCCCGACTAGCGCCTAGTGATTTTTCAAACCTTGGTTGAGAAGGAAATAAAAATGCTCTATTCCAAATGCATCCTTCCAATAGCCCTGGACCTGATGGCATGTCCCCCGTTTTTTCTCTCAGAAATATTGGAGCATTCTATCTACTGATGTATGTCTAGGAGTGAAGACTTTTTTAAAGACATGAGAATTGCAGTAGTCAGCAAACTTCACTCATCTGTGTCTCATCCCAAAAATTCCTGAAGCAACGGAGGCAAATCGGTTATTGCCAATCGGTTGAAACAAATATACTAAACAAATATTGCCAATCGGTTATGCAATGTACTATACAGAATCAGCTCCAAAGTTATTGCCAATCGGTTGAAACAAATATTGTCTTCCATCATCTCTCCGTTGCAAAGCGCATATGTACCGGGACGGTTGATTACAGATAATACATTAGTGGCCACCGAGGTAGCTCATTTCATGCATAAACTACTCAGACAAGAAGAGGGTTTCTTATCACTCAAGCTAGACATAAGCAAGGCTTATGATAGACTTGAATGGGATTTCTTGAGAGCAATGTTAACAAATGATAGACTTGAATGGGATTTCTTGAGAGCAATGTTAACGAAGCTAGGGTTTCAGGAGTAGTGGATCAACATCACTATGAAGAGTGTAGCATCTGTTCAGTATTCTATTTTGGTTAATGGACAGCCTTCTGAAGCAATTGCTCCTACCAGAGGCATTAGGCAAGGTGACCCTCTATCACCTTACCTATTTATTTTGTGTGCAGAAGGATTATCAGCACTCATCCTGAAGGCAGTGGAGAGGTCTCATCTAATAGGGCTTAAAATGTGTCATGGGGCTCCTACTTTAAACCATTTATTTTTTGCAGTTGACAGCTTGATTTTTGGAGTTACAACTGAATCAGAATGTATTGTCTTGAGACATATTCTAACACATATGAGCTGGCATCAGGACAAAAGGTTAATTATCAAAAGAGTAGTGTTTTTTCAGTCGAAATGTGCATCCTGAGTTGCAAGAAAAGCTAGCTGGCTTGCTAGAAGTTCAACGATTGGAAGAGCATGATAGATACTAGAGGTTACCACTACGAGTAGGTAAGGAAATTATAATTAAAGCTATAGCACAAACCATGCCATCTTATGCTATGAATTGCTATCTTCTTCCAAAGACATTGTGTGATGATATTCATCAACTGTGTGCACAATTTTTTTGGGGGGACACAGATCAGAGAAGGAAAATTCATTGGAGAAGTTAGAGCAAGCTTTGCATTACAAAACAAGGAGGACTTGGTTTTAAAAATCTCTATGCATACAATTTAGCTATGTTAGCTAAACAGGCATGGAGGTTAATCACAAATCCTCAGTCACTGATTGCACAAGTTTACAAGGCCAAAAACTTTCCAAACCACCCTTTTTGGGAGGCAGAACTTAGAGATGCCCCCTCCTTTTCATGGAGGAGCATATTAGAGAGTCGTTCTGTCTTGGCAGCTAGTATTCAATGGAAAGTGGGGATTGGAGAACATGTAGATGTACGGAAGGACAGCTGGATTTCTGAATGTCCTTGTTACCTCATTCAGAAGCCGCTTCATACTACCATCAATAAGGTAGCTGAGTTAATCGATAGGGAAACCTGAAGTTGGAATCAGAATGTTGTGCATGCTACTTTCCTACCTAAAGTAGCTACAAAAATTCTCAACATTCCATTAAGTAGAAGTGCAGGTGCAAGTGCAGATCGATATAGATGGCAGCCAGAGAAGAATGGAAGATATACTGTAAAGTCAGCATATTGGATTGCTCGACAGCAGGTTATGGGAGAGTTCCTAACTTCTACCTCATCGGGAAATCCATATGAGGCTCTTTGGAAGAAAATATGGAACACAAAGATTCTTGGGAAAGTGAAAATCTGCTTATGGATGGCTGCAAACAATATCTTGCCGACTCAAGAAAGTTTGAGTTACAGGGTGTATACTGGTCCCTTCAATTGCTTACTATCTAGTGAGGCGTTGGAAACAAAGAGCCATGTGTTGTGTCATTGCCCTGTTGAGCAAGAGGCCATTGAAGCAGCAAATATTCCAATTGCTGGTTGTCTGCCAGGAAGTTTCAAAGAATGGCTTTTGTATCAGGGTTACCATCTAAATAGAGAAAAATGGGAGAAGCTACTTATGCTAATTTGGGCTCTCTGGAAAAATAGAAACAGTAAGTTGTGGAACAATACTTTCACAAGTGCTCATGAGATTGTAGTTACCACATGCACTTGGTATGAACAATTTCTACAAGCGCAGAAGACTCAGTTGCATGAAAAAGTTGCCAAACCGGGTAAACATTGGACTCCACCATCTAGCAATCAACTCAAAATCAATGTTGATGGAGCTTTCTTGCCTTCTAACGATATTGGAGGTATTGGTGGAGTAATTAGACGAAGTGATGGTTCTTTTGTGGCTGCTTTCTCTAAGTATGTGCAGCATGTCTCATCTCCAAAGCAATTGGAATTGTTAGCAATTAGAGAAGGCCCGGACTTTCTAAAGCAAAGAGGCCTCCATGATGTATGCCTTGAAAGTGACTGTCAAGTTGCGATCCAACAAATTGAAGAGGAGGACTTTGACCTAAATAAAAATGCAAACCTGCTGCTCGATATACAACAGTGTACGTAGTAAGTTTGTGCATAATTTGAAATTCTCCTTTGCTCCTAGAACTGTCAATTTTGTGACACATAGGTTAGCAGCCATTGCTTATGAATCCAATACTTCTCTTGTATGGATAGACCAAGCTCCAGCAAGTATTCTGGATGCTATAGCTTCGGATTGTAATCGATTGCCTTAATCAATAAATTTCTTGAACTTTACTCAAAAAAAAAAAAAAAAAACTAAATCAGTCAGAGTTGTTCACTTAATTGGGGAGCTATGCGGCGGTGACTATCTGGATGCTCCGGGCAGCGACTTTCGTTTCTGGAGGGGTGCGCGGCGAAGTATGCCAAGTGCGGTGGTACGTTGTATGCTGGGTCAGGCCAGTGCGGCTTGGTTGGGGTGTGTGTCAGCGCAGCATGAATATGGTGGACTGGTGGTGGCAGGCGGTGCTGCGCGAGCGGACGCCTGTGGATGATGTCGTTTTTGGGCTTGTTCCAAATCCTACTGGGCCTTGCGGTTCGGGCTTTCTCCTTTTGAGCTACCCATTGGGCTTTTAATTTGGACTCGGGCTTTGTCCTTGGCCCAACCCTATGTTTTTAGTTTTTGTCTAAATTCAATAATTTCCTTGTATTAGGAACCTAGATCTCTAGCACCTCCAGCGTAGTACCAAAGGAGAATCTCCGCTATCTCTATGTTTTGAATGTATAATGAGTGGGTCTATTTCTACGTACCACTGTGGGTACTACCACTACCTTCTTGTCTGTCTATGTCCTTAAATAACAGCAGAATGGTATGTAACGGCCTATTCTGGATTGTGATGAATATACAATTTCGCCCCGTGGGCTTGATTAAAAAAAAATTCCACTTCCTCCTGTTGGGTTAAAAATTGCACAGAGTGAAAATGTCACCCAACATAATTTCACTCGTATTCATTAACAGAATATAGTTTTAATTATTTCGGGTTCGACCCATTCAAGACAGAATGTGTCTCTTAATTACAATCTCTTGTTACAAGAGAACACCCTTTGATTCCATTTATAAAGAAACCAATGTGTGGTTGTTTGTTTTTGCGGCTGCACCCGAATTTTGAAATGGGTTGCCTACGTACCCTGGAAGGGATCAAGCCACTCGTAGTTCAAGAGTTCCAATAAGTGAATGACCCATTGGAAGGCTTGGATTTTGGAATAGGAATAATGTTTAGGATGCAGTTGCATCTAGATTATTTAATTCCAGATTGCCTACATACCCTTGTGGGATCAAACCACATGTAGTTCCAGCATTTGGGATTTAAATGGGTAGATGACCCATTTCTTTTTTTGATTTGTGTTTGGGTTATTTGTCAGGGTTTGAAGCCCTTGAATTTGTTTTTGGGTAATTTGGGAATGATGTGATTTTTTATGGTGTTTGGGTGAATTTGACTGGTGGAGTCAAGGATTCGATTTGAATTTGTGGTTGCATCTAGTGCGTCGCTAGATTGCCTACACACCCTGTGAAGGGATCAAACAATTGTAGTTCAGACTATTTATGGCTTTGAGGTTTCTTGGTTTTGTACCAAAAGGATTTTCATTTTGGGTTTCGAAGCATTTTTTCACGAAACCAATGTTCAGGTGTTTTTAATTTGGACACT
This sequence comes from Rosa chinensis, assembly GCF_002994745.2. Classification (NCBI taxonomy): domain Eukaryota; kingdom Viridiplantae; phylum Streptophyta; class Magnoliopsida; order Rosales; family Rosaceae; genus Rosa; species Rosa chinensis. The sequence goes on along the minus strand of NC_037091.1, from coordinate 36,467,636 downwards.
CGTTGTGTTTTGCCTCGCCGAACTCTTCAAGTGGGCCCAAATTTAAGACAGGCTTTGCTTGCCAGTTATGTTGGGCTCCAAATTTGATGTGGGCACCCGTGGTGCAGCGCTTTGTGATTAGGCCTTAGAGATTTGGAGTAGATCTTTATCATTGGGTTTGCTTCCACTTTTTTGTAACAGGCCCAATGACTCATTTCATTTCGAATGGACAACCGGTTTTGGTGAAGTTGTCCATATATTTGACTCCGAAGCTTGCATCTTTTGACGATAAATATTGAATTTAGACACCCATCAAGACAAGCTTTGAGATTGGAGCCGACGATTTGATGTGGACCTTTGTAGAGTGGGCTTGCTTCCATCACTACTAAAAAAAATTGCAATTGCTTCGCTTTTTTACTTCAGCAATAGTTGCCGTCGCAATTGATACCTTATTGCCACGGAAATTGTTCCGTCGCGATTAAGTCTTATCATTTGCGACGGAAAATCTTTTCCGTAGTAATTTTGTGCTCAATTGCGACGCTTTCACCCGTTGCCGTCGCAAAACTTATATGTATATGTACTTTACAAAAAGAAAAGAAAAAAAAAAACAACGGAAAGGGCAACACAATAATGTCACTATATTACTCTTTTTTAATATTGGTATGAGTGTGCGTGGACATAAAATAAAATTTTCGATTTTAATTATAAAGACATTGACCTATACCAATTTGCCTCCTAAAGTTGTTTGACTTATACATTGCATTTAAATTGTTGGTGTTCATTCTAAAGCAACCATGAAGTAGAAAATAAATTTGGAGAAATCAACTGCTTGATGGAGAGATTGTAATGTTTTATGGTGATTGTAAAAAATCCAATCAATTTGGTTCTCGTTTCGAACTTGATCAACTAGGTCAAACTTAATTATTTTTATAAACCTATATTTATATATCATACACTCCAAAGGGTAACATCTATCAATTAAATGAAAATAGGAAAACCGACCGTTGGATGAGATTATTACAATAAATTATGAGTGTGGTAAAAAATGTAGCCAATTTCACCATATTTTCGAATCCGATCGAATTGGTCAACTGTAGTCACTTATATGTCTTCTTAGTTGACCGATGGAGTGACGATCGCGAAACATGCTTATTTTTTCACATCACGTTTGTAAATATTCTATCAATAGATGTGCGTGAACATAAGATAAAATTTTCGATTTTAATTATAAAGGCATTGGCCTATACCAATTTGCCACCTAAAGTTGTATGACCTAAACATTGCATTTAAATTGTTGAGGCTCATTCTAAAGGAATTATGAAGTGGAAAATGAATTTGCAAAAATCAACCGCTCAATGGAGAGATTGTAATGTTTTATGGTGGTTGTAAAAAATTCAGCCAATTTGGTTATCGTTTCTAACTCGATCAACTAGGTCAAACTTAGTTATTTTTGTAAACCTATATTTATATATCATACACTCCAAAGGGCAACATCTATCAATTCAAATAAAATAGGAAAATCGACCGTTGGATGAGATTATTACAATAAATTATGACTGTGGTAAAAAATATAGCAAATTTTACCATATTTTCGAATCCGATCGAATTGGTCAACTGTAGTTACTTGTATGTGTTCTTAGTTGACTAATGGCGTGACGACCGCGAAACGTGCTTATTTTTTCACATCACGTTTGTAAATATTCTATCAATAGATTTGCGTGGACATAAGCAAAAAAATTTCAATTTTAATTACAAAGACATTGGCCTATACTAATTTGCCTTCTAAAGTTGTATGACCTAAACATTGTATTTAAATTGTTGAGGCTCATTCTAAAGGAACTATGAAGTGGAAAATGAATTTGCAAAAACCAACCGCTCGATGGAGAGATTGTAATGTTTTATGGTGGTTGTAAAAAATCCAGTCAATTTAGTTATCATTTCTAACTCGATCAACTAGGTCAAACTTAGTTATTTTTATAAACCTATATTTATATATCATACACTCCAAAGGGCAACATCTATCAATTCAAATAAAATAGAAAAACCGACCGTTGGATGAGATTATTACAATAAATTATGACTGTGGTAAAAAATTTAATCAATTTTACCGTATTTTTGAATCGGATCAAATTGGTCAACGATAGTCTTGACGCTAGACCAAAAACTTGCAATATTATTTTCAATTAAAGGCTTGCTCTCCTTCTATGCTGTGATTATGCTAAAAGCACCAAAATTTTTGGCCAAATATTAAACTTCCCTCTCTAATGAAAAAGAAAGAGATTGAAGGCCGGTCAAATTCTGCTCACTCTCCCCCCCCCCCCCCCCCTCTCTCTCTCTCTCAAAATCCCCTCTGCTCCCAAAACCCTAACCATTGCCACTACTCCTTCTCCACTCGCAGCCCTATCCCCGCCGCCCAGCCTTCCTCCTCTTCTTCTTCGGCGGGACCGCCTGCAACGGCGGGGCGGATCCAACCACGAGCTTGGTAGGGCTCAAGCCCTACCGGGCTTTTTGTACCGCGACTTGGAGTCTTGGAGCACAGAAGCGCAGAGCAGTCCGACTCAGCGACCCGGCGATCTGCAAAAGTGCAAGGCTGGAAGCCCAGCACCCATCTCGAGTAGTCCGGTCTCCGAGCTCCCCACCGCCACCAGCCCACCAGCAACCCATCTGGGTCGTCTGGCTGTCTCCGTGGTATCTCACCATCTCTCTCTCCCTAGTTCTGATTTCTGAAGTTCTGAGTTTTTATTAGTAAATAATCGATTTCCTGATTTCCATTTGATGATTGATCTTGTGAAGTTGTGATTTTTGTCTTCCATTTAATCTATATCACTATATGTCTATATCAGTTCTGAGTTCTTGTTGGTTTTTAAGTTTTATAGTTGAAAACTTGAAAATTGAAATGGGTAATGGCCAATGGTTTCGATTTCGGTTGGTGCTACTGTCCTACTGATGTTGATGGTATAATTGCTAAATTGCTGATTTGCAGAAATGATATAATTGCTTGGCCTATGGAGTATGGAGTATGGATATTGATTAACTGATGGTGACATGGTGTATTGATGTTGATGAGTTGATGTTGATTACTGGATTTTAATAAAGGTAATGGTACTGATTGAGTGATTGGGTTGTTAGAAATGGGTTTAATAACTTGGTTTCCGTTTAATGTTGATTTCTTCTTCAATTGCAGTTTGTAACTCTGTATGATTCATGATTCATGAGGAGAAGGCCTCAGACCTCAGAAGGTAGTATTTCTGTTAAGCTCTTTTATTCGTAAAAGGTAGTATTAGTTTGATATATCCGAGCAGAGTGCCGCCACAGATAGTAATGTTGAACCAGTGATATCTCTGATTTGAGCCTCTAATTTTCAGCTACAATATAACCTTATTGTATTTTCTTCATATGTAAATTTCATATCGGATTTATTTGACATTTGACTTCCGCTTCCATTTGCAGGTGTTTGCTAAAGATGTTGAAAAAGACTCGGTTGTATTGATGGCTGCAAGAGCTTCAAGGTTGGAAAATCAAGATGCCATTGATGCAGCAATTGTTGTAATGCTGGCTGATTCTAAGGAGGTAGTAGACCTTATAACTGAAAATGTTAATGCAATTCTTACAGGCTTGTAAAAAATGATTTTTTTAGAGAAACTGGACAAGAATATGTGATTCAATGTTGTGATTTCTTTATTAAAGGTTTCATTGAGCTGAGTTTTTCTTCTTGCTCAATTGTAAGGCACGAGCCGGAATTACAGAAGTTCACTTCCTTCCTTTCAATCCAACTGATAAGAGGACAGCACTTACATACCTAGACAAAGCTGGTAAAATGCAGAGTGAGCAAAGGTGCACCAGAGCAGGTACTTAATATATCAATTCAAAATATTGAAATCATATCTCACATGGAAAATGATCTAACCTTCCAAACCCTTCTATTTTTAATTTTGTAGATACTCAATTTGGCATGGAACAAATCAGATATTGAAAAGAGGGCACACACAGTAATTGAAAAATTTGCAGAACGTGGTCTTCGATCCCTTGCTGTTGCACGGCAGGTAACCAAGATTTAATCATGTCCCTGATAATAGATTTCTCTTCCTCTGATGCTAATGGATAATGATTTCTGTAATTTACCTGAAGTACCTGCTGGAACCAAAGACAGTCCTGGTGGACCTTGGGAGTTTGTTGGTCTTCTACCTTTGTTTGATCCACCACGTCACGACAGTGCTGAAACTATTAGAAGAGCTCTAGATCTTGGTGTGAGTGTTAAGATGATTATAGGTATTAAAAAGTGACCTTAATTTTCTGTTTTCAATTCAATGGAGACTGCTCAGTGTAATAAACTAATTCACTTGACTAGACTTTTGATGCAACTTTTTAGATTCTTACTGATTCCACTCCAGCCGCATCAAAATCTAACTCTAATTAGTTTTCAATACTTTTTTTTGACTACTCTATTTGCTTTACTTTCCCAAGGCGATCAACTAGCAATTGCTAAAGAGACAGGGAGACGACTTGGGATGGGATCAAACATGTATCCATCATCTTCATTGCTTGGTGAAAATAAGAATGGATTAGATGCAAGTCTACAAATTGATGAACTCATTGAGAATGCTGATGGTTTTGCTGGTATCTTTCCAGGTAATGTTGGTTATGAACTTGCGTTACAGTTTGCTAACGTACTTTGCATTGCTTCTATTTGACTAGATGCTTCATTTCAGAGCATAAATATGAGATTGTTCAAAGATTACAAATTAAGAAGCACATAGTTGGAATGACCGGTGATGGAGTTAATGATGCACCTGCCTTGAAGAAAGCAGACATAGGAATTGCTGTGGCAGATGCCACAGATGCTGCTCGTAGTGCGTCTGATATAGTACTGACACAGCCTGGATTGAGTGTTATTATTAGTGCTGTTCTGACAAGCCGTGCAATCTTTCAAAGAATGAAGAACTACACAGTAAGGGGATTCTCCCTTCTCATTTTTTTAGGAATTGGACCAGCCTGGTTGTAAATCTTGATTTAGGGAAATTATGACTTTGCTCCAAGCTAAAGACTAGGCCGATTTTGCATGATTTAGGACTCTAGTTACTATTAGCTTTATATAAGCTAAGTTTTTATCATTGTTTTAATCTAGGAAAATCTGTAATCACTACTAAAAACAATTGCAATTGCTTTGAAAATTTGCAATTGCAATTTTTAGAATTCTTTTGGTAAGCTTTGTAATACATAGGATTAGACAAACTTTACTAATAATATAGTCATTTAGCTTTCTGTTTTCATTTTATCAATTGGATTTTTTGTATGCAGATTAGGTCGCATTTGAGGTGTTGTCAATTGTGTTGTCAATTAAAAGAGTTGGTGTATGAAAAGCAATTGTATAGGCAAGAAATGGATGACTTGATGAAGCAAGATGAGCTAGAAGTTGAAAGAAAGTTGAGAAAGCTTTGGCTGATATTTGTTTTTTAACAACCTTTGGTTGGTCTTAGAATTGTGATTGTTGGTTGGTTATAGATGATGGGTTTCATAATATTTTTCAATTTATGATATTTGCTGCAGATGGTACTAGCTTTGGTGTGCAATTCGCACCATTTTTTTTTTTTTTTTTTATAAATGAAATATTCTTTTGCGACGGCAAAGTATCCGTCGCAACAAATTCACCCCAATTTTTTTTTAAAATGAAATATCTTTTTGCGACGGCAAAGTATCCGTCGCAAATAATTTTGCCATTGCGACGGCAACAGTTTTCCGAGGCAAATACTTTTTGCGACGGCATTTTACCGTTGCAAATGGATTTTGTGACGCCACTTATTGCAACGCCAACATTTCCGTCGCAAAAGGCTTAATTTTTCGTCGCGAAAAGTTTTTTCCGTTGCAAAAGCCCAATTTGCCGTCGCAAAATAGGCGTCGCAAAAGCAATTCTTTTTAGTAGTGCATTTTTTTTTTTGTAGGAGGCCCAGCTGCTAAGTCTCCACTTCGCTTCTTATTTTTCATTTTCTCCACAGCTATTCTGCTTCTTCTTTGTCTTCCAGACCTCTTTCAAAACTCAGTAGAACACAAGTTGGACCCCGAGCTTCACCGAATGAATTGAAGGTGGGGTTGAAGATGAAAACTGACTTGGAGATGGGTGAGAGCTTTCTCAAAGTGCTGGGAGATGGTTCTGCACCTTCGTTCATGGCAAGAGAACATGTCATTGTCTAAATCTTTCAACTGACTTCACCATGCGAAGCCGGGTGAGGATTTTGAATATTTTTCGTTACTCCTTCGTTGGATTTCTGAACAAAAGAAATCAAATTGTGGAATTTTGTCTTGCTTGTCAGAGACTTTGGGACTTTGAAATTGCTTCATGGTATTGGATTTTCGTTGACGCAAATCTAAACAAGGCAGAGTGCAGTTGCTGTTTTGGTTGCCGACGAATTGGGAGCCTGTTTTGAGTCGTTGTTCCTCATTCTTTTATTTGTAGAACAGCAACGTGATGCCCACCAACTGTTCGATGAAAGGCCAAAGACAATCTCTGCAGAATTTGATTGAGGTAGTCTTGGTGAGCTTTGTCTTATTGACTTTTGCACCTTCCCTTTCTCGATTGAACTTGTTCGCAACCCAGCTTTATATTTTACTTTACGCATCATACGAATTCATCTTTTGGCAACAAGCCACCGCTTCACTTATCATATCTTAAAGCAAGAGTCTAGTACGTGCCATGATCATCTCCCTTATCAACAAGGAAACACGTAGCTATCGATGTAGTTTTTGTCTTCATCCCACTTTGTTTTACTTGATTAGGATGCATTTATGTAAAACGGCAGCAATTGCTTTCATATTTTATATTTATTTTTTCTTTATGTGCCAATACCTTTTGGAGGAGTTTAAACAAAACATTTCCCTTAGCCAATACGTGGCTTTGCAAGGGATAATCTTGTTCATGTTTTGTTAATATGCAAAGGCCAAGACTTGTTTCCTTCCAATAACTTGGTCACCATTTTGACGTAAAAGCCCTGCATTATATAAATGCAAAGCTTTTCTGCAACTTCATTATATTATTGATTTGATAGAGCAACTTGTAACAGGTCTTGCAGGACTTTTGTTTAGCTCATTTTGTTATGTTGGTGTGCAGGTAGAGCTTCGGTAGTGACCACTGAGAAAGAACATATTTCAAGCTTGCCTTATATTTGGGGATAAAGCTTTGCCTCCGGAAGTAACGGCTTCTGTAATTGTTTTGATATGTACAAACAATGCCTTTGGTCTTTATGAACATGACATTGCATTGCATTTGCACCATCAACTGTCTGATAACGCCACCACCACAAGTAGCCAAATATAATGGCTCTTATCTTATCAATTGCTTTTAATTTCACTCATGGCAGTAACAAAGACATGTTTAAATAAGCTTCCCCCTTGTCTTGGACTATCTTCCCCAAGAGGTGATTTTTGTCGTCATCTTTCAATAGGCAGGTTGAACTGCATTGTTCTAGCTTTTTGGTCATATGTTTTCCCTTCCTTCTTTAACTTTTATTTTGAGAGAAAACCCACCAGGATTGTTTTAAAGATCAAGACAGCAGAGTCAAAGTTTCAGGGACTCTTTTGCCCAGATTTTTTTAGGACGCAATATGATAACAGCAAGCTGTTTTGACAGGAAAGCTTTATGCTTTTTTTTTTTTTTTCCCTCCTCGCTGTCGGTGAAGATTGGAAGAGATGGGTGCTTTTGAACTCTGTTTGACTGACATTCCTTGCGGATTTGTTGCAGATTTTTGTCAAGGCAATTTTGAGCAGAAGAGTTTTGTGGTGCTGCTGGAACTTTAAAGAACAAGGAACCGCTGCTAGGATTTTAAAGACCAACGGCCATCGCTGGTATTTGGAGGGCCAACATGATGCCTGAAGGTATCGCCGGAGCTCGACGACGATACGACACCCTAAGGTACGCCGTGTCGGAGCTTGAGGATGATACGGCACCCTAAGGCATGCCGTGCTGGAGCTCAACGACAGTATCGGCACCCTAAGGCACGCGGTGTCGGAGCATATGTGATATTGATACCCTACGGTATTGCTGGAGACCTGCATCAATTGAGAACAGCAAAGGAAAAGGTGCACATCGGTGGTGGAAAGTCTCACCCTCTTCTTCCTTGCTTTCTTCCTCTCTAGGCTTCTCTCCCTCTGCTTCTTCCTGGTCTCTTTCTATTGTCCTTCCTCCTACGTCTTTTTGATGTATAGTATCTTTTATAGGAGTGATAGATGAGACTTTGAATTTGAATCAGTCTCAAACACCACCTTGGCACCAACTTGCACAGGCAAGATATATTTTAGCTAGCTGTATACTTCCTTTCTTTTAGAGATAGATAGGAAATAATAATAATCCACATAAAGAGGTGGTATCTGTTATGGCTCTACACTCCCATTTCTATTTGAACGTACGTGTGCACTTCAACTTGTTTTCAACTTCTTTCAATAGTTTAATTTGTTGTAGAATTTGAACAAAACTAGAAGGTAGATAATGTGTAAAATGGTAGCTCAAGAGGCAACGTGCTTCTTTTCCTTTTTATAATAATTATTATTTTCATTTTATTTTTAATCAAAAGCACTCATGTTTTTTTCTTTTATGGCCTTTTGATTTTTTTTTTTTCGGTATCAACACCTCCTTAGAGGAAGGAGCTACAATAATTCACTCAATTGACCAAACTTGCAGTTACCCCATTTTTCCTTTGCATTGTAGTATCGGTATTCAATTGTGTATGACTACATAGAGAAACAAAGATTCAAGAAAATAAATCGAAAAAATACATTATAACTGGAAGAATCAGATTAATCACAACAAAATACAATTATTACAAACCAAGCTAGTTAGTTCAATCCCATATCTATCACAAAGAATGATCAATTAGTTCTTGTTTATCAAGTTTGCTAGAATCCCTATAGAATTGGAAACCTTATAGAATCCCCTCATTCTCCATCTTTTTCAAGCAGTACACTTCCCTATCATCATCACACATAGGGCAAACCCCAGTTTTCTGTAGCTGCTCTACCATGGAAGGATCCGGGTAAGGATGTGATCCAACAAGACAGCACTGCACAATACCATCCTCATCTGTGTCGCCACCATCATCATCAACAACAATAAGATCGATCTTCACCGACATATGAGCAATCTTTCTGCTTCCATAACACCTATTCTCATTTTCTATCTCGCAGGCTTTGTACATTATTCTCCGCACCATGGGGACACGTTCATTCAGTGGTACCTTCAGCTCTCGGAGTGCGTTGGAGACTGCAGCTTCTTCGTCTGAGTTAGAAGAGTAGAGTTCAATTGAGGCCTCAGTCACACTCGTGCGGCTGATGACGTCGTCCAAGTCTGAGAGTCGTTCGGAATCGCAGGAGGTGACGCGTCTGATCACCGCCTGGATATCGATCAAGAGCTTGGTGGTGCATAGCACCTCGTTTTCTGGATCAGAAACGACGTCCACAAAATCTGGGTTGACACATACGTCACAGAGAGCGTCGCCCACCACTTCCCAATAGTCACTGGCTATTCTCATGGCCATGTTCAATCTTGATTAGTTTGAACAAGAATATAAGTAGAGAAACTAAGAAAGATGAAGACTGATTAACTGGATATTATGCTCTCTCGTGGATTCTACGAAAACGGTATCAAATGGGGGCTATATATAGATAGAAATGATGGTTTCCAAATTGCAGTGGGATTCCCATATCCCACCGACATTGGGATTCCTAGTTACTTGCGGACTCGATTATTTAGTTAAATACAATGGAATGCTAAATATGTAGTTTTTTTTTTTTTTTTTTTTTTGAGAATATTTAGTTATTTACGCGTTTTCAATAAATAAAGAAGAAGAAATTTATTTCAACTGGGTGCTTCCACGGTGGTCGGTGGTCGGTGGCCAACACCAATTCCTACCATACCAAAAATCATCAACATGCCCATGCCCATGCGTGGTGAATTTTTTTTATTGGTGCCAAAATTCCTCAATGTACGTAATAATAAGATTGGGCACAAGATTTTGAAAATGATTAAGGCTTAAGATTTTGAAGCTACAAAATTTTGGCACCAATATCCCCAGTGTATTGACATTATTAGGCAATGTTGGGCACAACCTCTAACAGGGAATGCAATGAAACAATTAGAGACAAAGATCACTACTACTAGTACTCAATTGTTTGAATGGCACAAGAAAGATGTTTCACAAAATAAAGTAGAGATGAGGATACTACAGGAGAAGATGAAGAACATCATGTCCCATCCATACACTCCTCAACAGTATGATGAACAAAAGCAGCTGCTTGTTCGATACAGTGCGTTACTTGCACAGGAAGAAAAGTATTGGAGACAGAGATCCAAGACGTTTTGGATGAAGGATGGGGATAAAAATACAGGCTTTTTCTATCGCAAGGCATCAAATATAAGAAACAAGAACAGGATCAAAGGCTTAAACAATGAAGCAGGTATGTGGCAAACTGAACCTGAAGCAGTACAAAGCATTCTAGTGCAACATTTCAAAGGTATGTATACCTCTTTGGCCACAAATCTAAATGCTATATTTCAAGTTCTAGAAGCTGTTGATGTTGATGTTAACGTTACTACATATATGAATTGGGAGCTCACTAAACCCTATGTTGAGAACAGTGTTGTACTGGATAATAACTTTCGTCTAAAGCTTTGTTTTGCACTGGATCGGCCATAGGAATGCATATATGATGCTCTTAAGGAAGCATAGAGGAAGAGATGTCTGCATTTTAAGGGAGAATGTTGTGAATAAAGTTTAACTGATGAAATGAAATGAGTAATTTTCAAGCATAAAGGGCATACAAACAATCAGGTCTCTTAAAATAAAAGGCAGACCAAAGAATGATCTATAATTCTGTATACAAATTTGCAAAATTGGATGGTGCTCCTATATTGTTCAACTCCCTTCTTCAAAGACTTGTAGTTATGAGCGGTTCACCGGACCTGACTGATGGTGTAGGTACCTGATACGTAGGAACAGGCATATTTGTAGGAAGATTTGGCAATTCTGCCTCAAAGTTCAGAACATGAACTGCTTGCCTTATTGAGGGCCTTAAGCTTTTATCAAGGTGAACACACCACAATCCTACAACTATCATATACTCTACTTGCTGTGGTGGGTTTTTCTGTGTTGCTACGCGTTCATATTTTAGTTTCTGCCACTATTGTGCCATGTTATTGCATTCTGCCACTGTAGTTTGTAATGAAGCATTGAAGATTTGAAGCTAAATTGTATTAGTTCATTGTTTGTTTATTAGTAGGGCTTCCTCGATGGCATGTTCCGGAGGATATGGAGAAGAAGAGTTAGAGGCTTGGGCTTGCAATTGTTTTATGTATGCTTATTTAGGACTCTTTTAACATTTGAATATTCTAGATGCAATTTTATTACTCTTTTAAGTGTATATATTTTCAATTACATAAATATAAAAGCTATAAAAATAAAATTAAAATTAAAAAATACAAAACCGTCTAGCCGCCTTGGCGCTCCTTGACAGGACCCGCCCCAGATTTCACCCTGAAATCCGAAGTGACCCTGTGGGGCCCACCTTAGAAGAAATTCTACCAAAAATTTGGCGAAACTTCTCCTAAAATGGGCTACCCAAACCTGTAGAAAACATTTACACTTCTCAATCAATTCATCCTTATGCTCCTGGAGCCACCCTGCTCCCCAAATCAACATCAGTCTCCAATTCACAAAACACACATCTCAACTCAAATAGCATAAATCCCATAGGTAATCAGAGCAATTCTAACAGAAATGTATAAGAGGAAAACCTAATTCAAAGGCAGATGCGGAAGCCATGCTGTTGACTATGCCTCAACTCCGTGTACGCCCTACCTCAACCAATTCGCCTGCAAACTGGGCATTTGAAACCGAAGGGCCCAGGGGAAAATACATAAAATACGTTAGCGTGAGTGGACAAAAATAAACAATTTTTAAACTAAATGGATTTTATATTTTCCCACATTTATTTCCTTAAAAAACTCTCGATGCATGCAACGATTTAGAAAACAAATCACGAGAAGCTCCGCTCAAGAAAAACCGACTAGCCCCGCTAGTCACAAACAACTGAGAGGAAAGATCGAAACTCTGATACTCAACAGAATAAGACCAGCCCCGCTGGTTACACGGAAATCAGACTAGGCCCTGCTAGTCGAGAAATGATAGGATATGGGGAAGAGATATCACCATACGGGAAATGGAGCCTCCCAGGCTCTACCTACCCTCAACTGCCACTCACACATAGATTGTGCGAGGAGGAGAGCTAATAACCTCAACTTCCACTCACACATAGATTGTGCGAGGAGGAGACCAAATAACCTCGACTGCCACCCACGTGAGGAGGAGAATAAATCACCTCTACTGCCACTCACCAACACAAAGTAGGTGAGGAGGAGAACAAGCTACCTCAACTGCCACTCACCAACACAAAGTCAGTGAGGAGGAGACCTAATCACATAACCCGCGTATGGTGAGGAAAAATCATCGAAAACCAGTAAATCCATGTAGCTTCCCCACATTTCTCACGAGATAGAAACCATGTATTCAACGACGTGACCCCGCACGCCAAGATTACTCTCAATCTCAAAATGGATAAGTGAGAAATAGGAATAAATCGACGGCGTGTCCCACACGCCCAAATATTCTCAAATCCGTAACCAAAACCGGAAATTAGTATAGGTAAATCTCATTTCCAAAAATCTCTCAAAATCTCCAAGAAGCCAACCAAATCCAAAATCCTTAATTAGGCATTCCCGATGCCAAAATCGAAAGTCAATAAACAATTGAGAATATCCAACTCCATTGAAACTCATCTTAAAAATCTTCCAGGAGCTTAACTCGGTGATTAGGGATATGCTTAATTCCGGAAATTTACCTCGGAAATAAGGAATTCATCAAATAATATTATAAATCAAAACCAACCTTTCAAACTCATTATTGAAAGCAAATCCATGATATAATTCGAAATCAATTTCCGAAAATTAATTCATTTCCTCAAAAAGTAATATGAATAATCACTAGAGCATTATTTAAGAAAATAAATGCATGCATCGCTATTTAAAACAAAAGTCCACTCACAGTACTATTCCGACGATCACGCATTCGTGTTCCGTCATCGAGCAATAGCTCGGTACGTCGTCATGTACACAATTATATTCCGTGAATAATTCTTCAATAATTTAATACAATTCCTAAAATCAATTCCTCATAATTTCACCTCCCAATTCTCCTCGGATTTAGCCCAAATTATACCACTAATACCAATTCGTTAATTTAAAGGTTCCAAGACAGAACCGAGAGATATCCGACGGTCGGATTCTCGTAATTCGATAATCGAAACCCTAAACTTCAGAAATTCATAATTAATTCCAAGTTTCTCTAAAAATTACCAAACTTCACATACAAGCTCTACAATATTTATGTGATTTAACTAACTAAATAAAAACAGAATTTTAATCACTGTTCAAACACCGCACTATTCACCCGTCGCACTATTCATGCGGCAACACTGTTCATGAGGCGGCCAACTCCTCCTCCGGCCACCAAATTTCATCCACAGCATCATCTCAACATTTCCAATAACTTTCTCAACTGTGACAAAGTCAGAAAATACCTTGAAGTGGCCGAGCAATTAAGCACACCGAAGTACAGTGAAATTTTCCAATTATGCTTTCTTCCTCCATGCTTCGATCTGGGTTATGAAACTTGGCAAGCATGAAGAGTGGCTCAAGGCGCTTCTAATGGACCTGGGTTTATGACCGGAGGTGGCCGGAAATCGGAGTTGGCCGATTTGCTACAGTAAAAATATTGGCTTCGATCTCCATATTTCCGGCCAAACCGCCGTAAACAACTCCTACATGCGTGTTAAGGAGGAGGAGACGAGTCTATTAACGCTCGCAGCTCGCCATTTGGTGGCCTAAAGGTGGAGGAAGAGAGAGTTGCAGAAGAGAGAGAGAGAGAGAGAGAGAGAGAGAGAGAGTTGCAGAAGAGAGACAGAGAGAGCACGGGGGAAGGAGAGAGAAAAGAAAGAAAAGTTACCCCGCTACAGTAACTTTTCAAATTTATATCAATCCACCCTAAACAGTAACTTTTATATTTCGCTTATAACTTTTGCATATGAATTGCGATTTTTACGTACCACATATGCACGCGCTCGGTTTAACGTCCTCTACAACTTTCATGAAGAACATTTTCTCAAATTTTGACCCGAACCAAAAGTCAACTTTTAGGGCCGCTAAAAGTATGGAAACGAAAATAAAAGTTAAAATAGTTGTTGTTTACCATCCAAATGACTAGTAAAATGGTAAATTGAGGTACGGGACGTTACACTCCTCCTCTACCCACCGCCCGACTAGCGCCTAGTGATTTTTCAAACCTTGGTTGAGAAGGAAATAAAAATGCTCTATTCCAAATGCATCCTTCCAATAGCCCTGGACCTGATGGCATGTCCCCCGTTTTTTCTCTCAGAAATATTGGAGCATTCTATCTACTGATGTATGTCTAGGAGTGAAGACTTTTTTAAAGACATGAGAATTGCAGTAGTCAGCAAACTTCACTCATCTGTGTCTCATCCCAAAAATTCCTGAAGCAACGGAGGCAAATCGGTTATTGCCAATCGGTTGAAACAAATATACTAAACAAATATTGCCAATCGGTTATGCAATGTACTATACAGAATCAGCTCCAAAGTTATTGCCAATCGGTTGAAACAAATATTGTCTTCCATCATCTCTCCGTTGCAAAGCGCATATGTACCGGGACGGTTGATTACAGATAATACATTAGTGGCCACCGAGGTAGCTCATTTCATGCATAAACTACTCAGACAAGAAGAGGGTTTCTTATCACTCAAGCTAGACATAAGCAAGGCTTATGATAGACTTGAATGGGATTTCTTGAGAGCAATGTTAACAAATGATAGACTTGAATGGGATTTCTTGAGAGCAATGTTAACGAAGCTAGGGTTTCAGGAGTAGTGGATCAACATCACTATGAAGAGTGTAGCATCTGTTCAGTATTCTATTTTGGTTAATGGACAGCCTTCTGAAGCAATTGCTCCTACCAGAGGCATTAGGCAAGGTGACCCTCTATCACCTTACCTATTTATTTTGTGTGCAGAAGGATTATCAGCACTCATCCTGAAGGCAGTGGAGAGGTCTCATCTAATAGGGCTTAAAATGTGTCATGGGGCTCCTACTTTAAACCATTTATTTTTTGCAGTTGACAGCTTGATTTTTGGAGTTACAACTGAATCAGAATGTATTGTCTTGAGACATATTCTAACACATATGAGCTGGCATCAGGACAAAAGGTTAATTATCAAAAGAGTAGTGTTTTTTCAGTCGAAATGTGCATCCTGAGTTGCAAGAAAAGCTAGCTGGCTTGCTAGAAGTTCAACGATTGGAAGAGCATGATAGATACTAGAGGTTACCACTACGAGTAGGTAAGGAAATTATAATTAAAGCTATAGCACAAACCATGCCATCTTATGCTATGAATTGCTATCTTCTTCCAAAGACATTGTGTGATGATATTCATCAACTGTGTGCACAATTTTTTTGGGGGGACACAGATCAGAGAAGGAAAATTCATTGGAGAAGTTAGAGCAAGCTTTGCATTACAAAACAAGGAGGACTTGGTTTTAAAAATCTCTATGCATACAATTTAGCTATGTTAGCTAAACAGGCATGGAGGTTAATCACAAATCCTCAGTCACTGATTGCACAAGTTTACAAGGCCAAAAACTTTCCAAACCACCCTTTTTGGGAGGCAGAACTTAGAGATGCCCCCTCCTTTTCATGGAGGAGCATATTAGAGAGTCGTTCTGTCTTGGCAGCTAGTATTCAATGGAAAGTGGGGATTGGAGAACATGTAGATGTACGGAAGGACAGCTGGATTTCTGAATGTCCTTGTTACCTCATTCAGAAGCCGCTTCATACTACCATCAATAAGGTAGCTGAGTTAATCGATAGGGAAACCCGAAGTTGGAATCAGAATGTTGTGCATGCTACTTTCCTACCTAAAGTAGCTACAAAAATTCTCAACATTCCATTAAGTAGAAGTGCAGGTGCAAGTGCAGATCGATATAGATGGCAGCCAGAGAAGAATGGAAGATATACTGTAAAGTCAGCATATTGGATTGCTCGACAGCAGGTTATGGGAGAGTTCCTAACTTCTACCTCATCGGGAAATCCATATGAGGCTCTTTGGAAGAAAATATGGAACACAAAGATTCTTGGGAAAGTGAAAATCTGCTTATGGATGGCTGCAAACAATGTCTTGCCTACTCAAGAAAGTTTGAGTTACAAGGTGTATACTGGTCCCTTCAATTGCTTACTATCTAGTGAGGCGTTGGAAACAAAGAGCCATGTGTTGTGTCATTGCCCTGTTGCGCAAGAGGCCATTGAAGCAGCAAATATTCCAATTGCTGGTTGTCTGCCAGGAAGTTTCAAAGAATGGCTTTTGTATTAGGGTTACCATCTAAATAGAGAAAAATGGGAGAAGCTACTTATGCTAATTTGGGCTCTCTGGAAAAATAGAAACAGTAAGTTGTGGAACAATACTTTCACAAGTGCTCATGAGATTGTAGTTACCACATGCACTTGGTATGAACAATTTCTACAAGCGCAGAAGACTCAGTTGCATGAAAAAGTTGCCAAACCGGGTAAACATTGGACTCCACCATCTAGCAATCAACTCAAAATCAATGTTGATGGAGCTTTCTTGCCTTCTAACGATATTGGAGGTATTGGTGGAGTAATTAGACGAAGTGATGGTTCTTTTGTGGCTGCTTTCTCTAAGTATGTGCAGCATGTCTCATCTCCAAAGCAATTGGAATTGTTAGCAATTAGAGAAGGCCCGGACTTTCTAAAGCAAAGAGGCCTCCATGATGTATGCCTTGAAAGTGACTGTCAAGTTGCGATCCAACAAATTGAAGAGGAGGACTTTGACCTAAATAAAAATGCAAACCTGCTGCTTGATATACAACAGTGTACGTAGTAAGTTTGTGCATAATTTGAAATTCTCCTTTGCTCCTAGAACTGTCAATTTTGTGACACATAGGTTAGCAGCCATTGCTTATGAATCCAATACTTCTCTTGTATGGATAGACCAAGCTCCAGCAAGTATTCTGGATGCTATAGCTTCGGATTGTAATCGATTGCCTTAATCAATAAATTTCTTGAACTTTACTCAAAAAAAAAAAAAAAAAAACTAAATCAGTCAGAGTTGTTCACTTAATTGGGGAGCTATGCGGCGGTGACTATCTGGATGCTCCGGGCAGCGACTTTCGTTTCTAGAGGGGTGCGCGGCGAAGTATGCCAAGTGCGGTGGTACGTTGTATGCTGGGTCGGGCCAGTGCGGCTTGGTTGGGGTGTGTGTCAGCGCAGCATGAATATGGTGGACTGGTGGTGGCAGGCGGTGCTACGCGAGCGGACGCCTGTGGATGATGTCGTTTTTGTGCTTGTTCCAAATCCTACTGGGCCTTGCGGTTCGGGCTTTCTCCTTTTGAGCTACCCATTGGGCTTTTAATTTGGACTCGGGCTTTGTCCTTGGCCCAACCCTATGTTTTTAGTTTTTGTCTAAATTCAATAATTTCCTTGTATTAGGAACCTAGATCTCTAGCACCTCCAGCGTAGTACCAAAGGAGAATCTCCGCTATCTCTATGTTTTGAATGTATAATGAGTGGGTCTATTTCTACGTACCACTGTGGGTACTACCACTACCTTCTTGTCTGTCTATGTCCTTAAATAACAGCAGAATGGTATGTAACGGCCTATTCTGGATTGTGATGAATATACAATTTCGCCCCGTGGGCTTGATTAAAAAAAAAATTCCACTTCCTCCTGTTGGGTTAAAAATTGCACAGAGTGAAAATGTCACCCAACGTAATTTCACTCGTATTCATTAACAGAATATAGTTTTAATTATTTCGGGTTCGACCCATTCAAGACAGAATGTGTCTCTTAATTACAATCTCTTGTTACAAGAGAACACCCTTTGATTCCATTTATAAAGAAACCAATGTGTGGTTGTTTGTTTTTGCGGCTGCACCCGAATTTTGAAATGGGTTGCCTACGTACCCTGGAAGGGATCAAGCCACTCGTAGTTCAAGAGTTCCAATAAGTGAATGACCCATTGGAAGGCTTGGATTTTGGAATAGGAATAATGTTTAGGATGCGGTTGCATCTAGATTATTTAATTCCAGATTGCCTACATACCCTTGTGGGATCAAACCACATGTAGTTCCAGCATTTGGGATTTAAATGGGTAGATGACCCATTTCTTTTTTGATTTGTGTTTGGGTTATTTGTCAGGGTTTGAAGCCCTTGAATTTGTTTTTGGGTAATTTGGGAATGATGTGATTTTTTATGGTGTTTGGGTGAATTTGACTGGTGGAGTCAGGGATTCGATTTGAATTTGTGGTTGCATCTAGTGCGTCGCTAGATTGCCTACACACCCTGTGAAGGGATCAAACAATTGTAGTTCAGACTATTTATGGCTTTGAGGTTTCTTGGTTTTGTACCAAAAGGATTTTCATTTTGGGTTTCGAAGCATTTTTTCACGAAACCAATGTTCAGGTGTTTTTAATTTGGACACTCGTTGTGTTGAGCCTCGCCGAACTCTTCAAGTGGGCCCAAATTTAAGACAGGCTTTGCTTGCCAGTTATGTTGGGCTCCAAATTTGATGTGGGCACCCGTGGTGCAGCGCTTTGTGATTAGGCCTTAGAGATTTGGAGTAGATCTTTATCATTGGGTTTGCTTCCACTTTTTTGTAACAGGCCCAATGACTCATTTCATTTCGAATGGACAACCGGTTTTGGTGAAGTTGTCCATATATTTGACTCCGAAGCTTGCATCTTTTGACGATAAATATTGAATTTAGACACCCATCAAGACAAGCTTTGAGATTGGAGCCGACGATTTGATGTGGACCTTTGTAGAGTGGGCTTGCTTCCATTTTTTTTTTTGTAGGAGGCCCAGCTGCTAAGTCTCCACTTCGCTTCTTATTTTTCATTTTCTCCACAGCTATTCTGCTTCTTCTTTGTCTTCCAGACCTCTTTCAAAACTCAGTAGAACACAAGTTGGACCCCGAGCTTCACCGAATGAATTGAAGGTGGGGTTGAAGATGAAAACTGACTTGGAGATGGGTGAGAGCTTTCTCAAAGTGCTGGGAGATGGTTCTGCACCTTCGTTCATGGCAAGAGAACATGTCATTGTCTAAATCTTTCAACTGACTTCACCATGCGAAGCCGGGTGAGGATTTTGAATATTTTTCGTTACTCCTTCGTTGGATTTCTGAACAAAAGAAATCAAATTGTGGAATTTTGTCTTGCTTGTCAGAGACTTTGGGACTTTGAAATTGCTTCATGGTATTGGATTTTCGTTGACGCAAATCTAAACAAGGCAGAGTGCAGTTGCTGTTTTGGTTGCCGACGAATTGGGAGCCTGTTTTGAGTCGTTGTTCCTCATTCTTTTATTTGTAGAACAGCAACGTGATGCCCACCAACTGTTCGATGAAAGGCCAAAGAAAATCTCTGCAGAATTTGATTGAGGTAGTCTTGGTGAGCTTTGTCTTATTGACTTTTGCACCTTCCCTTTCTCGATTGAACTTGTTCGCAACCCAGCTTTATATTTTACTTTACGCATCATACGAATTCATCTTTTGGCAACAAGCCACCGCTTCACTTATCATATCTTAAAGCAAGAGTCTAGTACGTGCCATGATCATCTCCCTTATCAACAAGGAAACACGTAGCTATCGATGTAGTTTTTGTCTTCATCCCACTTTGTTTTACTTGATTAGGATGCATTTATGTAAAACGGCAGCAATTGCTTTCATATTTTATATTTATTTTTTCTTTATGTGCCAATACCTTTTGGAGGAGTTTAAACAAAACATTTCCCTTAGCCAATACGTGGCTTTGCAAGGGATAATCTTGTTCATGTTTTGTTAATATGCAAAGGCCAAGACTTGTTTCCTTCCAATAACTTGGTCACCATTTTGACGTAAAAGCCCTGCATTATATAAATGCAAAGCTTTTCTGCAACTTCATTATATTATTGATTTGATAGAGCAACTTGTAACAGGTCTTGCAGGACTTTTGTTTAGCTCATTTTGTTATGTTGGTGTGCAGGTAGAGCTTCGGTAGTGACCACTGAGAAAGAACATATTTCAAGCTTGCCTTATATTTGGGGATAAAGCTTTGCCTCCGAAAGTAACGGCTTCTGTAATTGTTTTGATATGTACAAACAATGCCTTTGGTCTTTATGAACATGACATTGCATTGCATTTGCACCATCAACTGTCTGATAACGCCACCACCACAAGTAGCCAAATATAATGGCTCTTATCTTATCAATTGCTTTTAATTTCACTCATGGCAGTAACAAAGACATGTTTAAATAAGCTTCCCCCTTGTCTTGGACTATCTTCCCCAAGAGGTGATTTTTGTCGTCATCTTTCAATAGGCAGGTTGAACTGCATTGTTCTAGCTTTTTGGTCATATGTTTTCCCTTCCTTCTTTAACTTTTATTTTGAGAGAAAACCCACCAGGATTGTTTTAGAGATCAAGACAGCAGAGTCAAAGTTTCAGGGACTCTTTTGCCCAGATTTTTTTAGGACGCAATATGATAACAGCAAGCTGTTTTGACAGGAAAGCTTTATGCTTTGTTTTTTTTTTTCCCTCCTCGCTGTCGGTGAAGATTGGAAGAGATGGGTGCTTTTGAACTCTGTTTGACTGACATTCCTTGCGGATTTGTTGCAAATTTTTGTCAAGGCAATTTTGAGCAGAAGAGTTTTGTGGTGCTGCTGGAACTTTAAAGAACAAGGAACCGCTGCTAGGATTTTAAAGACCAACGGCCATCGCTGGTCTTTGGAGGGCCAACATGATGCCTGAAGGTATCGCCGGAGCTCGACGACGATACGACACCCTAAGGTACGCCGTGTCGGAGCTTGAGGATGATACGGCACCCTAAGGCATGCCGTGCTGGAGCTCAACGACAGTATCGGCACCCTAAGGCACGCGGTGTCGGAGCATATGTGATATTGATACCCTACGGTATTGCTGGAGACCTGCATCAATTGAGAACAGCAAAGGAAAAGGTGCACATCGGTGGTGGAAAGTCTCACCCTCTTCTTCCTTGCTTTCTTCCTCTCTAGGCTTCTCTCCCTCTGCTCCTGGTCTCTTTCTATTGTCCTTCCTCCTACGTCTTTTTGATGTATAGTATCTTTTATAGGAGTGATAGATGAGACTTTGAATTTGAATCAGTCTCAAACACCACCTTGGCACCAACTTGCACAGGCAAGATATATTTTAGCTAGCTGTATACTTCCTTTCTTTTAGAGATAGATAGGAAATAATAATAATCCACATAAAGAGGTGGTATCTGTTATGGCTCTACACTCCCATTTCTA
Organism: Rosa chinensis; assembly: GCF_002994745.2. Taxonomy (NCBI): domain Eukaryota; kingdom Viridiplantae; phylum Streptophyta; class Magnoliopsida; order Rosales; family Rosaceae; genus Rosa; species Rosa chinensis. Next base: position 36,446,237 of record NC_037091.1, on the reverse strand, counting down.
TTTGAACGTACGTGTGCACTTCAACTTGTTTTCAACTTCTTTCAATAGTTTAATTTGTTGTAGAATTTGAACAAAACTAGAAGGTAGATAATGTGTAAAATGCTAGCTCAAGAGGCAACGTGCTTCTTTTCCTTTTTATAATAATTATTATTTTCATTTTATTTTTAATCAAAAGCACTCATGTTTTTTTTCTTTTATGGCCTTTTGATTTTTTTTTTTTCGGTATCAACACCTCCTTAGAGGAAGGAGCTACAATAATTCACTCAATTGACCAAACTTGCAGTTACCCCATTTTTCCTTTGCATTGTAGTATCGGTATTCAATTGTGTATGACTACATAGAGAAACAAAGATTCAAGAAAATAAATCGAAAAAATACATTATAACTGGAAGAATCAGATTAATCACAACAAAATACAATTATTACAAACCAAGCTAGTTAGTTCAATCCCATATCTATCACAAAGAATGATCAATTAGTTCTTGTTTATCAAGTTTGCTAGAATCCCTATAGAATTGGAAACCTTATAGAATCCCCTCATTCTCCATCTTTTTCAAGCAGTACACTTCCCTATCATCATCACACATAGGGCAAACCCCAGTTTTCTGTAGCTGCTCTACCATGGAAGGATCCGGGTAAGGATGTGATCCAACAAGACAGCACTGCACAATACCATCCTCATCTGTGTCGCCACCATCATCATCAACAACAATAAGATCGATCTTCACCGACATATGAGCAATCTTTCTGCTTCCATAACACCTATTCTCATTTTCTATCTCGCAGGCTTTGTACATTATTCTCCGCACCATGGGGACACGTTCATTCAGTGGTACCTTCAGCTCTCGGAGTGCGTTGGAGACTGCGGCTTCTTCGTCTGAGTTAGAAGAGTAGAGTTCAATTGAGGCCTCAGTCACACTCGTGCGGCTGATGACGTCGTCCAAGTCTGAGAGTCGTTCGGAATCGCAGGAGGTGACGCGTCTGATCACCGCCTGGATATCGATCAAGAGCTTGGTGGTGCATAGCACCTCGTTTTCTGGATCAGAAACGACGTCCACAAAATCTGGGTTGACACATACGTCACAGAGAGCGTCGCCCACCACTTCCCAATAGTCACTGGCTATTCTCATGGCCATGTTCAATCTTGATTAGTTTGAACAAGAATATAAGTAGAGAAACTAAGAAAGATGAAGACTGATTAACTGGATATTATGCTCTCTCGTGGATTCTACGAAAACGGTATCAAATGGGGGCTATATATAGATAGAAATGATGGTTTCCAAATTGCATTGGGATTCCCATATCCCACCGACTTTGGGATTCCCATATCCCACCGACATTGGGATTCCTAGTTACTTGCGGACTCGATTATTTAGTTTCAATTTTGAAAAAAAAAAAATACAATGGAATGCTAACTATGTAGTTCTTTTTTTTTTTTCTTTTTTCTTTTTTTTTTTTAGAATATTTAGTTATTTACGCATTTTCAATAAATAAAGAAGAAGAAATTTATTTCAACTGGGTGCTTCCACGGTGGTCGGTGGCCAACACCAATTCCTACTATACCAACAATCATCAACATGCCCATGCCCATGCCCATGCATGGTGAAGGAACTCGATCTATACAGCAGCTGGCTGGCTGAAGTTTCAGTTTGGTCATGTATATTTGATGGAGTAGTCTGGAAGCCACCAAAAGAATTATCACCAACTCACGTCCGTCTGTTAGATGTGAGAGGTACAGAACTTTGAGACTCATTCTCAATGTCCACTTCTGCAGCTTTAAGCAGGGTCTTGAGAGTTGCCAATGAAGAGTTGCAATATTGAGCTCTGATTATAGTTTTTATGGCTGCAAATTCAGCTGGTAAACCTCTGAGAACTGTAACCACCACATCTTCATCATCTACAACAACTCCAACAGTTTCAAGTGCATCTCTAGCAATTTTGATCTTGTCAAGGTATGACACATTTCACTTTCTCAGGTTTTGCAGGTTGGATTTCAGCTGCAATATGTTTTGTTTGTTGGAAGCAGAATTTAATGTGACCTGGACAAACCAATAACCCGAATGTCTAAATGCTACTTCCATCCGAGCGCTCACTTGTGAATGCTTGAAAGCATCAAACTTTCAGTACATGTGATCACCACTAAAAGATACATAAATATGTTATATTAGACATGAGGTACATAATTACATTAACCCGGGTCTTGGAGTACTCAAACTAAACAATTTTTCTTTTTCCTACGAGGGTAACCTGATGCTAAAATTTATCTTCTTCCAACTCCAAGTGCCCGAATTCGACGGACATACAAAATGAATAGCATTTACTTAAGTCAGTGATGCAGAAAGTAGAAAATCCGGTTGTAGTCTCTGCAGCAGTATCCCGCAGAAGGGACACTGTGGACCAGGGATTGCAAATAGAGTCTCTGGCGCCATTTTGAGAGCTCGTCTATGACAACACATGCAAAACCATATGGGAGTGGTAGGACAAACCACCATAGAAACGGCACACCTTGCTAGTTTGTGTCCTTTGCTGCAGAAGGCAACTTCTGGAGATTCGAATGGAACTGATGCTGAACAATAGCTACACTTCTCTGCTGCTATGGAATTACTCAATTGGAGCCTGTTATTTTAAAGAAGGTAAAAGAAACAGTTATGTTGTATAGTGGAAACAGAACGTTTTAGAGCCTATAATCAAATAACAAGGCAAGCAAGGAACATCAGTTATTTAGAGCAGCCAAGCCAAATACAGCAAAAAGAAATGAATGCAACCACAGCATCAAACAACAAGAAAAGAAAATACTCATCGTTCACTTTCAACATTACTATTTAAATCCTCCATTATTAGTCACAGTAATAGAGCATACAAATCAGGATAAGTGTCCAAATAAGCAGGTTTTTCACTCTCTACAGAGCACAATAGCGATCACATTCATTTGGTCCTGCACTCTCAAAAGCACCTGAGGTTTCTTGTATAGGTCTCTTCATTTTCACAGTCTTCCAAGCATTAATTTTACAACCTTTAAGTCACCACAGATAACAAACTTACTATTTCCTGAAATATGTAGATCTTAACAATCAATTTATGGTAGGAACTCTTGCTATTATATGGTCCCACTCCAGGATTGACTTCACTATGCCAAAAAGATAAAAACATAATTTTCTCACAGTAAGTATATAACCTATTAAGTATTCATTTATTTTCTTTAATCTTTTTAATACCAGGACACAACAAAGCATGGACTAAGATCATTAAGATAAAACAAAGCAGGTAAACAGACAAAATATAGAAAACCAAGTACCTCTGCTCATGCTTCCTAACTTCTGCTGCAAGGACCCTTAGTTGATCCTGCACATGATCTTGGTTAAGCTCAACCCACTGCTCCATTTGTGTCAGCCCAACAGGAAACCAATCTCTAGATTGAGAATTTGTGGCTGAAGCAAGCATTCGACTTTTGAAAGAAGAAAATGTAAACCCCACAAGCCTCTCACGGAGTTCTCTTTCACTGTTCAAAAGCAGATTGATCCACAAAGTCAGTTGCTCTTCTTCAGCACTATCCACTCCTTCCATGTTCAGCAGTTTGTTGTTTATCTCATCAGCCTTCATCTCCAATAGTATCACGCGTCTACAGATTATATTGAGAAGGTGTAGTTGGCGAGAAGTGACTTTTGAAAAATTTCGGGAGGCATACAACAGAACATTTTCAGCAGAAGAGTTCAACTCAGATCCCAGAGAGGAAACAGAGAGCCACTTAATCACTACGCGGTCTACATACTCTGGTTTAGATCGCCTAAATGCCAATAATGCTGTAGCAATATCCCAAACAACAAGAGGCTTATCCTGAGTTTCAAACTGCTTTAAAGACCATATAATATTGGTTTCCCAATCAACCAATTCCTTCTCAGAAGAGCCAGGAATAGCTTCAGTATCACGATCCAGGAAATTGTTTGACAAAACATGAACTTGCTGGCCCCCGATCCAGAAAAACTCTACAATGGCCTTTTGAGTCCTGAGCATAATCCCCAGAATGAAAATAATCAAGAACAAAAGATGACACACAACATTAACTTCTCATGTATACTCCTGTTCTTGTTGTTTAATATCACTTGGTACAGTTGAAGTTGAATTTCCATTCTTTTCTATGCCTTTGGCTCAGAGTTAATTATTCTCTACATGCAAAGTAGAAGAAGTCACACAACATTGTCTCTTTTTCTTTGCTTAATTTTATTTTTCTATGGAAACTACAGGTTTCTATACTTATATATTTTGAATCTTAAACCCCCACTACCAATTAAATGTAGCTGCATTACTTTTTCCTGCCCCTTCATTCCATCTTTAGGATTTCCATCCATATAATAGTCCACATGTTTAAGCACTCTCAAAGATTCAAGTATCAAGCATCATCTAAAAAACTATATTTAATAATAAAAACTATCTTACCTTGCCTCATACATTGGATTTAATTGATCAACATCAGTATTACGAACCTGCAATATTCAATTATAGATAGTTTGTTACTTTACAAAGTATGCAAGAACTATGTCTGTATCAAGTAATAGAGTAACTACAAGTGTTAATGGACATAAAATAATTTGAAGAGGATTATAACTACCAGCAAAAGTAATGAGTATGAGATAGATTAGAAACAAAATGAGTATGAGAATCAGAATATCAGACCCACGCAATTGCAACATTTCCAGGGGATACTGCCACACCAAAGCAAGAAACAAATCCATCTGGAAGCTGCAACAAAATTGTACAATTTTGTTACACTAGAACGAAAGCATTATGGTGCAACATTAGAAGTAAATAGAGGAGATGTATAGGGAAAGAACGTACATCAGTCGAGCTTCTCAGACCAGGAGTATTTGAAGGAATAGGTACTTCACACAGGGAACTTCCATTTAGAATCCAACCACGTACAAAATTATCCTAGTATTATTTTAAGAGTGATGACCAATTGGATGATGCAGATAAAAATGCAATAACCTGAAAGTTCAAGCACTTACATACCTGGCTGCTGCTGTACAAAATTTTCCCATCAAAAGCCCAAGCTAAACCTGTAACCTGGATATTGATAGACATATAAATAGCCAGTGATATGCAATATAAAATTTTAGCCAATGAAAATTGACTTACAATCTGGGAATGCCCATCATGTGGACTAATTTTATGAAATTTTTGGCCAGAGATGTTGCATATCCACACTTCACAAAAGCCAGAACCTTTGCCAACTGCCAAGTGCATTGTCTGTGGACACTGAGCAGGCACAGTAACTGAAAGCGCTGAAACTGGAACCATATCAACAGTTCCAACCTACTTCAGAAATAAGAGCAATTTACATAATGATTAATTAAAAAACACGGAAAGTAATATACATCCAAAAAAAAAAAAAAGAACTTACCTCCTTTAACAAGGAAAAGGAAGTGGTATTAGGTTCCGATGACTTTAGCAATTGTTCATAATATGCCAGCCAGATCTTCAAACTGAAAAGGTAATGGAAAACAACATGAATACCAGAAAACAAATAAATTATAATAAAAAAAGCAGGAGAAATATAATCCCAAAGAGAAAAAACAAAATTCTATTGTCCGTAGACATCAGATATCAGATTATTCAGTGGCATTACTGTGTTCAAAACAATAAAAAATAATGATAATAAAAATAACATAAATGACAAACAGGTAAAATTCAAATTGCATAACTCTCAACACCATCCGAAGGAGTTTGCTTCTGTACAACAAAAACTCTTAGACATCAAAATTTTAAATAAGAGCTAGAAAAGGGTCATTATTATGATTACAGGGGGACCTAACTGACCTTCCATTATAACTTGCTGTAGCCAATAGAAATTGAGGATTTGACGAATCAGAATCAAGCAAAGCCCAACTAACTGCTGTGATCCATGAATTGTGCGCCTGAATGATTTGAATGAGCATCAGCGTAGTTGGATCCCGGCTTTGGTCAACAGAATAACACTCTGGTACAGAAACTCTCCATACAGAAACTTGACCCGACTTCCCTCCTACTGCAAGTAAAGACAGGGATGAACCATGTTGAGGACTTGAACTGATTTTGGCACGTGATTGCAGTATCGGTGACCAAGCAACTACAAGCGATGATAGCATTGCACTACGAGTAGCATATTGATCCACAGTTATTTGAGGGAGGGTAGAGTTTTCTTGTATCTTCTTGACAGATTTTACTTTAGATTTTGACGATGGAACAATCTGATTTGAACTCCTTTCTTCCATCTGGTTGGAGTCACTGTCAAGCTCCTGAAATTCCCAACAGATGACTGAGAAATGAAGTTTCAAAGAGACTGTAGTGACAATGTACATGGTCACATCAAGGTAGCAACCACATGAAGTGATAATAAGTTTGCATGGGAGGATGTGTATATAATATGGCAACATACCGTATGCACTTCTTGTCCATAGCGTTTGGAATAAGGGTTACTAGAGCTGGCAAAAACATCAGCTATCAGCCTCGAGTATTAAAATACCCTCATTCTAGCAGAGTTCAAGCAATGCCAAGAAAGCAATAACTTTAAGAAGATATTTCGAGCAGATGTGTAAAAAAGAAGATATTTACCTTTTGCCAGATATGTTTGCTTTTCGTCTCTTACCCTCCTTTGTAGGGACAGATTGTCCACCCTGCTCTATTTCACGGTTCTATTACGAGTAAAGTAGTCAGAAAGACTGTCAGTGAATGACATAAGCCAAGCTGAACAGTTAATTCCTAGATGAGATTACTTACATCACACCGTACCAAAGAACAATCTGGTACCTCCCCGAAACTAATGCTCGCAAGATAATCATAAAGCTTGGCTGATAAATCCGCAACCTAAACATAACAACTCATAGTTAAAAGGCATGCTGCATTTTAACATCATAATCCAATTCAAAAGGTACACACCTCTATCCATTCGGCACAGAAATCACAATACGGAGGGCGGTAAAGCTTGACAAGTCCTTGGGTTGTGCAGACAGCCAGCAAGCAGCCAGCATTCGGAGCAAGCCCAACCGGAGACCACGAAATTGATCGAACACAGGGTTCATGGTCCCTTGAGATAATCGTAGGCAGCAAGCAATCAGAGAACAAATCTACCACATAAACCTCCCGATTACAAATGCGGTTGAGAAACTAAAATGGAAATTCATATAAAATTCGAAACTGAACTATTGATTATACCTCGTCTATCTATCACACCAATTGGAAAGGGAGGTCCGTTTTGGATAGTGATGAGACCTCTTGGTCCGAAAGGCAGTGTCGCCGGATTCTGAGAAACGAAAACCGGTAAGCGTAAGAAAGCAAAATTGAAGTGAATGAGAGTAGAGAGTAGAGAGAGTGGAGTACCAGAATAGTGACGAGGTGGCCGGAGGCGACGGCGATGAGGTTCTCGTCGGACCAGGCAATGGCGTTGGGGTAGGAGGGAGCACCGACGAGGACGGCGGCCTGGAAGCGTGAAATTGAATTTTCGGTTTGGAGTTGGGAATTGGAGGGAAAGAAAGACATGGCGGTGGAATCCTCTTGGATTCGAGCTGCCTTCCTTCTCCTAGCTCACAGTTTGGCAGAACCCTAGTTCGAATCTCCTCGGGAACCGAGGTTTTTAGGTTTCACCATTTACAAATAAATAAATAAAATACGTGTTTGACACACGTACCATACAAATATACAATCGCATAGTACGTTTTTTTTTTTTTTTTTTTTTTAGTATTGAGGATAAATCATTAAATCCTTCCTTCAAACTCGTGAACCGACCCTTCAATTCGTACAATACGTCAGTCAAGACTCATAGAATCTGTGGGAATTCGACCAATTAAGGTCTTATTTTTTATAACTCATTCCACGATCATCCTACTAACCAAACTCCACTAGTGTCAAAAGAGTCGGCCTTTTTGGATTGATGAGAGTCGAACTTAGTTGGCCTAATGTTGATGTGTTGTCCATAAGGAACTAGCTATAGTGTTCTGTTTCTTTTCCTTAAGACAAGTTATATGAAAAACATGCTGCGTCAACATGACATTGTACACAGCGGTCCAGATCGATTCGTCTGGTGCTTTGCTTTGATCGAAGGCACCATGGAGTACACGCACGTATTCCGAACTCTAAACTTCATCTAAAGTCCTAGTATTTATTGTGATCTCAGAGGATGATTTGGTTCAAAGTTCAAACTATGTGAAATATTTTCTTTCCTGCTGGATCAGACTGATGAAATGTATGTGTCCTAGGAGCATCTATACAGTTGTAATTATCTCTTAAATGAATTGCCATGTAATTCTGACTCTGCTTGCCATGTAATTAACTTTCTCAGCAAGATTTAGGCCCCGCTGCACTCAAATGCCTGATCCACCAAAGAAGCTTGAAAACCAAGCCAAACACAAACAGGATTCCACATACCCACAAGCAAATCAGCAAGCTCGCGAAAAATAAATAAAATAAGGGAATGAAATTTACACTCTCCATTTACAATCCACACTCCATGTTTTCTTTTTGAGTAACATAAATTGTCTTTTTGTAGTGTGTACTGTAAAAATGTGATGTTAAGATACTAAAAAAAGAAACATGGAGTGTGAATTGTAGAATAAGTCTGAATTTCACTCCCCTATAATAAACAACCGACAAAAAGATAAAATCATCTTGCAATGAGGAATCCTGGAGAATCAACCTATTTCAAATTACTTGAAAGCCAAGCAGGCAAGTACACAAATGGCAAGTACTTACAGCTACAAGCTTGGAACTCAAATCCCTACTATAATAAGTCTTTTGCACGTTAGCTACCAGCTAATGCCAATAATATAAACTGTAGTTTGTATTGGAATGATGTTCATGCCAATGAGGACAATGCCTGCTATTTTGCAGCATCTGCCTGTTGCTTGGTGGGATCAGTAGAGATATCAAATCCAGGAGGGATAAAAACAACGTCATCCCAGACCGATGTAGAACCCTCCTGCAACATGTCATTGTACTTTTAGCATAGACAAGTTACAACTGTACTGGGTAATTTTACCAGATGATAGTAGAAAGCAAATGAAAATATAAGAGTATCTACAAAATATGCAAAACCAAAGTTTCTTCGATCCCTGTGCTCCATCTACTGGTCAATTATTCATTAACAATAATAGGGTTTAGGGAACAATGTGCGCACCTTCATCCCCTTTATTACATCCTCGAGAACAGCAACCTACAAATATGAAATTAAAATAGGTAAAAACAGAAAGATGGGTTCTGCATTTCCACTAGGTTGAAATCCATACCTGAATGTCCCCTGGTCTAAGTAAAGGATTTAATTGATTCTGCTCACGAGAAGCTCTTGATAGCGAGTTTTCTAAATCCTCCTAAAACAGATATCCAAGGATAAGAAAACTGTATTTAATGCCAAGACAAGCTAGAATAATGCAGAACACCATGGTATTATTTTAACCAACCTTCCTGAAAAATACTGGACGATAGCTCTTGCTTTGGCTTCTTAGAATCAAGCTCCTCGACTAACAAATGTTTGAACAGAAAGTTAGCACCAGAAATCGTGCAAGAATTTTAAGAAGAGGGCATATATCAAAAAATAAAAATAAAAAATAAGTCGGGCAAGATTCCAATAGCTCAGGCTGATAAGAGGCAGAAACAGATCATGGCAAAGCGAGCAGCTATACAAAAAGAAAAATAGTAAAATACCACCATAATTTGGGTCCAAACAAGCTTTGCCCAGCCAGTCCCAGTAAGAAATTTTACAGACCACAACTGATCAGCTTACAAACTTATGAAATGAAAAGTTTAAAGAAAGCATGCTGATGTGTTTGCACAAAAAATCAAACAATGGTGGCATTATTAAACACAGTCCCTGTTTAAGGATGGGCTAATCTCAAATTTTGAGTGCATCAAGCAATAACTTCTGTTTCCCTCCAAGAAAAAAAATAAACAGATAACGCAACCTGTTAATATCTTTCCTCGAGGAACAGATCAAACCAGGAAATTAAAGCCACAATTAATTTGGTATACACGATGCATTCACTGCTGGTGTTAAACTTTATCACAGAGAATTGCATGCTATGAAATTTAATATGCACTAAGATACAAATCTGCAGTTAAAATATATCTGCAGAATTCGACACTCGGGACATGATATTCAAGAGGTACCATGATCAGTTATTTCTAATAAGGCAAAACTCAGTTTACCACCATGTAGTGTGTGCCCAGATCGCTTTTCCACCATAAGCTTGTGAAAGTATACCTTTAACTACCTTGTGGTTCATCCATTACTCATTTCATAGGACCAATATATTAGCATGGAATGCTCCAGAATAAAATCCCCAATATTGTAAAAAGCTTTAAGACCATAAAATCAGTCTAATGATGCTTTCCTAATAGTTTGAAGACAAATAAGAGCATAAGAGTACCACAAACACGCGCCAAACTGTAAATAACTGAATTCTAACTGCAACATACTGTACCATCAAATTAATGCTAGTCTACATGTTCATTGTGGACAATTATATGCCTCATTGACACAAATTCTGCTAGTGAGGTCCACAGACAAAATTCATAGAACTAGTGCCTATATTCACTTTTCTTTTTCTTAAACTTCATGAATCAATAAGAATCTACTGTATTTGCTTCGCATTTTCCACTTATTTTCTTCAATTGAAAACAACCAATTTCTCAACAAATTAAAAACCAAATTCTTAATGATCCAAATACAGTCTCTTGAATTCAGACAATAAAAAGAACAAATGAAAAGGACTTTTTTTTTACTGAAAATAAACATTCTTACAAATAAAATCTCACTTCACTTTCTCTCCAAGACCTAAAGCACAGAACATAATACTCTAAATTCAGCCCTTCGGATATGAAAATGAATAAGCAGATATGCCTTTCATCATGTTTCTAAGTTCAAACCATTCTGTTCTTTTCTCAATATTCAAAACCCATCCACACAAGAATTATTTAGTTAGTCGTTATAGGAATCAGAAATTTATTGAAAAAGAAAGAAATCCATTTAACTTGCAGAGCATTAACTGAAGAAGCCACCAAAACCAAAGACAACAAACAAACCATAATTCTAACAAACTTTGCTCTAAATTGAATTATAGTGAAAAATACTAATCCCTAAACTCTGAAGTATCTGAAGCCAATAAAGAACACAGAATTGAACCCTCTCTCTCTCCCACAAATAATCCAGCTCCTAGTCCCTCATATGCTAAAACTTGTTCTATTTCTTTAAATGCAAACAATCCTAAGATAGCCCTAATTTCATATCTTCTCAACACCATTTTTGCAAGGGGGAAATTTGTGCATTCACACAACAAAGCCACAAAGGTAGCTAGATTGTCTCAACTTCTACATAGCCATGCAAACTAGGGTTACATGCACATGGCTGGGATTCCAATATTGTGATGGTTCAAGCCAAAGCCATGGAAAGCTGCTTCCAATCATATCTGTAGAAGCTAAAAGAAACTAAACTTCTACTGTTGTGGTATGTTTACAACAGAACATGATTAGCCTCCTACTACTATTTGCATTTATAGAAGAAATTTAAAAAAAAATAAAAAATTGATGATCCCTCAACTACATGTGGTTGGGTTCAGCGGTTGAGCCAAAACACATTGGTCAATTATATGGGGTGGTGTGGAGATCTTGAGGTCAAATCAGGACTGAATGGATTCCTTCTCTAATATTATGATAGATTGACAGCTTAAGTTTCTACGAAGAATAGTTCAATACAGTAGTAGAACACGAATATAGATCACCTTAGGGACCAAACATAATAATACCCACACACTCCAGAGAAAGGGGCCACTGTATACGGCCACCCAAAAGATGGGTTCCATGAGAGGGGGAGTACTGAGCACTAGTCAAAATATTGGTTGAGCCAAGAGTTTGACGGCTCTGTTAGTAACCACTGGGCCTCTCCATCTAAATACCGTGATAACATTTGTCAAATTATCGCCATCACCAAAACTGTTAATGTAATTTCATTTAACATCTTATTGTAGAATATCTCAGAACTTGTGAAATTTTTTTCAGGACAAATACCAACATATAATATTATTTTGTATTTGTGAGCCACTATCTCACAATGCTGTGTGGAAGTGTGTTGGATTTTATATCTAAACCCTTTAATCTCTAAAGTATCCAGGGATGATATTTTAGCATCCAGTGTGCAATACAAAACCATGAAGTATATGACAAGTTCAATTGAGAAAAGCTAAGAGGAGAACCTGGAAAACTGGCACCCCAAAAAAGCCATTATCAGAAGATCCACCCTTCTCCTTCTCCTTCTCCTACAGAAAAGAAACTCCAGAGTCAAAAATCATTATCTTATATGAACTGCATGTTGCAAGCTATGAATACATCAAACATCATTCACAGTCCACAATTACTATTAAAACAAGCAGAAGAGCACGATAGAGACAGAGAAGCTTACTAAAAAGGCAAGTTTGTAGTCTGAATTACTGGATACCTTCTCAAGACCAAATTACACATTTACACCCTACTTATGGCCTGATCTAATGGGGAATTAAATACAGCAAGAAGTACTCGGTTTTTAATACCTGCATTTTGAATAGGATGAGATGCCTAATTTAAGATGTGTTGATGTGGGGTGATTATTAGTCATTTAACTCAATGGCTGATTACTAGGGATTGTCCTAAAATGGTCTGATTGAGACCAGATGTTCTGCTTATCCCCGAATTGGTGTGCTATGGTTCAAAAGGAGGGAGATGATGTGGATCGTGTTCCATTTCATTGTTCTGTTGCCTAAAAGCTGTGGTCAAATTTCTTAAGTGAAGTGGATGGTTTGGAATTGTCCAGACTGTTGCTTTTCTCAGTTGAGTTTAAGTCTTAGGATATTGATGGGGTGAGAGGAGCAACGGTAATGCGGAGTTGCAGACTCTAGGTTGTTATATGGATACAAGAAACAAAAGTATCTTTCAGGAATATTTAGGGGTAGGGGCTGGAGGAATTGTTGAATAGGGTTCTCTTTTGGTCATCCTTTTTCCATATGTTTCAGCACCTACTGGAGGTATTAGTCTGTATTCCATTTTGTTGCACAAAAAGCATAGGTTAGCTAGATCATTGGTTTTTAAGTGCAGTTCTTTTGTTCTGTTTATTATGATTTGTTTCAATTGAGTGGCCTAATGTCCACTTTCTTATTTTGTGATTAATTAAAGGTTTTTTTTTTTTTTTTTAACAAAAAGAAGGAAAAGAATGGAAAAATATCTCTGGCTATTATGCTATATTTGTAGAAACCTGAGCAGCCAATCACAGTTGGCCATGGGTGGGAAAGGTCCATGACATTATACACTGTAAGGAAGGCTTCACACTCCCAACGTGGTCTGAACACCATTAAATCTTCTCGCTCGGATCTCATCTCAGACCTATTTGCAGCAAATTGATGGTTGTTGATATTTAATCAGCAGCTTAAAGGGCAGTGTCGTTGACATAGGGTGATTATTAGTCATTTAGCTTATTGGCTGAGTATTGGGAAAATCTTGTTGAATTAAGGTCTCATTGGACTGGTTTAAGGTCTGATTTGTATCTTTATTCGAGCCTAATATTCATATATCTGTCTTGTATGTATAACACAAATCCTATCACCTAATTACAATCTTTCTTCTCACAGGATCAGAAAAAAAGTCATTAACCTAACATATGACAGCTTCTCTAGGTTTTGATGGTATGCAGATTGTACCTATCAGCATTACGAGACCACTGCCGATTGTCTGCCAGCATCTTCTCCTAAACTGGTCTTACAATATTTTACAGAAACCTTACGCTATCCTTAGGTGTGAAAAGCTTTGATCCTAAGTACACATGACAATCAACAATGAACTAATTGCAGTGAGACACTACTTTACATAAATACATTCGGATTGAAATTAACACTTTAAGGAACCCTGGTCTACACCATATCAAGTAAATTTACAAAATTAGTATGCAACTACTATGTTATAACGATAAAGAATGTATGCAGTTATGTTTTTCTTCTTCTTTGTTTCTGGATGAATTTGTTGCAGCTATTTTTCACAAGCAAAACTTTGCTTTCTGTGATAATTAAAAAAAATAAAAAATAAAACTCAGAAATGAAAAACCACAAGACGTCAAGACAAACCTTAAGCGCATTCTTGACTTGAGAAGACTCAGGAATCAACCTGAAGGCCACCCCATCAACCTTGAGCTGGAAAACCTACAAGAACAACACCTCATTAAACTCCATTATTCACCAAACCAACATTTAAAGCCAGCAATTGAATTAAACAAAATACCATCAAATTGTTTCACACTCCCACCTTATTCAAAGCCACAGCCACAACTTTGGACCCGCTTCGCATTCCGGGGTCCATAACTCTAATATGCTCAAGCAGTGACTCCGCGTCCTCCTTCTTGAAACAAAACAACCCAAGACTCTTCCCGCTCGAAGCACCCGAAACCAACACGAATTCCTCAGCCGCATTGCTCAGAGCATAAACCGGCACGCCGGCCAGCCGCTCCTCGATGGCCTCGGTCGACATGGCAGCTCCGGGCCCATCGCCACTAGAATTCGGGAACTGGGTTTTGTTGTTTACAGCAATTCGAGCCCAAACTGGGTTCTGCTTGGAGGAATCAAAGCCCGAAAACCCGGCATGGAATGCGTTTTTGGCTTGGTTTTGGAGGTTGGAGAGGGATGATTGGAGGTGGGTTTGGAGAGAAGAAGGGTTGGGGTTGAAGAGAGGGAGATGAGAGAGGTGGTGGAGGAAACCAGAGCAGTGGGTTTGGAGGGAGGTGAAGGCTTGTTGGAGGTTGAGTTGAGGTGGGGGTGGCGGTGAGGGAGCATTTGGGTTATTGGGGTTGCCCAAGTTCATTTTTTTCTGCAGATGATTTCTGGGCAGAACTCAGAAGTGAAGAAATCAAAGAGCGGATGATGATGATGAGTGAGAGAGGGAAATGACGAGGGTTTTGTTTTGCTTTTGCTTTTGCTTTTGCTTTTCTCTCTGGAAAAGACCGAGGGTTGATTCTAACTGGGGTTTTGGGTTTTACGTTTTTCATAAATTAAGTACATTGGGCCAAGTAGTGAACTTAGAAATTGGGCTTGTATGTCTATCTAGAATACATTGGGCTTTGGTGCCCCATTTGATCTGCAGCCCTAAATCAATTGTTGCCTGAGTGAAGAAGGAATTGGTTTCCATTTTTTGATAACAAAGAATTGGTTTCTTGTTATTTGTTAATTAGGAGTTTGTGTGGCCTTAAAATGAGCGTCTCTGTTGGCTTATTATATTCTTTTTTCATTTTTCTTTGCCAAGGCCCAAGGGTCTTGTCTGTTGGATCATTATCTTCTTCCTGTCGGGTTATTATCTTCTTCTTTATTTTTCTTTGCCAAAGGTCATGGTCTTAGACAAGATTTTAAGTTTCTCCGAAACTATCGAAATTTCCGTAAATTTAAAGTACCGAAATGAAATTTATATGCTATATCATTTTTGTCAGGAGTTTCCCGAAATTTTCTGAAATTTTCCGTATATTTCTGCGAAATTCTTAATTTCCCAAATATCTACAGACAAAAAATATATTAAAAAAATTCACACCGAAATTTTGTTTGAAATTTCTCTAAAATTTCTATGAAATTCGTTTGTCACTGACAAAATATGCAATTTTAATTTTTTTTTTTTTTTTTCAATCAAGTTAAAATTGGATACAACAAAACCCTCTTTGCTTTATCTACTACCAAAGTTCTACCTCGCAAAGTACTTACGGAATTAGATCAAGCTCACAAGATGGAAGCACATATGGCCTTTTTGATCATTTTTTGTCCCAAATGCCGTATGCTTCATTCAATGAACCACCATATTGGGTAATTCCACAATATCCGATATATGGATTGCATGTGGGAAGAGATTAACACACATACATTACCAATGTGATAAAGTATCAAAATCATTTCCAAAATTCATGTACTTGGGAGCAGTATTGTATGATACTAAATGGGAGCAGTTCAACCACATGAATCGAACCACATCGTAGTAGTTCTTATTACTAATACTTTATATTGCTTTTGTTGTACTTGTTCATTTTCATTCACGGGGTTTTGGTATTACGTCCCTCCAGTTGTATTTTTATAATTATTAGTGAAAAAAGCGTGATGGTCAAGCCTCCCACTGGGTTCCAACCATAAAGAAATAAAAGTAAATCACATTCACATTGTCAATATATAGAACATTTATAATTACATATAGATAAAAACACTAGTTTAGCAACTTACTACAATTTAGTTAATTACTCGTCTATATTAAATATAACAATTCTATTATTTATGTATAATTTTAGAGAGGTTATATTGTAAGTAGGTTTATTATAGGTTAGTTTAGTTTATATAAAAGTTTCATTCAAAAATATCATTTTATAAATGCAACTAATGTGATTCCTTTATTTTTAATTGAAATTTCCACCGAAATAGAAACTTTCTCCGAAATTTCCTTAAATTTGAAGTACCGAAATCTAAACCGAAATTAGAAACCTTGGTCTTAGAGCAACTCCAACAGTTTCCTTATAATTTCTGTATTATAGGGAAGCAAAAGTCAAAGCTTTAGCCTCTTTTTCTTCTCCAACTCCAACAGATTCCCTATTTTACAACAATCTTTAAAATCTCTATATTCTTCCTTAAAATTTTAGAGTTTGTTGTAAATATAGGGAATTTGGTTTTCTTTTTCCTCACTTTCCCTAAAATAGGGATAGTTATAGGAAATCTGTTGGAGCAAAAGAGGCTTATTTTTCCCTAAAGTAGAGAAAAATCAAAATATAGGGAATCTGTTAGAGTTTCTCTTAGTCTCTTAGACGTTCAAATCGTAATTGATGCTCCTTTTTTTTTTTTTTTTTGACAGATTTCTCTCCCTCTCTACTGGAATGAACTTTCTTGTGCTTCAATTTTATCATCCTCTGTTTTTCAAAATGGGTAGGATATGAATTTACAACCACTTTTGACTATTGAACAACAATTAAAAACATAAAGTAAGAAGAACAAAGAAAAATAATGGCAAGAGTGAGATAAAATCAAGAAGGAAACAATTGAAAATAAGCTCGGCTATGACCATGATTTTAGAGGAAGATGATGAAGGGTTGAAAAGGCCTGGATTTGAAGAAGACGAAGGAGCGGTACTTGGTCGTGAAATGAGCGAGGATTGAAAAAATAAAATAAGAGTATTATACACACACACACAAGATTAAATATTGTTTAGTCTTTGAACTTTTACCTAAAAAACACTTCAGTCCTTAGCCTTCTAATTTCACATGTTTAGTCCTTGTATTCTCAATTTTGGACCAATAGGTCCATTTTGTTACTTTCTGTCAAAGATTTTCATTAACTTACTGACGTAGCATTCATTCCACATCAAAATGTCTATTATACCCTTCTTCTTCTTTTTTAATTTATTCTTTTTTTTATTATTCTTTCTCTTTCTCTTTTTCTTTTTCTTTTTTCTTTTTTATTTATTTATCTTTTCTCCCCTCCATCCTCGCCACCGCCACTTCCACCACCATCACTACCCACATTGCAGCCAAAGGTTGCTGCGATACCCTTCTCACTGCCACTACTAACAACACTTCATGTAACCCCCTTTCTTACTTTTCTCTCTTTCTACCAAAACCCATATATAAACTCCTATAACCCATCCCTACAGCTCTCTCCAATCTCCATCTCTAACCTCTCTCAATTTCATCGCTCCCCTCTGAAACCACTAACCACCGGGATCGGGCCAGGAAAGGGCGAGCACCGCTGAGGGCCGACCAAAGGTAACGGCGCCGCAGAAGAGGAACCCAACTTGGGTAATTTTTGTTGCAGATCTGCAGCTATTTCTCACCCCAACCCAAAGTCGTCGTCCACCCAATCTTGGGCTGCGATCTCCTCATCGATGAGGAAGAGAGAGAGAAGAGAGAGAAGGTTGTACCTCTTAGACGGCTCGGTTTGCCATTGTAGGACTGGATGGATTTGCAGAAGGTTTGACTCAAATTAAGGAAATGAGATTTGAGAGAATGAGAGGGAGAGGGAGAAAGATGGCTGATCTAGGTGAGATTTTGTTGAAGATGGCATAGGAATTCCAGAGGGGAGCGAACTCGCAAGCAGACAGGGTTGAAGTGCTGATGCCGGTGGCGATGGGGAATGGCGGTGTAGAAGAGGTCATGACTAACATTGTTTTTACTATTACTTGCAATTTCAAAATTTTATCTGAACACTTTGGTTACAATTTTTGCATGTCTTAGATTTTCAATTAATACTTCTTTCTATTTCTAGATGCTGGATACCAATAGAGTTCATTAAGTAAAGATATTGATTGGTGTTTGAATAGGTTTATTCAGAATGTTAGGTTGCAGATTGGTACTTTTTTTGCCCTAAGAAACACAGATTGATTCTGCACATCTGCTTTTCTACACTACCCTTATATTTAAGTGTTGATGATAATTCCTTTTCCGTCACTGATATATCTAGAGAGAGAGTATCATTTTTAACAGTGTATTGCCAGTAAAATAAAGAAAGAAATGTACCAACTTCTCATGTTACTATTGCAAATCTCAATCTAAGCACCTGGCAGAAGTAAATCTTAATCAATCGATTTCACTGTGCTGCTCAATCTAAGCACCTGGCAAAAACAGAAATTCCAAAAGGAATTCAAGAAGGTTGCAAGGAAGTTCAAGCAAAGTTAAGTTGGTAGTGCTCGTATATTGGATCTTTACTTCAATTTCCTTTACATTTTTCTCCTTCATTTTCAGTTTCATATTGACTGTATTCAATTTCAGTTTCCTTAGTATCATATTAACAACTTTTTTCGTATACGTGTTTGAGTGTTTATGAGTGTTTGTGGGTTGGTTTTGGCGTTTTTTGGCAGGGGGTTGATGGTTGTGAGTTTGCTAGATGGTTGAATCTAGGTTTGGAGAGGTATAAGTTGTTTTTTGTTTTGGTGTTTTCTGGGTTTTCTTTGAACTTGTGTTCGTGGTGTTCTTGGATAGAATCTGGCATAGGTGTAGTTTAGATCCATTTGGAACTAACTGATTTGGGTTTTAGGGTGTTTATGATGGCTAGCATCGTTAAGATCTCGAGCAGTGAGGATTCCGGGTCTAACGTGTCGCTCAGCGGTTCAGATAGGGTTTTTATTGACTCGTTGCGTCCGTCTACCCCTGCAGGAACCTCACTGCCTGAACCGCTAGACATCGAACCGCTACAAACGATACTGTGTGAAGTGGCCATGTCTCGTGTGGGCGGCTGGAAACCTCGACGGCGAGGGAGGAAACCACCGCCCATAAGCAGCAGGAGGAGAGGTTAGCTAGCAATAGTGCTGCTAGCGGTTCCGCGAACGGGGATGAAGTTGCTAAGGGGGATGTAGAATCAGCTTGGGTCCTCCACCGATGGTACTCTCATTGATGAGGCAGGGGGTCTAATGACCCAGTCTGCTATCAACAGGCTGAAGCAGGTGTTCTGCCTTCCTGGCGTGGTGAAGTTGCATTCACCGAAGAAAGACGAGAAGGCGTCGTTTCTATTGGCTGGTTATGCCGCTGTGCACCAGGTCGTGTTCCTCCAGAGTGTTACGTTTCCGCTACTGTCGAACCTTGATAGTTTGACCTCACGTTCGGGCAAATTTGTCCTAACATGTGGAGGTTGCTGATGGGGCTGAACTCCCTCTGGTGAATATCTGACTGCGAAGGTCCGACTGTGGTTGAGGTCCTTCACTTCTATGAACTTGTCTACGTTAAGCGCCAAGGCTGCAGCGGACAAGTCAATCTCACTCGTCATACGAGGGCGCCTAAATTGATCTAGAATTTGAAAGATTCCATGTCCCCCTAGCGGTCTACCTTCTACGTTGCGACCGAGGGATGGGAGTATGAAGCGGGGATGAACGAGCAAGCATAGACATTTAGGATTAAGTCGGAATTCCAACCTATCCGAGGTTGCCGCTAGCCCTGCTGACTAACATGTTGTTGTGTTTTTTTTTTTTTTTTGAACACCGCCGCTGTTTTTGTGCAACAAGCCTGCGTTTTAGGCTGACCTGCCAAGAGCAGTGCCACGTAGCAAGCATTACCGGTTGTTGGTGGAAGAACTGTAATCTACTTGATATACGTCTGCTGACCGGTTGGGAACTGTTGGCCGATTTGAAATTGACCCGTACCCTTGGTAAGCGCCTTACATAGACTTGTACTTTGACCAGATTGCCTTATGCTAACTTACTTTTTTTTTTTTTGTCTATCTATGCAAATCCCCTTCCTGGTAACAAGGCAAGTCGGGCAGCGTTTGATAGAGCCATGGACAACGTCGAGCTTCAGAACTATCTGGAGGGTATGTATACCAATGGTCTGAACGCGCGAAAGACCGTTGTTGATCCGCAGTCCCAAGCGTTGAGCCAGTCGAAGGTTGAGGTTGTGATGCAATGCCTCATCACTCCCATCTTGCTGCCGCCGGGCAGACCGTAGTACTGCCTGAGTCTCGCGCCTAGTGTGGGGCTGCTGGAAGGAGCAAGGCTGGTGCTGCTTAGGAGAGAGCCAGGGAGAAGGTGGCCGCTCAGTGCCATGGGGCCCAGAAGGAGAGGACGGTGTCGTCGAAGGAACTTGTTACCATTGCGGGTTTGGAACCTCAGGAGTCGCCGAGGCCTGCCTCTGTAGGTGCCACACAGGGTCCTCCCCAGAAGAAGTGGCGACAAAACGACGCCGATGAAGGTGATAAGGCAGACGACTCGATGCCAATTAGGGCCCGCCAATAGAAGAGGGCGAAGCAGGTTTCGTAGAAGGTGACCGTGGCCGCCGCCGGGGAGGTGCCGAAGAGCGGGCTGGATTCCTTTGCCTCGTAGGCCGAGTTCTTGACCAATCCCTAGCAGGAGCTCTTCTTCCACATATGCGAGCGGCTCGGGTTTGGCGGGATGGACTGGACGGTGCGCCCTACAACTCTTCAACAATAGCCTTTTAGCTCGGCCTTTGGGCACTTGACGGTCGGATTGCATAAGCTATTTCTGGCTGCGTCTAAGTCGTCACCTGTTGAGCAGCAACTGAGGGAGGAAGTTGAGTGTCTCTGGAAGGAGTTATGGGAGACATCTAAGAAGCTGGTGGACACCGAGCTCCTCCTTTCCATGGAAGAGTTAGACTTGGTAGATGTTCGAGGCAAGTTGTATGTCGCCGTCGACAGGGATGTTGAGCAGAACAACCGGGTGGCGCATCTAGAGCAAGACATGGCTCTGCTGTAGGAGCAGGTGGGGGCAAAGAGCAGGCGTTCCGAGATTCTTCAGCCCGAAGCCACCGCCAAGGTCGCTGTTGAGAG
The DNA here is from genome assembly GCF_002994745.2 of Rosa chinensis. Taxonomy (NCBI): domain Eukaryota; kingdom Viridiplantae; phylum Streptophyta; class Magnoliopsida; order Rosales; family Rosaceae; genus Rosa; species Rosa chinensis. The sequence goes on along the minus strand of NC_037091.1, from coordinate 36,424,980 downwards.
GCGCCAGGCAGGTGCCGCTGCTGTAGAGGCTTACAAGTGGTCGCAGGAGTTCAAGCATTCTCTAACGGAGGCGGTGAAGGCTGATGCCGCGGCCAACTTTTGTATGCTGGACGAGAAGGGCGTGATCAACTGGGACAAAGTGCCTCAGCCAATCGGACGTCTAGTGAGCCGTAAGCTCCTGTAGGTGGGCCGGCTGCTAATCAACCAGAGGGTGTGCGCTCTGGCAGTGATGAGAGAGGTCAGCTTGCGGCAAACAGTTCTCAGTAGACTCCGATGCATACTCCTTCGGACGTGTCTCGCGCCGAGTTCCTGGTGGCTCACACACGGGAAGATGGCACCATAGTGAAGCCAAGCCCCACCCTCCTGGGTCCGACCAAACAAGTCGTACGATTGTCCAACCCTCGCAGGTTGGTGGTGAAAATGTTGCTGCCTCTCCAAGCAATCCGTGAAGACATTGCCTTAGTTTCTTCAGCTTTTTTTTTTTTTTGTTGCCCTTGAGGTGTTTTATATTTGTTATCGGAAAAAAAATTTGGTTGGGGAGTTCCAACCTAGATTTATAATGAAGTAATGTTATTTCTTTCTCTGAATTTTTCTAAGTGTGGGATTGTCGCTGACAAATACTTGTGTTGTTTGAGTGTTAGTATACTGCTAGAACTTGACTTATGCTTTTGTTAATCAATGAAACATTAAGGGAATTAAAATTGTTCTAAGTGCACGATGTAGCGGACGTGGTCCGCTGAATGTTGTTGGCGTTGCCAGTTAACTGTTTGTTAATGTTTGAGAGATAGAGAGTAAGAGTGAGACACAAGAAGTATAGTGATTCGTCTCCCGCCTTAGCGGGAAACTACGTCCACTTGAAAGTTTCACTAGTGTGTTTGGGCCTTGCGGACCAAAGGGGATTACAAGAGATGTAATGGGATGATATGGAATGTCTTGAGTTGTGGGAGGAGGCATTCCTTTTATAGGTGAAGGAATGCTTCTCCTTTACATGGTTTTCGATGTGGGACAAGCAATCACCATTTCTAGTCTAAAAAGCCTAGTTGTGAGGGCATGTTGGCAAGGCCGGAAAGGTGGTTTCTCGGCGACGTATTTGCCACTTTCGGATACCGTAACGTAGCTTGAACATAAGGCTACAAGATGCAAGTAGCGGTTGGATCCCATGAGGGTGTTGTTTATGCTTGGTGAGGTAGCAAACTAGCCATGCATAGTGAGAGGTATCTACAAGTCCCTGAAGTCCCCAAGTAAGAGGAGCTTCTTGGTTGAGGAGTTATAATCATGAAATCATCAAGCATAAACAATGTCCGAGAGGCGCCTAGCTCCTACAAGTCCCCGAACTCCTTAAGCAAGAAGGGACTCGTCTAACCTGCACAATGAGACGAAAAATGCCCATATGTAGAATGCTTTGTTGTATTGGTTACCGCTCGTACTAATGGAACGCAAAAAGAATTCAATTTGTTGTAAGCGACAAATGGTAGAAGAATTCAATATTCCATTAATGTGTATGAACATGTAAAACATTGGTAGTTGTATATATGGATCTTATGGCCATATAACACGCACAGTAGATAGTGGCAAGTGTAATGGGTGTCCAAAGAAAATTGTGGAAGTAGTCACGGTGACATAGTATAAAGCGTTTGTGTTCGTTGGGGCTTAAGTAAAGCATGTTGGACATGATCGAGCAAGTTGGGTGTAGTTGAGCGTGTAGGCGCTGTGCGAGCATGCGGGGCGTGGCCCAAGCGCAAATCGTGGCCATACTCGATACCCAAGCGAGTCGTAACCCGAGCAAGTCATTTATCCGAGCATGTTTAATTAAGTCGTAAGTGTCACAAGCTTCTAGATGAACATCACATGAAAGTGAATTTAAGCATGTATGTGTGTAGCATGTACTTGTAGTAAAGTTGCTAATAACATTTTGTAGGCATGCTTAAGGGTCATGGAGACATGTATAGTCATGGCAAAGGCTCTAATTGCAAGAGCGTAAGAGATAAGATATAGTGACTTATCTTATGACGATTTGGAGGCTAGCGGAGTTGGCCGAGCATGACGGTCCATTGCTTGTGGCGGATAAAGTACTCTGATAATGTCTGTCAACTCGTAGTTGCGGTTGAATGCTCAATAGAAATAGTTGAATTTCCTTTAAACAAAATAGATGCTTAATATGTGGATTTGTAAAATCAACATCAATAATTTGCATATGTACTTTGATAAGATTGTAAGCAAAGTGTATAAGCAAATTAGTGGTAATGATAACGAATGGCCTATTTGACGGTGTGCCACTAATATGAATTTCAATTTGGCAATGAAATGCACACATCTAAGCTTTGAAATGAACCCATTGATTGAAGATGGGGAAGCTATATAATGTACAGCGGTTAAAAGTTTAGCCTTAGCCAAATATGCATGGTTGAGTTTTATAGCTAGTTCACACATAAGCATGCTTTGTCAACCAAATTGAATCACACATACTACCACACGCTTCACGCTTATTTGTGAGAGACCACGTGGGAGAAGCACAAATAAGGGAGTAATGACAACGCATGGCTAGCGGTTGAGTTGGAGTATGGATGCACAGTTGGATGCGTAGAGATGTTAAATATAAAATATGTGTATTTATATGTGTGATAACTACCCCAGTACGTGGCACATGTTATAGGTACCGATAAGTTGATAACAAGTACATGCATGCACGTGAATAACTAAATATAAAGCATGTGCATATCAAGGCATAGTTTTGTGTGTTGTACGTGTGCAGAGAAGACAAGCATAATTTATAGGTGGCATTGAATTGTTAATCATGCTTCTGTTGACGAATTGTGTTAAGCTAGTTGACTTGTGTGAAGGCATAGGCACGTGTATACCAAATAAAGAGATAAGAAAGACTTATCTTGATAGCTAGCTTTGTTGCAAAATTGTAAATGAACTCAGTGCAGCGACCAGAGCACAGCAGGAAAGCTCAGTGGTGAAGCTCGGCAGAGGTTTTCCGGAGGAGAATCTCGACGGTGTCTACCCTAAGAGGTGAATTGCAGCGAGGAAGCTCGGCGGAGGTTGCCCAGCTGAGATTTTGCTCCGGCGAAGCTTGGTCAGCGGTGGCTGCCCAGCGGTTTCCGGTTGCGGAGCCGAGCTTTGCCCTGGCGGTGGGCCTAGCTGTAGTGGCTGTCGGAGCCATTCCCAAATACTAACAGTAGGGACGCTTGGCGGAGTGTGGCGGAGCAGTGTAGACTCAGAGTTCGGCGGAGATGGCGATGTTGTTTGCTAGCGGCGGAGGCTCAAAGTACGGCTGAGACGGCCATGACTTTGAGCTCGGCAGAGGCATTGTTGTCTAGAGGTTTGCAGTAGCGGGGCCGCTAGCCGGAGGCTTTGATCGGCAGAGCAGCGGAGGGTGCTTGGTCCTTACATGGAGCTCGGCAGAGACAGCGGAGACTGACTTGAGCTCAGCAGAGGGTCGAAGTTCGGCGGAACTCAGAGTTCAGCGAAGACGGAGTACCTGGAGCTCGGAGAAGTTGGCTAGCGGGTTTAGACAATTGTTGGCATGCTGGCGTGTTGCCGCTGGTTGGTGTTTGTCTCCTGCGGTGGTGCCCAGCGGACAAGGCTTCACTGAGGTAGTCCGGCGGAGATAGTTCCGCAGAAAGAGGCTAGCGGAGGCAGGCTAGCTGTTGTCTGCTGGCACTTGATGGTGATCTGCTAGCGGTAGAGCTTGCTAGGCGCTGGGTGAAGAGCGAAAGATGCTAGGTCTGGCACCTGGCGCTGGCGGTGCGTGGCTGATGCTAGCGGATGCAGTGGTGGCCCAAAACTGATGGGCGGTGCATCCAGATTGCCTAGCGGAGGTGTGATGGTTCACGTGCCGCAACTGATAGAAGCCTGGAGGAGGCTCTTGGCGGTGCGACTAGCCAAGGGGGAGGCTGGGTGTCCAAAGAATTCTTCCGGGTGTCCAGAGTAAATTGATACCCATGTAAAATTATTATTATTTTTTTTTTTCAAGTGGTGTAGCGTTGACCACTTCTATCAGCGTTGACCAGGTGTTGACCAGCCTTGTTCGGCGTTGACCGGCCTTGATTTGATATTGACCGAGCATTGACTTGACGCTTACGGGCTAAAGTTCATGGTACGTGATGAAGCCTTTGTGTTGGCTTCCCACAGACGGCGCCAATGTTAACGTTAGAACCAAAGACTCTAGTTAGCTTTAGATAGAGAATGAGAGAGTAAGAGAGAGAGAGAGAGAGACAAGAAGTATAGTGATTCGTCTCCCTCCTTAGCGGGAAATTACGTCCACTTGAAAGTTTCACTAGTGTGTTTGGGCCTTGCGGACCAAAGGGGATTACAAGAGATGTAATGGGATGATATGGAATGTCTTGAGTTGTGGGAGGAGGCATTCCTTTTATAGGTGAAGGAATGCTTCTCCTTTACATGGTTTTCGATGTGGGACAAGCAACCACCATTTCTAGTCTAAAAAGCCTAGTTGTGAGTGCATGTTGGCAAGGTCGGGAAGGTGGCTTCCTGGCGACGTATTTGCCACTTCCGGATACCGTATCGTAGCTGGAACATAAGGCTACAAGATGCAAGTAGCGGTTGGATCCCATGAGGGTGTTGTTTATGCTTGGTGAGGTAGCAAACTAGCCATGCATAATGAGAGGTATCTACACTGTTTGTGCTGTGGAGAACAATGGTTTGAATAATTCCTCGTTTCATTGATAGCTAAGAAGTCAGAGTTTACAAAAGAGGGAGAGTACCTGCTGGGTAGCTTCCCTTAGCTAAATATTATACAAAAATTTAGCTATTTCAAGATGCTCGTGGGTCAACAGTATGATTATTTGTAGTAATACCGGAGGTGTTCGGTATTCCAAGGGTGGGTCGTTGTGGCGCCATCCTTGTCCCTTAAGTAGAAAGTGCTAGGGTTGACGACTTCTACAATTTGGTATGGTCTTTCCTATGTGGGAGTGAATGCGGTTGGCGGTGGAATGACTTCTTTCATTACCTAGTCCCCAAGTTGGAAGTTTCGGGCCTTGACTCTGGCGTTGTAGAAACGCGATACCCATTGCTTGTTTTGCAAGTTGTGCAAATGGGCCTTGTGTCGTTTTTCCTCGAGGAGGTCCTTGTCGAGGCTGATACCCTCGGCGTTGGTCTCAGAGCAGTAACCCTAGCGGTAGGTTGGGTGACCTTGATGGGCAGGACGGCCTCAGTCCCAAACATCATGCAGAACGGTGTTTCATTATTAGCAGATGTTGGGGTTGTCCTGATGGCCCACAGAACCTCCGGGAGCTTCTCCGCCCATAAACCCTTGGCGTCATCGAGTTTCTTTTTGAGCAGTTTCTTAATTATCTTGTTTGCCGCTTCAACATGCCCGTTGGTTTGGGGGTGCTCCACAGATGCAAAACGCATCGTGGTGCCCAGATTAGCGGTGAAAGATATGATCTCCTCGTTGTTGAACTATGCTCCGTTGTCTGTGATGATTGTATGGGGGACGCTGTACCGGCAATAGATGTTCTTCCATAGGAAGTGGGTTACTTTGGCTGTGGTGATTGCATCAATGGTTCCGCTTCTATCCATTTGCTGTTGTAATCGATGGCGACGATGATATAATTGAACTGGCCCCTAGCGGTTGGTAACTTGCCAACTAGGTCGAGGCCCCAAGTGGAGTGAATCCATGGACCGATGATTATTGACAGGGGTTCTGCTGGGGCATGAGGGAGGTCAGCGTACTGCTGACACTTGTGGTAGGACTTGGAGACTTCTCTGGCATCGTCACCAAGTGTGGGCCAAAAGTACCCTTGCCGCATGGTGCTATTTGCCAGAGATCTGGCACCTGAGTGATTTCCACATTCCCCGGCGTGTATCATTGCCAGAACGACCTTTCCCTCTTCTAGGGTCAGGCATCGGAGGTTGGGATGGGTGAACCCCTGGCGGTAAAGCTTGCCATTTTATATGTTATAGTGGGTTGCTCTTCGCTTAAGTTGTCGCGCTTCGACTTTGTCGATTGGCAGCGTTCCATTGCTCTTGTACTCGATTATTTCATCCATCTAGCTGGGAGCCTGGGATTGACCTCAATGTTGAATATTTCCGCTAGGGTTTTAGTGGTGCTTGGCCTGTCAAGGCATTCCACCCTTGTATCCATTGGACTTTGGTGTGGTTGAGTGGTTGCCAATCTTGCTAAAGAGTCTGCCTTAGTGTTCTTTTCTCTAGGGATTTGTGTGATAGTGTGGAATTTGAATTTCTTGAGCAGAGTTTTGACGTATTCCAAGTACGCTGCTAACTGTTTGTCTTTGGCCTGGAAACTATCGTTGACTTGGTTGACTACTAGTTGAGAGTCGCTGAATATGTTGACACTGTCAGCGCCTGAGTCGATGGCTAGGAGCAAGCCTGCAATGAGTGCCTCATACTCCGCCTTGTTGTTTGAGGCTGTGAAGTTGAATTTCAGTGCGTACTCCACGTTCAGTCCCCCTGGTCCTGTTAAGATGACTCCTGCGCCACAAGCCTTGGTGCAGGCCGAGCCATCTACATGGAGGTTCCATCTCGACTGTTGCCTGGGTGGTGGTTCCTCGCTGATTGTTATTGCAGTGTTGCTTTCTTCTGCTGCTGTACTGGGTTCATCCTAACGTTTAGTGAGCTCAGCGATGAAGTCCGCTACCGCCTGACCTTTCATAGCGGTCGGTGGTTTGTATTCAATGTCGAACTCACTGAGCTCGATGACCCACTTGTTGAGGAGTCCGGAGTGTTCAGGATTCTGCATTACCTGCTTCAGCGGTTGATTTGTCAAGACATGGATTGTATGGGCTTGGAAGTATTGGCGGAGTCATCTAGTGGCAACGATGAGTGTATCTTGTTTCAGTGTCGTTCATGCCTTTGCCGGCGTAGAACACTGGGAGCTCATCCTGTCCCTCTCTTCGTACCATGGAGCAGCTTATCGCCGATGGGGACACCGCCATATTTATATAGAGTATCTCACCTTGTATGGGAATGGAGAGAAGTGGGATTACCGTTAAATATTCCTTCAAACTCTGGAACGCTGCCTCACAGTTTGGGGTCCAGTCAATTTCTTTCTTGTGGGTCCTCTTCATGGGAGACATCTGTCGGTAAGCTTGGAGATAAAACGAGAAAGGGTGGTTAGTTTGCCCTGAAGGCTTTGAACGTGCACCTTCCACACCAGGGATTTCATGTTGAGGATGGCTTGCACCTTGTCAGGGTTAGCCTCGATGCCTCGTTCGCTGACGATGTAGCCTTAAAATTTGCTAGTGGTGATGCTGAAAAAACATTTCTCTGGGTTGAGGCGCATACCATAAGCTAAGAGAATGGCGAATATGATGCGGAGGTTTGCCACATGTCCACTAGCCTTGATGCTCTTGACTAGCATGTCATCCACATAGACCTCTATTATTTTGCCAAGGTGCTCCGCGAACATGGCGTTCATCAACCGTTAGTATGTTGTTCCGGCGTTCTTCAATCAGAAAGGCATAACATTGTAGCAGTATAGGCCCTTGTCGGTTGTGAAGGTGGTGCATTCTTGGTCGCCGGGGTGCATCTTGATATGGTTGTATCTGGAGAAAGCGACCATTATGCTGAGCAGCTAGTGTTCCACTGTTGTGTTGACCAGCTGGTCAATGCGGGGTAACGGGAAACTATCCTTGGGGCATGCCTTGTTGAGACCTTTGAAGTCCACACACATTCGCCACTTTCCACTAGGCTTCTTCACCATGACCAAGTTGAAAATCCATTGGGGATAATTGACTTGGCAGATGAACCCAATGCCTTGTAGCTTTGCGACCCTATTGCACGATATCTTTCTTCGTCAAAGGCCCTTCTCTTCTGCTTTATTGGATAGAAAGATGGCTTAATACTTAACTTGTGCGTGATTATTTAGGGGATATTCCTGACATGTCGGCGTAGGACCATGCGAACACAGCGGCGTTGTCTCGCAAAAATTGTGAGTTCCGCCGCTATCTAGGGGGCGAGCTGAGCACCAATGCGGACCGTCTGCTCAGGGTGTTCGTCAGAGATGCTGATAACCTGTAAGGATGTTTCTGGGTTGACAGGTTCCTTTTTTACATACTTCTCCTCGCCGTCCCTAGGTTCTTCAATTTCATCAGTCAGCGGCACATGATTTCCCACCGTTAGGATCTCATGGAGACACGATGACCGCGCCACAGTTGTTGAGTAACATTTTGGCGCTAACTGTTGGCTTCCTTTCATACAACCCATGCCGTTGTGTGTAGGGAATTTCATGAGAAGCATATATCTGGCGATGATGCATTTTAGCTTGTTTAGTGTCGGTCAGCCAATGATGGCATTGTAGGAACTAAAGCAATCGACAACAATAAATTCGGTATGTGCTTCTTCTGTGCATGGGCTAGCGCTAATGGCTAGGCACATGTAGTCGGAACCCAGTGGTTGTGTGACGTACCCGGAGAAGCTGAGCAGCGGCTCCTGATCCTGGAGTAGCTTTCTGTTCCGTTGGAATTGGTTGTAGTAGCCATTAAAGATGACATTGACAGCGGATCTAATGTCAACGAGGACCCTTCCTACTGACCATTTGTTGAGCGTGGGGTCGATCAGGAATGGATCGTCGTGGGGGAGATGTGCTCCGCGTTCTTCTTCCTCAGAAAAGGTTATGGGTTCCCACCAAGATTTTGGTAGCTTAGCGGATCTTTCATAGCGGATGTTGCAAACTTCTTTGGGGTGGTTGGCATGTGCATAGCGCTTTCTTGCCCGATGAGACATGTTAGTGATGGGAGCACCGCCGTCGATGGTGTTGATACGGCATATGGGCTTGATATTGGCGACCATTGGCGGTGGCTGTCGCACCTTGAATTGTTCCAGCTTGCCATCACAATACAAAGTCTCGATTGCCGTTTTTAGAGCGTTGCAATTGTTGGTGTTATGACTGCTATCTTCGTGGTATTTGCACCACTTGCCAGTGTTCCTCGGTTTGCCTACTTTAGGGTATTTTCTTGGTGGGGGTGGAGGGATTTGGTCCTTGCACTGATCGCATATTTCTTCATACGAGGCCATGAGGACTGTGAACACTACATACCGTTGGGAGGACTCCGCCTGCTTGCTACGGTTATCTCCGTGGGATGAGTGATTGCTCTTGTTTTGGTAGTGTTGGTCCTTTTGCCACTTGCTTTGGTAGCTGTTTTGCTGCCACTACCTCTTTTTATCAGTTGGCAGTGTGGTAGACGTTTTGTTAATGGTTTCCTGCTGACTAGAGGAAGGCTGAGTGGACTTTGCTAGAGTTTGTGGAGGTGATGGGGTTTCTCCATATGTGATGAATTCTGCCTGTGTGTGGTGGAGCGCCTCACTCATGACATGGTCATACGCGGCGTTTGGATGATTGTAGTTGAGATGATAGACAAATGGTCCTTTTAAGAGTCCTTCTTTAAAGGCTACCAGTGCCATCATTTTGTCAAGATCGCGGCATCGAGATGTCGTTGCTCTCCACCTAATGACAAACGCCTTCAACGTTTCCTCTGCACCCTGCTTGACGCTGAACAATTGGCTTATGTTGTGATGTTCGGCGCCAACAAGATGAACCGTGAAAAGAAAGCATTCGATAGTGCATGGAATGAGTCGATGGATCCCGATGGGCATTCGAAGAACCAGCTCATTGGCTCACTATCCAACGTCTCACTATATAAGTGGCAGAGGGTGGCGTCACCAAATCCCTTGTTGTTAGTGACTTTTTTGAAGGTGTCCATATGGACGAAGGGGTCAGTGAGGTCGTTGTACTGTGGCATTTTTGGCCTTTTTGCGTGCGCTGGTCTGACGGCATGTAGGATCTTAGCGGTGAATGGTCCTGGCCTTGACACAAAGAGCGAATTTTGGATTGGCGCTGGGCTGCCTGTCTCAGCTCCTATCAATCTTTGTTCCAGTTGTTGCATCCTTTCCAAGATTTGGGCGGTAGCGTCGGTAGTGGAACCTACCTGGAGGTTCCGCTGAGCCAACTTCTACCTGGGGGTAAGCAGGTTGCCCTCAGTTCTTGCTCTGGTTGCGGAGTGGTTGGTGCACGGTTATGATTCCGCTTATTGTTCTATCATCAATCGTGGTGGGGGTGGAGGACCCATTCCCAACAGCTCGGATGGGTTCAGTGGGACTTGCATATGTATGATTGGTGCGGGTATCAATCTTCCATCGATGGGTCAACTACGTCTGGTACTCTGGGATCGGTCGCTTTGTGCTAGGTTAGCGTTTGCTTCCAGCGCCCTCTTTAGCTCGTCGAATTTTGACATCAGCGTGGCCACTTACTTCTGGGCTTCAGCCTTTTCCCTACGCTCTTGCTCGCGCTCCCTGTTAGCCATATGAAGGTCTGCCAGCACCAGCTCATACATAGCGGTGAGGTCCTAGCTCGGCGGGAGGCGACTGCAGTCTAGACAAGCCCCGGCTGTAGTTTCAGTTTGTGGGATCTGGGGAGTGTCCTGGGGTTCCATGCTAGGATTGATCAGAGTGTTGAATAGTGAGCAGTTAACGTTAGTCGTGGGGTTGGTGGGTTGGGGGTTGACGGACTGGTTCGTTTGCTCTTCGGCTATTCCCACGCTACCGTTAGTCATGGTGATTGTTATAGTGGGATGACCTTTTGCTCAAGGAGTCCCACAAACGGCGCCAATGTTAATGTCTAAGATTCAGCGGTAACCGAATCTTACTCAACGCGAGTTCGAGAGACGAACTGCTACTTGTGATATTCTTCCACTATCTGTCAAATAAAATACAAAGGGCATCAGAGGAAGACCACGGTTGGCGGTCTTCTCTTCTCCGATGCCTAAGTCAGTCAATGTATTTATGTTGATTGAATAACGTTAGGTAAGTAGTAAATGTGTAATTAATTAGGAGAGAGGAGTGGACCTTTTATAGGTGGGGAAGAAACTGATCTCTTCTTTGTTTTTTTGATGTGGGACTGATATGCTTTAGTTCCTAGCTTCTGATGCTTCAGCGAGGTGATCTTAGCGCAGCGCGTGGCGGTGAGTCAAAGGTGATCTCGGGATGAGCCGGAGCTCAGGTGATAGCCTGTTTAGCTGTGCTTCCATAGGTCACACCCTCTATAGTTGTTGGTACCGCTAGCGGCAGTATGAGCATGGCTCATTGTAGCTGATTATGCTTGGGCAAATGCTCATGCAAGTACAATCTCTTATATAGTGATAGTCGATCTTAGTTTGTCGAGTCCGCTCGTGAAAGACAGGATTTGCTGAGATGTGCAGCGCTGCTCTATTATCGCAAGATATAAGAGCTGGTTCTTGATGCAATACTCCTAAATCCTTGAGAAGATATCGAAGCCATGTGAGTTCACAACAAGCATCAGTCATTGCTCGATATTCTGCTACAGCTGAAGAGAGGGAAACAGTTTTCTGTTGGTTTGATCTCCATGAAACTAGTGAGGGACCAAGAAAGACATAATAATCTGAGGTGGATCTTCTAGTAATTGGACAACCTGCCCAATCGGAATCACAGAAAGCACGCAGTCTAAAATCACTCTTAGAAGAAAAGAACAACCCTTGACAAGGTGCCTTCTTAATATACCAGACAACACGCAAAGCTGCTTCCATATGTAGCTTTCGAGGCTGATGCATGAACCAATATGTAATGTCTGGTCTCGAATTGTAAGATATATTAATCTCCCAACAAGTCTTCTGTAACGAGCTGGATCTTTTAGCAAGTCACTTTTGTTAGACAACTTTAAACCTCTTTCCATAGGACTATCAACAGGGGCGGCTACGCCTATTAACCCTACATCCTTGACAATTTCTAACGCATATTTACTTTGAGAGAAAAAGATCCCATGGCTAGAGTTTGAAACCTTAATACCAAGAAAATATTTCAAGTCTCCAAGATCTTTAATACGAAAATGGGAATGGAGGAAATTCTTGAGTGCAGGAATACTTACTGGATCATTTCCGGTAATTAAAATATCATCAACATCAATTAGGAGAGCAGTAAAGGATTTGCCTTGTTTCTAGGTGAACAAAGAGTAATAAGCTCTTGATTGTACATAGCCTGCAGACTGAATAGCCTCTGAGAATTTGGCAAACCACTAACGGGACGCTTGCTTTAGGCCATACAATGACTTGTGGAGTTGGCAGACTAAGTTTTCCTCCCCCTGTCTCCAAAGCCGTAGCGGAGGAGACATATATATTTCTTCCTCAAGATTGTCGTGTAAGAAAGCATTGTTGACGTCTAACTGGTAAAGAGACCAGCCACAAGTTGCTGCCAAAGCAAGGAGACATCGAACAGAGATAATCTTGGCAGTGGGAGAAAAAGTGTCTTGATAATTAACACCCTCCATCTGCGTAAATCCTTTAACAACTAATCGAGCTTTGTATCACTCGACGGAACTATCAGCTCGATGTTTAATTTTATAAACCCATCGGCAGTCAATTGGGGTCTTACCAATCGGAAGAATAGTGAGAGTCCAGGTTCCATTGTCTTAGAGAGCTTGCAATTCAGACATCATCACCTCTTGCTATGCCGGATGAGTGGCAACCTTGGAATAGGAACATGGCTCGGTGGTTTGGCTGATTTGAGCAAGGAAAGATTAGTATGCAGGCTTACATCGGTGATAAGAGACATAATTGTAGAGGGGGTAGCGGGTGCCTTTGGTCGGACCTAGAAACAATGAGGATGACTGATCGGAGCGGGGAAGCATGACCTATGAGATGACATAATCCTGGAATTTAACCAAAGGGGCGGTGGTCCAACTGGAGTGACGAAGGGGCTCGGCTGGCAGTTGTTCAGCTTAGGGTGCGAGGGCCGGAGAGGGTGCTGGAGGAGACGCCAGAGGGGACGCCGGCGGTGGTGATGAGGGTACCGGTTCAGTTTCAGAGAGTGCAGGGGGTGGGTCGGCTAGAAGAGGGGATGGGGTCGAAAAGGAAGGAAGGGAATTATCTGTAGAGTCAATGTTGGGAATAGACTCAAGGTTAGGGTTGTTAAAAGGAGTTGGGTCAAGGATTGAAATTGGAATTGGGCCTGAAGTGGTGGCCAAAGGAGGTGAAGTGAAATTGGGCTCGACAGAGGCATAAGGAAAAATGTATTCATGAAAAATCACGTCTCGACTAGTAAAGATCCGTCGAGTTGCTAGATCAAACAATTTATAGGCCTTTTGTCCAGTATGGTAACCAATGAAGACGCAGTTGATGACACGAGGGTCAAACTTATGGGCAACATAAGGATTTGTAGCGTAAGCTAAACAACCAATGGTCTGAAGGTGAGAAAAGGAAGGGAGTTTATTGTAAAGACGTTCAAAAGGAGTTTGAAAAGACAGAAGAGGAGTTAGAAGACGATTGATGATATAGATTGCAGAGAGAATGCATTCTCCCCAAAATTGTGTAGGGAGTTGAGCGTGAAATTTCAAAGCTCAGGCGACTTGCAAAATATGACGATGTTTGCATTCCACTACCCTATTCTGTTAAGGCGTGTAAACACAGGAATGTTGGAAAATAACACCATTATCTTTGAAGAAAGATTGGAGTGAGAGGAATTCAGCACCATTGTCACTCGAAAAATTTTAATATGGGATGAAAATTGAGTAGACACATAGCTAAAAAAATGCTTCAAAAGTGATTGTGTTTCATCTTTGTGACTAATCAAAAATATCCAACTAAAACGCGTGTAATCATAGACAAAGGTTAAAAAATAATGAGCACTAGAAAGAGAAGGGTATATCGACCCCAAATGTCACAATGAATAAGATCAAAAGGTCATACAGATGAAATTGAAATAACGCCAAAAGGCAAACAACTTTGCTTAGCCAAATGACATATAGGGCAAGCATTATTAGAATCAACAAAAATATTCAGAAAATTCTTGGCAATGAAATTTAAACGGGAAAGGGAAACATGTCCTAAACGGTTATGCCAGAGATCGATAGATGAGGTGGTGAGGTTGCAGGCTACCGGTTGGTTGAAATTGAAGGAGGGTTGGTTGATGTTTTCTTCATCACTAAAGCCACCAAGTAGTATAGGCCATTACGCTGCTTACCCAAACCAATCATCCTCTTCGTAAATAGATCCTACAAGACACACCAATAAGGGAAAAAAAGTCACCGAACAATTTAAGCCTCTCGTTAGTCGACTAACGGATATCAAATCATCCTTGAATGCAGGCACACACAATACATTATGCAAATAAAAGGAAGAATTCAAAGGCAACGACCCTTTTGCAATGATATTAGCTCTCTCTCCACTAGGCAACAATACGTGAGGTAGTGAACAATTCTTATTTCCATGCAAAAAAAATTTTGTAGATGAAGTAATATGGTTTGTTGCACCGCTGTCAATGATCCAGCGGTTAGAGGAGATTCTACACAAAGCTGGTGGAGTCATTGGTTTGGTCAAGGCTGCATTAACTTGAGAATTGGTGCCTCCATTTTTGACGCTCAAGATAGATATGAGCTGTTGTAGTTGTTCCTCAGAATTACCAGAAGCCCCAGATTTGATGTCATCTTTGGTCAAGGAATCAAAGACTTAATTGGCAGCAGGGGCACGGTTGCGCCATCATGTTTACCCTTGTTTGATCTCTCTTTTGGATGCCCAGGAGGGTATCCAATTAGTTTGTAGCATGTCTCAATGAAATGTCCCATATCACCACAGTAGGACCAACTTGGACGCCCTCTGTAGGAACCAGAATGACGGTGATCTTGATCATTGCATCATCCTTCTTGTGAACGTTCAGATTTGGTTGATCGGGCTTGGTTGAACCGGTTATTCCTTACTGCCATGGCTGCACTTGTACTAGATTCCGTGGAACCATGTGTAGTACTGAGAAGTCTTTGTTTTTCTTCTTGACAAACAGAAGAATAAGGTTGGCTGACAGAAGGAAGAGGATTCATCAAGAGTATTTGTCCCCGAGTAGGACTGTAAGATTCATTTAACCCTATCAGGAACTGCATCTATTTTTTCCGGTTTTGTTACGCACCACAAGTACATGAGGACGCGTCAGTATATGAAGCCAATTCATCCCAGAGGCTCTTCAATTTAGTGTAGTAGACTAAAACAGAAAGCTGATCTTGTCGATAGTAAGCAATCTCTCGCTGGCTTTTAAAGATGCGAGGGGCATTGCTTTGAGAGAAACGCTCACAAAGGTGTTCCCAAACTTCACGAGCAGTAGTGTAATATATTACACTATCATAGATTTCCGGGGTTATAGAATTGATAATCCAAGAATGGATCATATCATTGCACCGAGACCAAGGTGCATAATCATCAGGATACTTTTCTGCTGAGGGCGGTTTGATGACACCATTGACAAAGCCAAGCTTGTTCTTGGTGTTTAGGGCAATGGTCATGGCTCTTAGCCATGTGGAGTAATTATCTCCATTGAGTGGTTTGGAGAGCAAGACCAAACCAGGATGATCTGAATGATGAATGAAGAAGGGATTTGAGATATCGACTTTTGGGGGATCTGATCCTTCTCCCATGATTTAGGATATTGAAGAATGAAGCTTGCTGCATGAGAAGGTAAGGCACAGCGGCAAGGGAGAGAGTCAGGATTTTACTCCTGCTCTAATACCATGAAAGAAAGAAGATTGGCTGGAATGGAATTGCATTGATACAGTGTCGATTACATATAGAGGGTACAAACCTATATTCACAAGGTAACTAATATCACTGATCCTATAATCAATCTATAATCAAGGAGTACAAAAGTAACAGATATCTACAGATCATACATTCCTCATACAGAGGATATTTAGGATTAGTTTCCTAACAGGATTGGCTTCCTAACATGTTGTACTCTTTTTCTCTTTCGACCAAGGTTATTTTTGTCCCACATTATTTTTTTGTTACTCGGTAAGGTTTTTGACGAGGCAATGAGAGGAGCACCACGTTTGGGCAACATAAAGGGGAGTGTTCAAGTATATCTGAATTGTATGTCTCTCCCAAACTTTAATTACTTGTCTGAGTTGTAATAGGGTTGATATTAGAGATATTCTCGGAGATATCTTCATAGATATCCATTTATTGTATGATTATGTTTCCATGTACAACTCTGATTCTATGCTTGTAATCCTCTATATAAAGAGGCCCCAATTATTGATGAAAGAGACATCAAATTCTCTCCTAAATTTCTATTCCCTTAAAACATACTTATATTTTTCAATTTTTTTTTGTGTTATGTATGCATGTGTTGACTGCAGAGTGATTGAGAAACGAACACATTGTAGTCAAGAACCACAAAAAATCACTCACCTTTTGGTTATTAAGTCACTGACTTGTACCAAATCACCAAGAGAGACTAAAAGAAATCCAGAAAAAAAGAAGATCTTATAGAATAAAAAACCAGAAAAAAGAAGATAAAAAAATAAAAAAAATAAAAAAACAAAAAAGAGAGTGAGGATAAACTAGATCACAGGCTTGCTCACCTAAGGGACAATTTTAAGAGACTGTGAGAGTTAAGTGAATCTCAACCACATGTATTAAATATAAAAGCAGAAATTATAACAATTTAAAACTGTGCATTTATTTTTAGCCGTCAGATTCACTTGTCCCTCACAGTCCCTTAAAAACTGTCCCTTAGGTGAGCAGGTCTTAACTAGATCAAAAAGAGAACAAAGGAGAGATGTGAGCCATACGTGATCAATTGGTAGGGGATAGCTGTTTGCCGCCGATGGGTAGTATCACACCAGTCATGTATCCATCAAATGTAATCATAGTACACAACTTCCCACTAGCGATGTGTCCAAGTCCGTGGCAGAAAGCAAGGGTCGATTATGATGACCAAGCCCCCTCTGTTAATCACTTAATCTCTCATACAACTCAACTAGAGGTATCTGTGTGTTTTTTCTTCTTCTTGGAATTAATTGCAAATATTCTTTCATCTTTGTTAATGTTGATCATTAAGTTACGCAAAAACAAGTGCTAGATTTCTGGTGAGGTTACTTCAAAGGATGGCAATAGAACTTTCCCCAATTTGAAAGACAGCCCAAGCAAATTGGGACGAAGAAAGTCTATTATTAAGTGGGTGCAAATTCTTACTAGAAAACTGTAAACACACGAAATTTAATGAAAATAAAATTCATTAAATAAATCAATCAGTATTTGAAATTCTGACCAAACGAGCTTAGTTGGCACATGAGTCCTACAAACGGTACACGTGGCTCGTATATCACTAAAATTATATGAGCTCCGAAGATGACACATGTCAAAACACGAGTGGTCCAACCATGTAATGACGTGGAAGCGTCAGTTTATCGCTGATTAGTTATTACTCAAGTTAAGCATTAAAACGGATCAATCATATTAAACTGATTGATCTTGATGAAAATCAAGCATTAAATACAAATATCGATCGGATTAAATTGTTAATTCTGATTGAAATCAAGTATTACATATAAATATCAATCAAATTAAATTGTTTAATTTTGGTTGAAATCAAGCATTAAATCAAACATAATTGATTGGCATATTCCTTAAATAAAAAATAATTAAATCAATCAATTAAAACTGATTGATTTAATTACACAATTAAGGTATGTGATTAATGTTGTGTCATCAATGCATTCCAAGTTGAGGAAAAATTTGACACTATAAATACCCTTTCTCACATCAAGAGAAGGGAGGAGAGAGATGGAAGAAACCTTTCCAAAGCTCAGAAGTCTCTCAGGCTCGTGAAGAACCATAAAGTTGCCAAATAGCTGGTCCCTTCACCTCATCGACTTCAGACAGATGAAAGAAACCTCTCCAAAGCTCAGGAGTCTCCCAAGCTCGTGAAAAACCATCAAGCTGCCAAATAGCAGGTCCCTTCACCTCATCGACTTTTGACAAACAAGGATATCATCTGCAAGCTTAGAAGTCGTCAAACTCGCAGAGTATCAACAAGCATCAAGCACACGTGCCAACTAATCCGTCATGAAAGCCGTACTCGCCACGTGACACCACTCGTGGTTCAAGTCTGATCAAGATCAAGCCTCTACAGCCCTTGATCATCCGTCGTCTTCAAGTCGTCAACAAAGCAAAGCTTTTGCCAAGTTCTTCATCAAGCTCGTGGAGAATCAACAAGCACCAAACTCACGTGTCGGTTCATTCTCTATCGAAGCTGAAGAATGCTCACCACGTGACACCACTCATGGCCTAATACCGATCAAGATTAAGCCTATGCTGCCCTTGATCAACTGTCTTCTACAAAGCGTCAACATAACAAGAAGTTCGCAGTTTCGCACTACATTCGTTCGATTCAAGATCAAGTGCTCGACACCCTTAGATCAAACCATTGTCGGAGATCGAATCAGAGGAAATTTTTGTGAAAGAGTAACTACAGAGATTCTAACCCTCAAATTCATTAATAAAATATATTATTTTATACATGTCTCCTTTCATTTGTTGTAGGATTTTCATGTTTACAAAATCTCAAGTTTAAATGAAATGAAATGATCAAACTAATCAGTACATGATTATGCTCAAACAAGAGCATCTTATTTATGCCATACTCATAAGCCACATAATTCAAATAATTAACTACTGAGTTGCGCAAGTGTAATCTCTGGTTGTCTTGAGGAACTTGCAGGGTGGGATGATAAGACCTGCGAAACCCTGTGCATTGTTGGCCTGGATTGTGGATGGGGATGTTTGCATGCAATTGCTAGGCTTGCGATGGTTACCAATTCATCATGAACATGAGGTGTGGGAGCGGGGAGGCGTTGGTCCAATACATCCTTCAGCAATTTGCCTCCATTGGCGGATGAAGACGAAAAAGAGGAGATGATTTCACCCAGCTGCTTCCCCATTATCACTTCCAGTGCCAGCACCCCAAAGCTATAAACATCACATTTCTCAGTTACCTTCATTGTGTAAGCCAACTCTGCCAAACACATAATGTACGTCCATATATAAGAATGTATACAAAGGCTAAAGTATAAAATTTAGGAAACATGTGCTAACTGGCTTACCTGGTGCTATATATCCATATGTGCCTGCACGGGCAGTCCAATTTGATGAGTCTGCATTTAGAAGCTTAGCGGTCCCAAAGTCTGAAACACAAGGCTCATATTCGTAATTGAGCAAAATGTTGTTGCTTGATATGTCTCGATGCACTATAGGCGGTGAGCAATCATGATGCATATAAGATAGGGCATGAGCTACACCTTTCACAATCCTCACCCTTGTGCTCCAATCCAGTTTGTTAGCTTCGTATTCTTTGCTCAAGATTGAAGCCAAGCTACCTTTTTCTAGGTAGTCATAGACCAAAAATGAGTGATGGGCGTGTGAACAGAAACCACGAAGTTTCACAATGTTCCTGTGCCGTATTTGTATCAGTGCCCTTATTTCGTTGAGGAATTCCTTCCGAGACGACTCCTCACCATCAAGTATTGCGTGGAGTTTCTTCACTGCAACTATGTTGTTGGATAGCAGCTTTGCCTTGTACACACTTCCGGATCCCCCCTTTCCGATGCAATACAGAGCATCAAAATCATTGGTTGCCTTGATGATTTCTTCATACATTCTTCTTCCATCGAATTCAGATATGGAAAAAAATTCTTTGTGTTGCACATTGCGCTGCTTTGTGTCCTGCTCTGTTTTTCTTCTTTTTCCAACCAAGGCAATTGCAAGGACGGCAAGTACAAGTGTTCCCAAAATAGGGAAAACAATTAAAAACAAGTGTCTTTGATTTGTCTTTGAGGAATGCTTAGTTTCCGTGGAGGGAATATTGCAGGGTTGAAGTCCTGCAACATTGCCACACAATCCTTCATTGCCTTCCAAAGCGCCATCTTGAAATGCTTTGTTGTTGGGGACGGGACCATGCAACTTGTTGTAGGATATGTCGATTTGAACCAGGCTATGCATTTGTTCGAAATTTTTGGGTATAGAACCAGAAAGTTTATTGTGGGAAAGATTTAGAATCTCCAAGCTTTGCATTTGGCTAATTTCTGATGGTATCTGATCCTCAAGTGAATTATGACTTAAGTCTAGGAGGGATAGCTGGACCAATTTCCCCAATTGAAAGGGAATATCTTGGCTGAATTTGTTGTTGCTCAAATTCAAGTAGTGTATTTTGGAAAAGTCACCTAAAACTCTTGGAATTGACTCATTGAATTTGTTGGTGGACAGGTCAAGATATTCAAGATCCTTCAATGATTCAAATTCAGAAGGTATGTGACCCCAAAGTTGATTATCATTCAGAGTCAGACTCAACAAAGAAGTCAATCTCCCAATCTCATTGGGAATCACCCCAACTAAACCATTTGAAGAAAGATCGAGTACATGAATTTGGGTTGCATTGCCAATCTCAGGTGGGATGCTGCCACTCAGGTTGTTTCCAGCCATTTGTAGGGTTGTTAATTGAGGACATTGTCCCCACATGGGTGAGATTTCACCGTAGAAGTTGTTATGGCTAAGGTCTATATGTTGAAGATTTGGATAGGCACCAAATTCTTCAGATACATTGCCTGTCAAATGATTATCTTGAAGGAAGACAGTTGTTAAACTCTTGCAGATTTTCAAGCTTTTGGGGATTGGACCCGTCAATTGGTTGGTTTTTGCTGTAAAGCTTTGCAATGATTCACCATGGCAAATATTTTGAGGTAAATGACCAGAAAGTTGGTTAATATCCAACTCGAGTTCAATCAACTTCTTGAGATTCCCTATCTCTTGGGGGATGGAACCAGAAAGTTGGTTGTCATGGAGGAATAAGAAAACTAGGTTACTCAAGCCACCAATTGAAGGAGGAATGGAACCATTGAGTTGATTCTCACCCAACTCTAGATCCACAATTGATTTCAAATTCCCAATCTGTTCTGGAATGGTTCCAGATAGGTTATTTTGGTAGAGATAGAGAACGGAAAGGTTTGTCAGATTACCTAAAGATGGTGGAATTGAGCCAGAAAGTTTATTTTTCTGTAGATTCAAAATAGTCAAGTTGCTCAAATTGCCTAGAGAAGCAGGTATAGGACCAGAAAGTTGATTTTCATGGAGATACAATGAGGTCAGGTTGTTCAAATTACCCAGAGAAGCCGGGATCATACCTTCTAAACTGTTGTGGTTCAGAGCAAGCTCAGAAAGAGAGTTAAGTTGACTAATCTGGTGAGGAATTGAGCCATTTAATTTGTTTTCATCTAGGTGAAGGACCTCAAGATTTGTTAGAAGACCAATTTCTGGGGCGATCATACCTTCTAAACTGTTTTGGCTCAGTGCAAGGTCAGAAAGAAAGTTAAGTTGACTAATCTGGTGAGGAATTGAGCCATTTAACTGGTTTACACATAGGTGAAGGACCTCAAGATTTGTTAGAAAACCAATTTCTGGTGGGATTTGCCCAGACAACAGATTAAAA
This sequence comes from Rosa chinensis, assembly GCF_002994745.2. Taxonomy (NCBI): domain Eukaryota; kingdom Viridiplantae; phylum Streptophyta; class Magnoliopsida; order Rosales; family Rosaceae; genus Rosa; species Rosa chinensis. Next base: position 36,403,743 of record NC_037091.1, on the reverse strand, counting down.
GACAGATCAAGATAGATGAGTTTAGAGAGGAAACTAATCTGAGGTGGAATGGCATCACAGAGTTCATTGTAGCTGAGTTCAAGATATGCAAGATTAGGGAAAGACAAGAATGATAATTCATGGAGCGTACCTTGAATACCAGAATTGGTGAGGTTTATCCTGTTGACACTACCAGCAGTGTTGCATGAAATGCCTGTCCAACCATTGCATGGACTTGCATTTGCTTTTGGATTGGTGGAATTTCTAGGAGAGTAAGTCCATGAGGTCAGATTATTCTGGGTTTGGTTTCGAAAACTGGCTTTCCATTTTAGAAGGACCTCTGCTTCACTGGAACTAGCACTAGAACTAGCAGAAGCAAAAGCATTGTTTGATGATGAAACCAGCTGAGCATACAAGATAACGCAAACTAGAAAGCATGCTTCACCATAAGAAGTTGATGTGCTCATGTTTTTTGAATGTGTAGGCTGTATGAAAAGTTTTAGTACTGGAGGGCTTTATTTATAGTGCTCTGCATGCATTTGTGGCATTAGCTAGTGTTCTGCGTGTGCCTTTGTTCAGAATTGAAAAGTCTGGTTTGATTTTGCTTTCTGAACTGTGATGGTTTTGGTTAATTTGGGGAGACTTTGGAGCTTTTGTTTACTTGAGTCTAAGTCTCTGTCCATTATCTCAGAAGTTGAAATCGGAATCAACGTAGCTTTTCTTTGGTTTCAAAATGAAAGTGATAGAAGTGAGAATAGCCAAAGAAAATTTATTCTTTTTTTTATTTATTTCAAGTCCTGTCTGGCAGCTACACCAAAGTCTCTGTCTGTTTTCCCTCAAGTTGAAATTGGAAATTTGCATCTTGTCTTTGATTTCAAAATGAAAGTGACACGAGCAAGAATGGCCAAACGGAATTTTTTTTTTTTTTTTTTTAAGTCCTGGCGTAGAATTTGCATGGTGAACAGATCAAGATGAATCGTATTTCCTACCGTTTTGCCGCTGCACCTGCAGTATGGTTGTTATTTCCTAAATTATGTTTATTTCCAATTTCAAAAGCAGTGTAATTTGGTGAGGAAACAGGCTGCAAATATAGGCTGTCATCAGAAAAGCCTGCAAATATAAGTGAGGGGACATGAAATAAAGATCGTTTAATCCTTTTTGTCTCGCATAGTATGATAGTAGTATGAAGATATCAAATTATGAAGTTTTTATATTAACATCTCTCTTTTACTGAGAAAGTAAGTTGTCTATGAGGTCAGATTAATTATGCTGGGTTTGATTTCGAAACCTGGCTTTCTGTTTGTACAATATTGTTGGCATTCCTGTCAATTAATTGCTTTTTGCGTACAATATATAGCAGTACAATTGTCAATAGCTAAATACAGAAAGTCATGCATTGTGGCTGCATTAATTGCACAAGATTTGTTGGAGCAGCGGTCCAGATACTCTAGCTATAGGTTTTGCTGCTGCTTCTTTGCACATTATCAGCTCACTTAACAATTCCTTCATTTAATAAAACATTACTTTAGCTATAGGTCTAAGTTATTAAAGTGTTGTAAAGATTAAAGTGCTTGCTGCCTTGTCAAAAGACTGAAGAATTCTATTGACGTCATGAATGTAAATTCAGATGACTTTTTAAATGCTTATTGTGATTTGTACTATCTACAGTGTAAGTAGTATGTAAATTGTCAAAACATCTAAATGCAGATTTAATCAAAGTCAGGTAGGATTAAGGGTTATTGTTTTCCGAAAAGGTATACCTTGATCTAAGTCAGCTGGACTTAAGCTTGGTTTTAGGTACCATGTATAACAATGTCCAAGAGCTCTGCATTTTAGAAAGGCTATGGGTCCTTTGTCGGCTTAGACATGCTCCCCATACTGTTGAAGTTAATTGGTTTTGGTTTTCTCATATAATGAGATGGGTAAAAATTAATACAGATGGTGCTTGGAGGAATGTCTTGGGTCAAGTAGGTTATGGTAGAGTTTTTCGTGATTTTTGTGGTCATTTAATTGGGTTGTTTGATTTTACTTTCACTATTATTAATATCTATATTCAAGACTGAACATATATTTTTAAACTCCGAGTAAGTAATTTTTTAATGAAAAATTAATTGTGAACCTATTCACCCCCTCTTGGCTTTTTCTAGGATCTTCACTCTCTATTTGAGAAGAGCCTCTAATTTTAAGGAGCAGCAGAAGCAAAAGCATTGTTTGATGATGAAAGCAGAGATGGAGTATACAAGATAACGCGAGCTAGAAAAGAATCTTTACCATTAAAAGTTGTTGGTGTTTGCCAAGTTCGGGGAGACTTCGGAGTTCGGACACTTGAGTCAAGTCGTTGTTTGTTATCTTTGAAGCTGGAATTGGAATCTTTGCATCTTTGTCTTTGAATTCAAAATGAATTGATAGAATGGCCTACATTCCTTTAAAGCCCAGGCGTAGAAGTTGCACAATCAAATGTTGCATGAGGGAACGTATGGAAGACGTACGATTGGGGACCTGCTTTCACTTGGTTTTTTGTTAACTAGGTGGTTCAGTGGCCTTAAAATGAGCGTGTGTGTAGGGTTATTATTTTCCATTTTCTTTTTCCTTTTTTCTTTCTTTTTTTTTTTTGGAAAAAATTGCAATTAATTGTAGTTAGCTTAGGTAGTGAATCAGGTTTGGGAATTTAGTTATAATTGAGCTAAGCTAAGAGTTCGATTTCTCTCCAATATAAATTTTTTTTTTTTTTAAGTTAAATAAAATGTCGTCCACTGATTCAAAATTTTAAAAAAAAGTACTTCTATCAAAATTTTGTTTTAAATAATTCATAGCCATTCATCATTTTATGATCCTCCAAAATATTAAAAATTGGTAGAAGATAACCATTAGATTGCAAATTATTTTCAATGTGCGCCTAACTGGGGAGTTTCATGAATTCAAAATACCATAGACAACCCTGCCATAATGATATTACCCATTTATCATTGTCTCATTGATGTGGATGATCACTTCACATTCCTCCCTTTCCTTGGGGTTCACGAGTAAATTGACCTGGTCAACAAGCCCAGAGTTTCCAGTGAGCTTGGTCCGATTAGGCCAGATGTGGTCCAATATGCTCTAGTCGATTTATGCAAGTCTTTGACCAAAAATAAAAAATAAAAAAAAAAGACTGATGAAATCCAAAAATTTGGGGCCTCTTGCATTGTGATCCACAACCTCTTTTCCAAGAACACCAAAAGGACATGGACATTTTGAATGGGATATCTGCCATGTTCTGCGCGTCATATACGACCTAGTTTTCTATATATAATCAGTTAGTGTGGCTGGGCAAGTGCAAGGTTATCCTTGCACCTGTATATGATATATAGAAAATGGTTCTCAGCAAACCCTGTGCTCTTGTTTACTCGAGTCTCTTATTATTCCTATTGCTACTCTTCTTCTCCGAAGTAGCATTTGCCAGGCTTTCAGCATCTGCAATATCCAGTACGTAATTGGTCCATATATCCATCATTAATGAATCATACATTATTTAATTAACGAACAATCATATATGACAGGATTTGGGCGTGTGTATATATACTAACATTGTTTTGTCATTGGCTCGTTGTTGAAGAGAAGACCGAGCTGGATCTGCTAATGGATTTTGGTAGTGACAAAGTGACTAGATCGTTTGCGGGGCAGGTCAAACTGTCTAAGGGCTATCTGTCTAAGAAGCTCACCCTGGACAATTATGAGGACAAGGAATTGTTTTGGGTTTCTGCTCAACGGGGGGGGTACGGGTCACAAATAAATAGTAGTCCGGAGGGGCATTATGGTCATGTGGCTTCGCCTCCTCCATGTAAGACTAAAAAAGGATGTTTGTAGCGAATGGGCCCGTACATGTATCTAGATATTGAGTTTTAAATCAATATGCCTCAGTACTATTGGAAATAAGTTACTTATAGGTTAATATTTTTATTTTATCATTTTGCTACGTGGGATTTTAATTTTCCTACATACTGTACCATTTGAAAATTGAAACTCAATGTTCACCTTACTCATTTCTTATCAAGTTTTATTTGTTATGGAGTTGAGATCTACTGCAAACTCCCAAAGTCGAAATCTAGACAAGACCTCATCTCTTTGTAACAATATTGGCTTTGTCTTTTGAGCCTTCCAGAGAGCTTCTTTATTGTTAATTTACATGTCTAGAGTCTACACTAGTGTTAATACATTTGGGTATCCTATCGTTTTTTTTGGTAGAAATATATTTATATCCTTTTTGGACAATGCTAGTGGACTCGGACCATCTGAGGTTCCTGGCTAGCTGGGTTTTGTTCGCTGGCTGCACTTTCATGAGAATTCTGCTTTGCTTTGTGGGCTGGGCTGCCCGTTTGTTGCCACTCTTCGGCCATTTGGGCTTTTAATGCATATCAGTTTTGACCCCAAAATATAAAAAATTAAAACTTTGAAAAACACCAAATATAAACTTGTTCTTAAAGTCCAGAAATTAAAAGGGATAGTTTTTTTTTTTTTTTTTTTGGAAATGTAAAAGGGGTAGTTTCTTTAAGACCCCTTCTAAATAAAATTGTTCCTCTTAAATCCCTCTTTTTTCCTATTTCTTTTTAAACCCTTTATTCCTTATATATAATCTTACTTACCTAAACTACCCTTCTTCCATATAAAAACCGTCTACTTAGGACGAGGGTCACGTTAGCTGTACCGAATTGTATCAACAAAACAAATTTTCACTCAATTTTGTCCTAAATCCTCATTGGGGCCCGGGTTCACCACGACAAGGTGTATCAAGATATATATTAACAAAACACATTTTAACTCAATTCTATCCTAAATCACCATTATGTCCTGGGCCCACCATGTCAAGGTGTGTGTGTGTGTATATATATCAATAAAAAACATTTTCACTTAATTTTGTCTTAAATTACACTCGGGGCGTCACATGAAGGTGTATCAAGCTGTATCAAACGGGTATTATAGTTATATTAAACTGTATCAACAAAATACATTTCAGTTAATTTTGTCCCAAATCATCCTCGGGGCCGTAGCCCGCCACTTCAAGCTGTATGAAACGTGTATCAAAACTGTTCAAGTTGTATCAAACTGTATCAATAAAACACATTTTCAAGGACAATGTTATCATTAATATTGTTAATGTCTGGAGTTCAGCGGTAGCCAAATCTCGATTAACGCTGGTCCACGAGGCGTACCGCTACTTTTAGAGATCTTGATGTTTCTGCTGGCTGTCAAATAATATACGAAGGGCGTCAGAGGGAGACCGCGGTTGGCGATCTTCTCTACTCCGATGCCTAAGTTAGTCAATGTATTTATGTTGACAGAACAACGTTAGGTAAGTAGTAAATGAGTAATTAATGAGGAGAGAGGAGTGGACCTTTTATAGGTGAAGGAGAGACTGATCTTTTTCTTGTTTTCAATGTGGGACTGATACACTTTAGTTCTCAGCTTCTGATGCTTCAGCAAGGTGACCTTGGTGCGGCGCGTCAGCGATGGTCTTGGGCTCAGCGCTCGGATGATAGCTTGCTTGGTGGTGTTTCCGTAGGCTACACCTTTGCTAGTTGTTGGTACCGCAGGCAGTGGTATGAGCGTAGCTCTTTATAGCTAATTATGGTTAGGCAAATGCTTATGTAAGTACAAGTCCCTCAAGTCCCCAGTCAAGGAGGACTGTCTTGGTTGGGGAGTTACCTAGCGGTTTTGAAGCGTTGCTTCTACTAGTCTTGTCGAGCATAATTAACGTCAGTGCATTGTCAACCATGGATTTGTTCTGAGCAAACGCTTTGAAGCCTTTCGGGTGGGCTCTTGCTAGGCCCCCCGGGAGTCCCCCACTCCCAGGCTGAGATAGGTCTCCGTTTGGCCGAATATTTGTTTGATGAGGGGAGCTGTGTTGAGCAGTAGGTGTTGCATTTATAAAATTATATTTTTGAATGAAACTTTTACGTACATATACCAAACTAACCTATAATAAACCTATTTACAATGTAGTCTCTCTAAAATTATACATTTATAATAGAATTGTGATATTTAATATGTACGAGTAATTAACTAGTATTGTAGTAGGTTGCTAAACTAGTATTTTTATCTATATGTAATTATAATAAACCTATTTACAATGTAGCCTCTCTAAAATTATACATTTATAATAGAATTGTGATATTTAATAGGATTAATTTCAGTTTACCCCCCTGAGGTTTGGGGTTGTCATCATTTCACCCCCTCTACTTTTAATTTTGAATTTTTACCCCCTAAACTTTCCAATTTCAATCAACCGTGTCCAATTTCTCCTATTCCGTCCAAAGTCAACGTTAACTTTGACTTTTGAGGGGTAAAATGGTCTTTTCAAGATAAAAAATATAAAAAAATAATTTTTTTTCTGTTTTTTTTTTCTTCTGTTTCTTCGTTTTTTTTTTTTTCTTTCTATTTCTTCATTTTTTTTGTCTTCAACCTATACACCAAAAGTTATAATAGGTTTATAAAAACAAAAAAAATACTCTAGGTGGTTGAAAGCCACTTGCTGGTCTACGATATTTGTGATATATCTCCGATAAAGTGAAGAATTTTAAGATATATCCCCAATAAAGTGAAGAAATATCTGTAAAAAATAATTTTACACTTTATCTAGAAATAAATATCTGTAAAAAATGATTTTACACACTCGCTGGTCTACGATATTTGTGATATATCTCTGATAAAGTGAAGAAATATCTGTAAAAAATAATTTTACACTATCTGTAAATAAATATCTGTAAAAAATGATTTTACGCAGATATTTCTTCACTTTATTGGGGATATACAGATATTTACAGATAAATTGTAAAATCATTTTTACAGATATTGGTTCACTTTATTGGGGATATATCCTAAATTTTTTCACTTTATTGGAGATATATGACAAATATCGTAGACCAAAAATGATTTTACACAGATATCTCTCCACTTTATTGGGAATATACTGATATTTATTTACAGATAAAGTGTAAAATAATTTTTTACATATATTTCTTCACTTTATTAGGAAATCCTAAAATTCTTCACTTTATCAGAGATATATCACAAATATCGTAAACCAGCGAGTGTGTAAAATTATTTTTTTACAGATATTTATTTCTAGATAAAGTGTAAAATTATTTTTTACAGATATTTCTTCACTTTATTGGGGATATATCCTAAAATTCTTCACTTTATCGGAGATATATCACAAATATCGTAGACCAGCAAGCGGCTTTCAACCACCTAGAATATTTTTTTGTTTTTATAAACCTATTATAACTTTTGGTGTATAGGTTGAAGACAAAAAAAAATGAAGAAACAGAAAAAAAAAAAAAAAAAAAAAAAAAAAAAAAAAAAAAAAAAAAGAAACAGAAAAAAAAAAAAACGAAAAAAAAATATTTTTTTAATGTTTTTTATATATTTTTTCTTGAAAAGACCATTTTACCCCTCAAAAGTCAAAGTTAACGTTGACTTTGGACGGAATAAGAGAAATTGGACACGGTTGATTGAAATTGGAAAGTTTAGGGGGTAAAAATTCAAAATTGAAAGTAGAAGGGGTGAAATGAAACCCCCAAACCTCAAGGGGGTAAACTGAAATTAATCCTATTTAATATGTACGAGTAATTAACTAGTAATGTAGTAGGTTGCTAAACTAGTATTTTTATCTATATGTGTTAATGCTTGGATCCGTTGGGGATCTAATTAACGATAAGTAAAGAGAGAGAGAGAGAGCAACACAAGATGTATAGTGGTTCACCTCCCGCCTTAGCGGGAGACTACGTCCACTTGAAAGCTTAACTAGTGTGTGTCGAGCCTTGCAGCCTGACAAGATTACAAAGTGTGTTGTAATGGGATTGGATCCTGTTTAAGTGGGAGGAGGCATTCCTTTTATAGGTGAAGGAAGCCATCTCCTTTACATTGTTTTAGATGTGGGACAAGTAACAACTATTCTAGTATAGAAATGCCTAGTGTGGAGGCAACTTGGCAAGGCCGGAAAGGTGGCTTCCCGGCGACGGATTTGCCACTTCTGGATACCGTAGCGTAGCTTGAACATAGGGCTACAAGATGCAAATAGCGGTTGGGCCTCACCATGTCTCGTGGATGTCCCAATGTGGGTGTTACTTATGCTTGGTGATGTAGAGAACTAGCTTGCTAGTGTAGGTATAAACAAGTCCCCGAGTAAGAGTAGCTTCTTGGTTGGGGAGTTCAAATCACGATGTCATCAAGCATAAGTAACCGGGCGGTACGGAGCCCCTACAAGTCCCCGAACTCTGTAAGCAAGAAGGGACTCGTTAACCTGCACAACAAAGACAAAAAACAGGCATATGTAGAATGCTCGTTGCATTGGGCAACAAATGTGAGTTGCATTGATATGCGTTGGCATATACGAACGTACGGGGTGCATGATACATGTTGATGTATACACTGGAATGGCGCCGAGTACGATCGCTTATGACGTACAAACTCGAGAACGCGTACGGTCGTGTGAGCATATGGATTGCATATGATAAATGTAAGTTGCATGAGCGTTGCGGAGGTACGCGTTTGTAATTCGTGAGTGTTGAATGCTTGAACGCTTGTGTTAGTTTGGTTGTCGCTCGTATTAATGGAACGTGAAAAGGATTCGATTTGTCACAAGAGACAAATGGTAGAAGAATTCAATGTTCCATTAACGTGTGGTGTGTCGAGTAGACATGAGTGTAAAGCTCGAGGATTGCCGGGCAGGCATGAGCGAAACACTCGGGATTGCCGGGAAGGCATGAGTGGGAAGCTCGTGGGTTGCCGGGAAGGCATGAGCCGAAGCTCGTGGGTGCCGGGAAGGCATGAGCGGGAAGCTCGGGGGTGCCGGGAAGGCATGAGCGGAAGCTCGGGGGTGCCGGGAAGGCATGAGAGGAAGCTCGGGGGTGCCGGGAAGGCATGAGCGGAAGCTCGGGGGTGCCGGGAAGGCGTGAGCGGGAAGCTCGTGGGTGCCGGGAAGGCATGAGCGGAAGCTCGGGGGTGCCGGGAAGGCATGAGAGGAAGCTCGGGGGTGCCGGGAAGGCATGAGCGGAAGCTCGGGGGTGCCGGGAAGGCGTGAGCGGGAAGCTCGTGGGTGCCGGGAAGGCATGAGCGGAAGCTCGGGGGTGCCGGGAAGGCGTGAGCGGGAAGCTCGTGGGTGCCGGGAAGGCATGAGCGGGAAGCTCGGGGGTGCCGGGAAGGCATGAGCGGAAGCTCGGGGGTGCCGGGAAGGCGTGAGCGGGAAGCTCGTGGGTGCCGGGAAGGCATGAGCGCGAAAGCCTGGCGGTGCCGCTGAGGCACGAGCGCGAGAGTCTGGCGGTGCCGCTGAGGTACGAGCGCGAAAGCTCAAAGGATACCGCTGAGGCACGAAAAGCTCTGCGGTGCCGCTGGGGCACGAGCGCGAAAGCTCAAAGGTTACCGCTGAGGCACGAGCACGAAAAGCTCGGCGGTGCCGCTGGGGCACGAGCGCAAAAGCTCAAAGGTTACCGCTGAGGCACAAGCGCGAAAAGCTCGGCGGTGCCGCTGGGGCACGAGCGCGAAAAGCTTGGCGGTGCCGCTGGGGCACGAGCGCGAAAAGCTTGGCGGTGCCGCGAACGCACGAGCGCAAAAGCAGGGCGGGGCCGCTGGGGCACGTGCGCGGAAGCCTGGCGGGGCCGTTGAGGCACGTGCGCGGACGCGGAAGCCTGTCGTTGCCATGAGGCATTAACGGGTAGCTCGATGGTGATGCCCTGGGGCATGAGCGTGGCCGTTGCTAATTATGCTGGGCTGTATGTACAAGTCCCCGAAGTCCCCAGTCAAGGAGGGTGTTCTTGCGGGTTGATACCAAAGCGTAGCTTTGTGCTGTATATCAAGCATAATTAGTGCGAGTGCGTCGTCCATCTAGAATTGGTTGGAGCGAACGCTTTTGCCCTTTCAGGTGGGCCCCTGCTAGGCCCTGCGAGGAGTCCCCCACTCCTAGCTATAGACCTCCGGATGGTCGGAAAATTGTTTGATGAGGGGAGCTGCGCGGAGCAGAGGGTGTTGGGTAGCGAGCCCAATCTTTGGTACCCAAGCGTCGGGGTTAACTGCCGGATCAATGGCTGCCGTGGGCTGTGTTAACTAGTCACTTGCTGTTTTCTCGAAGGAGAAAAGCTTGACTGCAATGCCGCGTAGCGGTCATTGTCATTATGAGGCGTTGCCTTACCACTTGGCGGTTGGTTGCCGATGAAAAACGATAAACACATAGAGCAAGTAATAATATTTTGTTTGATTGTCCCATGTTTATTTAATTTTGCAATTAAAGTAGAAGCATGGCATATGTGTGTAGCATGTACTTGTAATGTGGACGCTAATATCATTTTTGCATTTTTGTAGATATGCTAAAGGATCATTGAGATCGGTATGTGAAGCATGGCATATCTAGTATGTTAGATCTAGAAAGTGTTGCCAAATCTACGAAATGTTGTGGGCATGCTCAAAAGTTTATGGAAGCATGTAAAAGCATACCAAGTGTGATATATTGTAGGCATGCTTAGAAGTAGTAAAAGCATGGTATTGGCATGGTAGTAGCTCTAATTGCAAGAGCGTAAAAGATAAGGAAGATATAGTTACTTATCTTATGCCGAGCATAACGGTCCATTGCTTGGCGGATAAAGTATTCCGATAATGTACGTCAACTCGTAGTTGAGGTTGAATGCTCAATAGAAATAGTTGAATTTCCTTGAAACAAAATAGATGATTAATATGTAGGTTTGAAAAATCAACACTAATAATTTGCATATGTACTTTGATAAAATTGTAAGCAAAGTATATAAACAAAGTAGTGGTAATGATAACGAATGTCATATTTGACGGTGTGCCGCTAATATGAATTTCAATTTGGCAAAGTAATAAGCGCCGGAGCCTTTATAGTCATACTGATGCCAAATATAAACAATGAACCACAATGAAGACATTGGGTCTGGACCAAAAGTCGTTGCCATTGTGGATGTGCAATTATAATGTTGAGTAGATTAAGGGTGAGCATGTTATACGTGCATGGTAGTTCATATAATTAATTTCCATGGTTAATTCATATGTGGGCATGTTCTGCTAACCAATTTGGATCGCAAGTATATATATATAGCTCATACTATCACTTGCAATTATGGTGCTATACAAGACAAGCACAGTCATGAGACTTGGACTAGTCACGTGCAATTATGACACTAGTTTGTCAAAGGGAAGCATATATGAAGGTATATGCACATGCACCACAAAGCAGCCCATAATTAAATTAATGTCCAGTGGTCGTAGTGTACTAAACATATATGTGTGAGCTGTCAGCTGTGTATGTAACCATGTATGCCACGGTGAGCTGCACACATGCAAGTGCTTTGAGTTACATGTTAAAGTAGCATACGTGTGAACTGTGAAGCATGCATACGTGCACACATGCATATGTTCTGTTTAAATTGTAAGAGTTGTAGTTTCATATCAGTAGGGTGAGAGAAACTTAGCTCTCTGCATGGAGGGTGTGCCGCTAGAACTGGAAACACCACTGCAGATTTCCAGTTGGGAGTTTGTCCTCTAGATGCCCAGGCGAACTGCGTGGGTTTATTGAAACTCTGCAACGACGTGAAGTCCTTTACTGCAGATTGGGGCTCCGCTGCGAAGTGAAGTCCTCCGCTGCAGTTTTAAGTTCGGCGGAGGATCTTGGCGGAGTACAGGGCGTCCAGAGTACACCGTGCTTCGGTTTTGCGCGCTGGCGGTGAGGAGCCCTAGCGGAGGTGGGAGCTAGCCATGCAGAGTTGTAACTGGAGGAATGAAGTTCTGCCATGCTCAGCGGAATGGAGGTGAGGGAAGCTGCAGCAGTGGGCGGAGGCTGCAGTCGGCGGAGGCTGCAGTGAGCTAGCGGAGTCGTGCCGGAAGAGCTCGACTGAGGCTGCCAGCGAGCTATGCTGCGAGGAGTGTCGCGGAGCGGAGCCTTCTAGCGGAGATGGCTAGTGGAGCTGCAGTTGCGGTTTGGCGGAGCGGAGGAGCAATCCGGCGGAGCTGCAGAAGGGTACCCAGCAGTGCTGCGAAAGTCTGGCGGAGCGGAGGCGTTGATGGAGTCCGGCGGAAATGCAAAACGGAGCGGTTGGGGGCTCGGGAGGTGCAGCACTGGGCGGAGGGATGTGTAGCGGAGCGGAGTCTAGTCAGTTGAAGCAGTTTTGGTCAGCGGCACAGCGGAGCTCGAGTTCAGCAGAGCTGGAGCTCGGCGGAGTTTTGGTGTCCGGACGACGCTTTAGCTAGCTGAGGTGGCCAGCGGAGGAAGTTTGGCGGAGCGGAGCTTCGCTGGCGGTGGTGCTCTAGTTGAGGAGAAGTCGGCGGAAGAAACTGCCCGCTGGTGGAGCTTAACGGAACTTTGTTGTCGGCGTTTTGAACGCTAGCTGTAGGGGTCGATGGCGGAAGACTACCGCTGGGTATTGCTAGCGGTCTACGTCGCCGCTGGACTCCCTGGTGCGTCCAGAGGACCTCGCGGAACTGTTCAGCGGAGCTTCGGGTTCGGCAGTGCTTGAACTCAGCGGAGGCCGGCAAGCGGAGCCTAGTGTAGCGGAGAGGAATTTTTGGCCTGTGAAGCTTTTGGCCAGCGTTCAAGCTCGGCGGAGCGGAGACAGTTCGGCGGAGCGGAGCTCGGTGCTCGGCGGAGTTGGCCAGTGGGATTTGGATGGCGGAACTCTTGGTGGAGTTCGGCGGAGCTGGGTCTTGCCAGCTGCGGTCTTGGTTGGCGGAAGTTGCTGTCAACGGTAGTGGAGCTCGGATGGAGGTCGCCGCGCCAAGCGAAGTTTGAGCTGGCGGTGGGTTACCCCTGGGTTGTGCGGGCGGTGGTTATGCGCTGGAGGGAGGGCTTGGCTGTGTTTGCTTGCAGTGGGCTGACGCTAGCGTGCCGGCGAGCTTGCTGGCGGTTCCGCTAGTCGGAGATGGTGCCAGTGGAGCACTGGACGAAGCTGGGCGGAGCGGAGTCGCTGGCTGGTGGTGGCAGTGAAGATTGCTGCCCACTTGGAGCTCAGCGGAAGGACTGAGCTAAGCGGAGGCTCGATGCCGGCGGAGGTGTGCCGCTGGTGTTTATCCATGGGTGCCCAGAGAAGTCTTCTGGGTGTCCAGAGTAGACTAGTGGCAAAATATATATATATATATATATTTTTTTTTTTGAGTTGGGCGTTGACCAAAAGTTGATCAAGCCTTGATGGGCGTTGACCGACCCCGCCGGGCGTTGACCGACCCCAATTTGATGTTGAATGAGTGTTGACTCGACATTTTCGGGTCAAAGTTCGTGGTAGGTGATGAAGCCTTTGTGTTGGCTTCCCACAGACGGCGCCAATGTTAATGCTTGGATCCGTTGGGGATCTAATTAACGATAAGTAAAGAGAGAGAGAGAGCAACACAAGATATACCTCCCGCCTTAGCGGGAGACTACGTCCACTTGAAAGCTTAACTAGTGTGTGTCGAGCCTTGCGGCCTGACAAGATTACAAAGTGTGTTGTAATGGGATTGGATCCTGTTTAAGTGGGAGGAGGCATTCCTTTTATAGGTGAAGGAAGCCATCTCCTTTACATTGTTTTAGATGTGGGACAAGTAACAACTATTCTAGTATAGAAATGCCTAGTGTGGAGGCAACTTGGCAAGGCCGGAAAGGTGGCTTCCCGACGACGGATTTGCGACTTCCGGATACCGTAGCGTAGCTTGAACATAGGGCTACAAGATGCAAGTAGCGGTTGGGCCTCACCATGTCTCGTGGATGTCCCAAAGTGGGTGTTACTTATGCTTGGTGATGTAGAGAACTAGCTTGCTAGTGTAGGTATAAACAATATGTAATTATAATAAACCTATTTACAATGTAGCCTCTCTAAAATTATACATTTATAATAGAATTGTGATATTTAATATGTACGAGTAATTAACTAGTACTGTAGTAGGCTGCTAAACTAGTGTTTTTATCTATATGTAATTATAATTGTGCCGTATATTAATAATGTGAATGTGATTTACTTTATTCTTTTTTTTTTTATGGCTGGAACCTAGTTGAATTGTCATTGTTCCACAATATATAAATTACTCAACCTTGACTAACTCAAACTTGACTAAATGACGTACAAGTTGAATTGTCATTGTTCCACAATATACAGATCACTCAACCTTGACTAAATGGCGTACAAGTTGAATTGTTATTGTTCCACAATATATAAATCACCCTTGACTAACTCAAACACTGTTTGAGTAATACTAGTCTTACCCAAGGTTTCAAATTTTAGTATCAGTTTCGATTTCAGTACTTCAAATTTAAGGAAACTTTGGACAAAGTTTCGATTTCGGTTAAAAATAAAGAAATCATATATAATTGCATTTATAAAATTATATTTTTGAATGAAACTTTTACATAGACTAAACTAACCTATAATAAACCTACTTACAATGTAGCATCTCTAAAATTATACATTTATAATAGAATTGTGATATTTAATATGTACGAGTAATTAACTAGTACGTATTGTGGTAGGTTGCTAAACTAGTGCTTTATCTATATGTAATTATAATTGTGTTGTATATTGATAATGTGAATGTGATTTATTTAATTTTTTTTTTTTATGGCTGGAACCCTGTTGAATTGTCATTGTTTCACAATATATTGATCACTCAACCTTGACTAACTTAACCTTGACAAAATGGCGTACAAGTTAAATTGTCATTGTTCCACAATCTATAGATCACTCAACCTTGATTAAATGGAGTACAAGTTGAATTGTCATTGTTTCACACTAAATGGCGTACAAGTTGAATTCGGACAATGCATATAAAAGCATTGTTTGAGTATTACTAGTCTTACCCAAGGTTTCAAGTTTCAGTTTCAGTTTCGATTTCAGTACTTCAAATTTAAGCACATTTCGGAGAAAGTTTTGATTTCGGTTGAAAATAAAGAAATCATATTAATTGCATTTATAAAATGATATTTTTGAATGAAACTTTTACATAGACTAAACTAACCTATAATAAACCTATTTACAATGTAGTCTCTAAAATTATACATTTATAATATAATTGTGATATTTAATATGTACGAGTAATTAACTAGTACGTACTGTAGTAGGTTGCTAAACTAGTGTTTTATCTATATGTAATTATAATTGTGTTGTATATTGACAATGTGAATGTGATTTACATTTCTTTTATGGCTAGAACCTAGTGGGAGGCTTGACCATCACGCTTTTTTCACTAATAATTAGAAAAATACAATTATTTGGAGGGGGGAAGGGGAGGGGGAGGGGGAGGACGTAATACCAAAACCCAATGAATGAAAATGAACAAGTACAACAAAAACAATATAAAGTATTAAGAATAAGTGTTACTACGATGTGGTTCGATCCATATGGTTGAACTCCATTTAGTATCATACAATACTGCTCCTAAGTACATGAATTTTGGAAATGATTTTGGTAGCAGATAAAAGCAAAAAGGTTTTTTGTTGTATTAAACTTAATTGGAAAAAAAAAATCAAAATTTCACATTTTCTCATGAAAATATAAGTAAAAAACTTCGTTGTCGGTGACATACAAATTTCATATAAATTTTGGAGAAATTTCGGACAAAATTTTAGTGTGAATTTTTAAATATATTTTGTGTGTGTAGATATTTCGAAAATTAAGAATCGCGGAAATGTAAAGAAAATTTTGAAAAATTTCGGGAAACTCCTGACGGAAATTATATAACATATAAATTTCGTTTCGATACTTCCAAATTACTGAAATTTCGGTAGTTTCGGAGAAATTTGGAACCTTGGTTATAATTGAGCTAAGCTAAGAGTTCGATTTCTCTCCAATATGATTTTTTTTTTCCTTTTTAAAAAAAGATATATGAAATGTTGTTCACACTGATTCAAAATTGTAAAAAAAGTACTTCTATCAAAATTTTGTGTATTCTCCTTTAAATAATTGGATTAAATTAAGTTTACTCCCCTGAACTTTGGGCCTAAAATCATATTGGTCCATCTTTCTCAAAATCGATTACAATGGTCCCTATACTTTCAAATGACATCACCCGAGTCCAAAATTTGAATGTGGCTCGAAATATGACGTCAGCTGCTGAGTTGGAGCCGACATGGGGGTCCACTTCTCAGTTTTTTCAACCCACAAAAAGGGCAAAACGGACATTTTCACAATA
Source organism: Rosa chinensis (assembly GCF_002994745.2). Taxonomy (NCBI): domain Eukaryota; kingdom Viridiplantae; phylum Streptophyta; class Magnoliopsida; order Rosales; family Rosaceae; genus Rosa; species Rosa chinensis. The sequence continues at coordinate 36,387,627 of NC_037091.1, read as the reverse complement.
AAATGATTTTTTTTAAAAAAAAAGATGTCTTCATTTTCTTCTGAACCTCCAATTCCCTTTCCTCCTCCTTCTCCTTCTTCCAAACCCATCAAAAACCAACAATGGTCAAACACAATCCATATAAGCTTAAATGCACATCTTCAAACACAAATTGAAGTTCAAAACATATAATCACAATTCACAACATCTTCCACTGTACCTCAACCACAGTTCAAGCTCTCAATTTGAAGATACACACCAGCAATTCGAGGATCATATGTTGCTTTCACAAAATTCTCACAAATTTGAGGCAGCGATAATCCACTAGAGAATCGACTCTAACTGATCAGCTATCTGGAAAACCAAAAATCACAGCTCTTTCAAATTCAACACCGAACACTGTAAATAAACAAAATCAAAAGCAAAATGTGAGAATTGATCAAAACCTCGCCGCACAATGTCATGGTCAAGACACTTCCTTTCTTGACCCGCTCCCAAGGATAAGCAAAGAGCATCCGAAGCTTGACGACCAAGCTCTTCCAGAAGCTCGCCTCCTGAAACTGAAACTCGCCGCTCGGATAGTCCTTGTCTGTTGTAGCTTTGCATTCTAGGCATCGATTTTAGCCTCGGGGGCCGAAACGCTGCCATTTTCGGTCGATTCTTTTGGTTTGGACGGAGAGGCGACGACGGAGAAAGAGAGGAGGAGGAGAGTGAGAGAAGACAGAGGAATTGCTTGAGGGGTTCTTGGAAGACAGAGGTGTCGGTGAAGGGGGGGCGGATATGGAGGTGTCGGGGGAGACGACGTCATTGCCGTCCGAAGATGGGTCTGGGTCTTTTCTGGTCACACTCGAAGCTAGTGAGGAAGTCGAAAAATCAAACTGGAAAGTGGAAACCCCCATGCACCGTGGAAACTTTCGAGCCTCAGGCCGCCGTCACAGCATCGAGCAAACTCAGGCAACCCCTCCATCTTTTTGTCCTCCCCAACACACCAGCATGCATCTCCAACACTCCTAGCCACCCCTCTCCACCTGACAGTTCCAGGCATCACAGACTAGATCGAATCCCTCTGATCTGATCTGAGCCAATCAGATCCCGTCTTCGCTCCACTAGGCGACGCATCCTCTTGCTGTCCGCCTTTGGTCGTGAGAAGATTGACCGCAGCCCCACCCACAAGCCACCGAGCCAGCTAGCACGACCACCTTGCGTTTTGTTGATGACCCGACCCGACTTCCTCACAAAGAAAGAGAGAGAGAGAGAGAGAGAGTATAGAGAAAAAAATTAAAAAGAGAGAAAAATTTGAAAAATTTGAAATGTCCATTTGACGTCATATTTCGAGCCAAATTCAAATTTTGGACTCGGGTGATGTCATTTGAAAGTATAGGGACCATCGTAATTGATTTTCAGAAAGAGGGACCAATCTGATTTTAGACCCAAAATTCAAGGGAGTAAACTGAATTTAATCCAAAATAATTCATAGCCATTCATCATTTTATGATACTCCAAAATATTAAAAATTGGTAGTAGATAACCATTAGATTGCAAATTATTTGCAATGTGCGCCTAAGTAATCTAATGCCTTTGAACTGGGGAGTTTCATGACTTCAAAATACTATAGACAACCGCCATAATGATATTACCCATTTATCATTGATATGGACCATCAGCCTTTTTTTTCTTTTTCTTTGACCAAAAAAGAAAAAGAAAAAAAAGACTGATGAAATCCAAAAATTTGGGGCCTCTTGCATTGTGATCCACAACCTCTTTTCCAAGAATACCAAAAGGACATGGACATTTTGAATGGGATATCTGCCGTGTTCTGCGCGTCATATATGTACTTAAATGTGCCCGAACGAGCATAATTAGCTATAATGAGCCACGCTCATTGTACCACCAGAGGTACCGACTCCCACCAAAGGAGTGACCTGCGAAGGCACGGCCAGGCGGGCTACCGCTCGAGCCCTGGATCGCCCCCAGATCACTGCTGACGTGCTGCGTCAAGATAGCATCAGAAGCTCCAGACGCTGGGAATCGAAGCACATCAGTCCCACATCGAAAACAAGAAGAAGATCAACCTTCTCTTCACCTATAAAAGGTTCTCTCCTCTCTCCTCATTAATTACGCATTTACTACTCATTTATTATTATGCTGCCTATATACAGTGACTGACTTAGGCATCGGAGAAGTGAAGACCGCCTAACGCGGTCTCCCTCTGACGCCCTGTCTCTCGTGTTGCAGCAAACAGAGATCATCAAATCCTCAGGGTAGCGGTCCGCCCACCGAACCCCAGTTAAAACGAAGGATCAGCTACCGCCGGACTTTGGCATTAACATTGGCGCCGTCTGTGGGAAGTCTTGAACAAAAGATCATCCCGCCACAATCACCATGACTAACGATAGCGAGGGAAACGCTGAAGAGCAGGTAGATCAATCCGCCATTCCCCAACCCACCAACCCAGCGGTAGGCATCAACCGCGCATTATTCACCACCCCGGTAAACCCCGGCGGTGAGACAAACCCAAGTAGCAGCTGCCCGCCAGGCCAAGACCTTGCCTCTCTATATGAGCTGGCACTGGCGGATCTTCACAAAGCAAACAGAGAGCGTGAACAAGAACGAAAAGAAAAGGCCAAGGCCCAAAAGCAAGTGGCCACACTTGTGTCATGCTTTGACGAGCTAAAGACAACGCTGGAGCCAACCGCCAACCCGGCAAGAAGCGAGCAGTCACGGAGCACCAGTCACGGAGTACCAGCACCAGTCGTGCATATGCAGGTCCCGCTGCGCCCACCGGAGCTACCGGGAATCGGGCGCCCCCTGTGCCCCAGCTAATGTTGGAACAAGAGGCAGAGTCATCACTGCACACCCACCGCTTGAGACCTAGGGCAAGAACCGAGGGAAACCCACCCACTCCCAGGCGGGGATCAGTTCTGTCACGCCCTGAATTTTGAATAACAAATTCAAATCCGAAACATGAATAATAACCAATACAAATAACGTCCTGAATTTTTTTCTTAACCAGCGTCTCCCAAACCATAATACAAACCTTGTAGCAAACTATCTCTCGAGTCAAATATTACAATACCACCATAAATAAAAGTTACGCTCAAAAGAGTCTATAAAACACAACAAAATAAACCAAGTGCTGACGTCAACCCCGCTGCCCTACTCAGCTCGCTCTCCACCCTGATCATCCTGACCTGCAGGATTACCCGCTACACCGTTTGAATAGTATACCGGGATTGCGACAACACAAACCCGGTAAGCTTTTTGCAAAGCTCGTGAGTAAATAAGAAATGAACGGTTGATTTATTAAATCACAATTCTTTTAATTCAAGTAAAACAATCCAACAATCCGAACACACACACAACCCCAACAATTTAATCACCAACCCAACTCACGTGGCACAAAGTACTCACAATGCAATAACCTAGTTACCACCATGACTGTACTCCCACAACAGACTAGAGCTCTATCTGAATCGTTACTTGTCACCTTGGCCCAGGTGCAAGCATCCGATATACTTCGGTTAATACAATAACCGTCGAACTTTGGGCATTTCTACCCGCAGAACAAAATACTTCGTTTATCACAATGATAACCGTAGAACTTTGGACATTGCTGCCCTCAGAACAAAACACTCTGGTTATTATAACCATCGAACTTTGGACATTTCAGTCCGCAGAACAAAATATAAACAGAATCCCACCCGTTTCACAATATCACGTATCTACCCAAAACATACTCACAACAATACCAATTATCAATACAATCATGGCAAATAAATCCTTCATTCAAGTATAAAAATGAAATCATCAAAAAAAACCACATACTTCAATGTCACACCATTCCGTATAAAATCACGTAAATATATATATATATACGTAATCATCCACTCAGGAATGACCACTAATGCCAACTATATAGTTCACACGGAGTAAAAACCAAGAAATTCCTTTTTTTTTATATATATACTTAAAAACTCAATCCTTAAAACCATTTTTCATGCATAGCAATTAATTGTGCAATAAGAAAATTCGGTTCATAAATGAACCATGTGAGATTTACTCACCTCTAAACTCCCGCTGCGTCTTCTTACAGCTCAAAATACGATTCACAATCGTCCGCTAACAAATCCGTCAAACACCTAATCAAAACGATATTTAACTTAATGCACAATTCAAGAAATGCACTTATACGAAGATCCAACGGTCGGATCTTCACCCGTGACCACCCAAAGTCATCGGGACAGTCCTACGATTATCATATCAAAACTATAAGTCTATCGGACGGTCTGAATCTTCATAGATCACAAATCGAACGAAATCGTAAAATTCATAACTAAATCATACGATATCCAAAATTCACATGCTATATATCGAAATGATCGTATAAACGTGTAGAACATAAAAATGGGCTGAAACTGCCCTTGGGACCCCCGGTGGTGGACGGAAAAGGCCGCCGGAGTTAGGGACAGATCTGCCGCCGACCACCTCCTATGGTGTCGGGGCCGAGCTTTTCCTCTTCGTTTAATCATTTTGAGCAACTTTCATAACTAGCTCGAAGTCAGAAAATAAACGGAAGTGATCGAAAATTACCAAAACAGTCCAGTTTGGGCGGAAAATCTGCAGAAACCGGTGAGAGCTCCGACGAGAGTGAAAACGTTCACCTCCGATTCGGGTCTTCTTGGAGTTTGATTAGTAACTCAAGGGGAGTTCAACAAGCCAAAGAACTCGAGTTTTGGTGGCCGGAGCTAGGAGAAATCTTGGTTGGAACTCAATTTGGCCGGAAATGGAAACGTGGTTACCGCCGCCGCTACAGGCCGTTCCGCCGCTCAAGGCTGCCACTGGCAGCTGCGTAAGGTTGAGGCGAAGCTAAAGGAAGTGGTTTGGTGTGATTTGGTGGCCGGAGGAGGAAGAAAAGAGCCGGAGAAGGAAAGCTCTGTTTCAGCTCGGGGAGAGGAGAGAGAGAGGTCGGCTGCCCAAAATGGAAACCCTATTTCTAGCAACTTTCCATTTATATATATACCCAATTTGGCAACTTTTCCAAATGCTATAACTTCTTAATACGAACTCCGATTCTTGCGTTCCGCATATGCACGAACTCGTATCGACGGGCTTTACAACTTTCATGAAGGAAGTTTTCCCAAATTCCGTACGTATAAAAAGTCGATTTTCACGACCCCCCCTAAATAACGTTCGTTTCGAAAATAAAATCATTCGAAACCAAATTCCTCATACAACGTCATACGACTCAAGCCCACAATTCATAATTCATATAATTAAACAAACATTGAATTATAAAACATTTAACTGAGAATTTCGGGTCTTCACAAGTTCAGCGGGATACCCGGCTAGGTCCCGCCGGCGATGCAACAACTCAGATACTAGAGAGGATGCAGCAGTTGGAGCAAAGATTAATCCGAGCGGAGTCAGGCACCCCAGCGCCAATTTCAAATCCACTTTTTGCGTCCAGGCCAGGACTATTTACTGCTGCGATTCTACAGACTGTCAGACCGGCATACGCAAAGACTCCAAAAATGTCACATTACAGCGGTAAGACTGACCCCTTCGTCCATATGGACACCTTCAAGAAGGTCACCAACAACAAGGGATTCGATGATGCCACCCTGTACCACTTATTCAGCGAAACGCTGGACAATGAGGCAATGAATTGGTTCTTCGAGTGCCCGCCAGGATCCATCGACTCATTTCAGGCATTGTCACACGCTTTCCTTTCTCGGTTCATCCTACTATCCGCTGGACACCACAATACAAGCCAACTGTTCAACGTCAAGCAGGGTATGGAAGAAACACTGAAGGCGTTCATCACAAGGTGGCGAGCAGCGGCATCTCAATGCCGTGATCTTGATAAAACAATGGCTTCAGCGGCTTTTAAGCAGGGACTCCTCAAAGGGCCATTCCTCTATCACCTCAACTACAATCATCCAAATGCGGTATATGACCACCTCATGAGTGAGGCGGTCATTCATGCTCAGGAAGAATTCATCACATATAGAGAAACCCCACCGCCACCAGCAGCACTAGCAAAGTCGACACAACCCTCCTCTAGTCAGCAGGGGACCGCTAACAAAACCATCACACCGCCAACTGACAAAAAGAGGGAGTGGCAACAGGGCCAGTACCAGAACAAGCGACAGAAGGACCAATACTACAAAGGAAACCGCCCATCCCATGGGGACAACCGCAACAAACATACGGAGTCTTCTCAGCGGTATGCAGTATTTACGGTCCTCACAGCCTCGTATGAGGAAATATACAATCAGTGCAAAGATCAGATCCCACCGCCTCCCCCGGGAAGGTACCCAAAGGCTGGCAAACCAAGGAACACCGGCATATGGTGCAAATACCATGAGGACAGCGGTCACAACACCAACAACTGCAATGCTCTCAAAACTGCCATTGAGACCTTGTACCGTGATGGCAAGATGGAGCAATTCAATTTATGCCAACCACCACCCGTGATCGCCGACATCGAGCCCTTGGACCGCATCAACACCATCGACGGGGGTGCCCCAATCACCAATATGTCTCACAGGGTAAGAAAGCGTTACGCGCGGGCTAATCACCCAAAGGAAGTCTGCAACATCCGCTACGAAAGATCCGCAAAACTCCCAAAGTCTGGTTGGGAACCCATTACCTTCTCATAGGAGGAGGAACGCGGAGTGCCTCTGCCACATGACGACTTATTCTTGATCGACGCCATTCTTGGCAAGATGTCAGTCGGAAGAATTCTGGTTGATAGAGGATCCGCTGTCAACGTCATATTCAGCAGTACGTTGTTACAACGACCTTAAGCGAAATAGGAAACTACTCCAAGACCATGAACCACTTCTCAGTTTCTCTGGTGACGTCACACAACCGCTGGGTTCTGACTATATGCGGCTGGTTATCAGTACCAGTCCATGTATGGCGGAGGTACATACGGAGTTCATAATTGTCGATTGTTTCAACTCATATAACGCCATCATTGGCCGGCTAGCACTCAACAAACTCAAGTGCATCATCGCCGGATACATGCTGCTCATGAAGTTCCCCACACCCAACGGCACAAGCTGTGTCAGGGGAAGTCAACAGTTGGCACGCGAGTGTTATTCAACTACTATAGCACAATCAACCCGCCGCCATGAGATCCTAGCGGTAGGCAGTCGGGCACCGCCACCAAATATTTTTGAGGACCCCAGGGATGACAAAAAGAAGTACGTAAGGAATGAGCCGGTCAACCCGAAAACATCATTAAGGGTCGTCAGCATCTCTGACGAGCACCCTGAGCAGACAGTCCGCATAGGCGCTCAATTAGACCCAGAGATGGCGGCGGAGCTCACTCAGTTCCTACGTGACAACGCTACGGTCTTTGCCTGGTCGTATGCAGACATGCCAGGTATCTCCCCTGAAATCATCACACACAAGTTGAGCATCAAACCATCCTTCTACCCTATCAAGCAGAAGCACAGAGCCTTCGACAAGGAGAACTACCGTGCTATAGGAGAAGAGGTTGCCAAGCTGCAGGGCATTGGGTTCATCCGCCAGGTCATCTATCCCCAGTGGATTTGCAACCTGGTTATGGTCAAAAAGGCTAGCGGCAGGTGGAGGATGTGCGTCGACTTCAAAAATCTTAACAAGGCGTGCCCAAAGGATAGTTTCCTACTACCCCGCATCGATCAACTGGTCGATGCAACCGCTGGACACGAGCTCCTCAGCATGATGGATGCTTTCTCCGGCTATAATCAGATCAGGATGCATCCCGACGACCAGGAGTGCACCACCTTCACCACCGACAAAGGCCTGTATTGTTACAATGTGATGCCTTTCGGTCTGAAGAACACAGGGGCAACTTATCAGCGACTGATGAACGCCATGTTCGCGGAGCACCTGGGCAAGATAATAGAGGTCTACGTAGACGACATGTTGGTCAAGAGCGTAAAAGCCAGCGGACATGTGGCAAACCTCAAAATCATAATAACCATCCTTTTGACCTATGGTATGCGCCTTAACCCAGAAAAATGCTTCTTTGGCGTCACCGCCAGCAAATTTCTGGGTTACATTGTCAGTGAACAGGGCATCGAAGCTAACCCTGACAAGGTGCAGGCCATCCTCGACTTGAAAGACCCAGAGTGGAAGGTGCACGTCCAAAGCCTCCAGGGCAAACTAACCGCCCTGTCTCGATTCATCTCCAGGCTGACCGACAGGTGCGCCCCATTTTTCAAAGTCCTTAAAACAACCCACAAGAACATCATCGATTGGAACCCAGACTGCCAAGCGGCGTTCCAAGGCCTGAAGGAATACCTGGCGGCAGTTCCACTCCTTTCCATTCCTGTGCAAGGAGAAACATTATACATTTACCTAGCGGTATCACAATCAGCAGTGAGTTGCGCCATCGTCCGGCGGGAGGGCCAGGACGAGCTCCCTGTGTTCTATGCCGGCAGGGGCATGAATGGAGCAGAAACACGGTATCCTCCCTTGGAGCAGCTTGCTCTCGCACCCATTGTGGCCGCCAGATGCCTCCGCTAGTACTTCCAAGCCCACACAATCCATGTGCTAACCAATCAACCACTGAGACAAGTAATGCAAGACCCTGAACATTCGGGGAGCCTCAGCAAGTGGGCCATTGAGCTCAGCGAGTTTGATATCGATTACAAACCAAAAACCGCCATGAAGGGCCAGGCGGTGGCAGACTTCATTGCTGAGCTCACCAAGCGTCAGCCCGAATCCAAGATCGATGTACCGCCAGGAATGGAAATACTGACCGTCGAGGAGCCTACTCCCCAACAATCGGACTGGAACCTACATGAGGACGGCTCCGCTAGCGCCAAGGCCAGCGGCGCTGGAGTCATCTTAACAGGACCAGGGGGACTTAGCGTCGAATACGCATTGAAATTCAACTTCAAAGCTTCTAACAACATGGCGGAATATGAAGCACTCATTGTCGGCCTACTCCTCGCCATTGATTCAGGGGCCGACAGTGTCAACATCTTCAGCGACTCTCAGTTGGTCGTTAACCAAGTCAACGACAGTTTTCAGGCTAAGGACCAGCAGTTGGCGTCATACTTAGGGTACGTCAAGACACTGCTAAAAAAATTCAAGTTCCACACCATCACACAGATCCCTAGGGAAAAGAACGCCAAGGCTGATTCACTGGCGAGACTGGCAACTGCCCAGCCACATCAAAGTCCAACGGACACACGGATGAAGTGTCTCGACAACCCAAGCATCACAAAAATCCTGGCAGAGATATTCAACATTGAGTCCAATCCTAGCTGGATGGACGAAATTATTAAGTACAAGCGCAACGGGACATTGCCAAAGGACAAGGTCAAAGCGCAACAACTCCAGCGGAGAGCAACCCGCTACAACATCCAGAATGGAAAACTTTACCGCCAGGGATTCACTCACCCCAACCTCCGTTGCCTGACCCCTGAGGAGGGAAAGGTCGTGCTGACAACAATACATGGCGGAGAATGTGGAAACCACTCGGGCGCCAGATCCTTGGCCAATCGCACAATACGACAGGGCTACTTCTGGCCTACACTCGGTGACGACGCCCAGCAAATATCAAAATCTTGTCACAAATGGCAACAGTATGCTGATCTTCCACATGCCCCGGTGGAACCACTATCGGTCATCATCGGTCTATGGATTCACTCCACGTGGGGCCTTGACCTGATGGGCAAATTCCAAACCGCAAAGGGCCAGTTCAAATACATAATTCTTGCTATCGATTACAACAGCAAATGGATATAAGCGGAGCCCATGACGGCAATAACTACCGCCAAAGTAATTCACTTCCTCTGGAGGAACATTCACTGCCGCTACGGTGTCTCGCATACAATCATCACAGACAACGGCACACAGTTCAACAATAAGGAACTCATCTCCTTCACCGCCAACCTGGGCACCAAGATGCGTTTTGCATCAGTCACTCACCCCCAGACCAACAACCAAGTCGAAGCGGCAAACAAGATAATCAAGAAGCTGTTACAGAAGAAGCTCGATAAGGCCAAAGGTTTGTGGGCGGAGAAACTCCCGGAAGTTCTATGGGCCATCAGAACAACCCCAACTTCCGCCACAGGTGAAACCCCCTTTTGTATGATGTTCGGAACTAAGGCCGTCCTGCCTATTGAGGTAACTTAACCAACCGCTAGGGTTTAAGGCTATTGCCCCGAGACCAACGACGACGGCGTCAACCTTGATAGGGATCTCCTAGAGGAAAAACGAGACGAAGCCCATTTGCACAACCTCCAGAACAAGCAACGGGTATCGCGGTTCTACAACACCAGGGTCAAGGCCCGACACCTCTAACTGGGGCACTGGGTAATGAAGGAAGTCATACCACCACCAACGAAACTCCGCCCAACTTGGGAAGGTCCATACAAAATTGTAGAAGTCGTTAGCCCAGGCACCTTCTACTTGATGGACAAGGATGGCGTCACTACGACCCACCCTTGGAATACCGAGCACCTTCGGTATTACTACAAATAGTCATGGCGCTACCCAAGAGCATCTTGACTTAGCTAAATTCTTGTTCAATATTTAGCTAAGGGAAGCTACCCAACGGGTACTACCCCGCTTTTGTAAACGCTAACCAGTCAGCTATTAATGAAACGAGGAATTATTCAAACCATTGTTACCAAGTCTAGCACTGGGGGCAACTGGCAACGCCAGTCAGAGGACCATGTCCGCTACATTGTGCACTTGGACCAATTTTAATTCCTTTAATGTTTCATTCGTGGCCAAAAGCAAAATTGTCAAAACTCTAGCGGAACAAACATCAGAGAAACCAAATGCCGAAATTTCATTAACTTTAGGGTTGTTCATTACATCAGTTAAATACGCCTTAGCGGCTACAAAATGGGCACTTCCATCTTTAGGGGTTGGCAAGGTTGGCTTGGCTGCCTTAGCCATTTCCACTTTCAGCGTCCGGCGGCGGTTGCTGGCGGCTTGTCTGGTCAGATCCACGGGCTGTAGGACTGGGGGTCTCTATGGTACCATCCGTCCGGGTATGGCCCGTCAAAAACCCGGCACGGGACGCCTCCGACTGGGTAGGGGTCCGCTGGGAGTCATCAGCCGGACAAGTGCTACTTTCCCCGCTACCCGAGCGGGTACCATCAACTTGAGAGGGTCCATCACCCTTTGCAGGTGGAGCTTCCTTGGCTGGCGACATGACAGGCATGGCCGCCTTCGCCCAGTCAATAGTGCCCTTCTGCTGCAGCATTTCCACATTGGCCAGAGCACCGGCCTTCGCTGCTTCGGTCAGCGCCTTCTTGTACTCCGCCGACTGCTTGTATGACTCAACAGCGACGGCTGCAGCGCGACTCCCCTCAGCCTCCAAGCGAGCGACTTCACCCTCTAGCCGTTTAACCTCGGCCTATCTAGCGGCAGACTCTCGCTGAAGGATTTCAACCTTCTTATCCTTCGCAGCCACCCGGTCTTGCAGCAGGGACATATCTTGCTCCAATTTGGAGAATTGATCGTTTCGCTCCAGGTCCCGCTCAATGGCGACGGCCAACTTGGATGCCGCATCACAATCAGCCTTGGTCAGGCGACGCTTCACGTCCACCAACCTGCCCTGGGCCTCCCCCAACTTCCTTTGGAGGCCTGCCACCTCCTCCCGTAGCTCCCGCTCCCCGGTGCTGTTTCGACACAGCCAGAAACATCTCGTGCAGGCCGACGGAAATGTGCCCAAATGCCGTGCTGAAGGGAGATTGGTTAACAGCGGTCGACCTTACAATTCCCTCCAGGCTGCTGAACCCCATCCGCTAGCAGAGGTGATAGAGAAACTCCCGCTCACAGTCATTGAGGAACTCGGCGTAAGCGTCAAATGAGTCTAGCTCGCTCGAGGCCGCCTCTCTCGCCACGTTCGCAGGAACCTCGGTCGGACCCTGCCTTGTTTTCTTCTATTGGCGAGCCCCGGTAATCTCCACGGCTTCCTCCTCTTCCCCGCCAGAATCAGGTTGACGGCGTTTTCGCTGAAGCACCCGCGTGCTTCCAGCCAAGGCAGGCCTCGAACCCCCCGTCAGCGGCTCCAACCCCGCTATAGTAACACCCTCGGCTGGGCGCACTGTTTTCTTCTGCACCTCGCGCAGTATGGCCGGCGCTCTCTCTTTCAACGGCGCCGCCTCCCTTACCGCACCAGTCGCCCCCTAGACAGTAGGCAGCCCGTCACCGCCAAGATGGGAGTGGTGCTGACAAGACGCACCCAGAATTCCACCCTGGAATCCGAAGTAGCCCTGCGGGACCCACCTTTAGAGGAGATTTACCAAAAATTTCGGCATAACCTCCCTTAAAAATGGATAACCCAAAATCCTGCGGAAAACCAAAATTCACTTCTAATAATCCAACCATAACTCCTAGAGCCACCCTGCTCCCATAATTCAACTAATCCCATCTCAAAGATAATAACATCATACATAATCTCCAAAAGGTAAAAGATACTACAATCACCAAAGTTAGGTCATAGACCTCAAATATAATTCATACAAGTCTGGGTCACATATCCCTTAGTAATCAGAGCATTCTAGGAATATAAATGGACAAGGAGTGTAGTAGGTTAAACAGGTAACCTACAGAAAGTGATGGCGGAAGCAGGTACGGTCACTATGGCTCACTCTGATACGCCGAGCAGCAATACTGCAATCTGGGCATTTGAAACTGAAGGGCCTAGGGAAAAGTATATAAAAACGTTAGCGTGAGTGGACAAAAATAAATAATTGAAAGGAAAAAGGAGTTTATACTTTTCCACATTTATATCAATAAAACTCCCGATGCATGCAATAATTAAGAAAACCACGAGAAGCCCGATCAAGAAAAATCGACTAGCCCCGCTAGTCAAGAACAACAACAAAAGGATATGGGGAAAAGAGTTCGCCATATGGGAATGGAGCCCCTTAGGCTCTACCTACCCTCGACTGCCACTCACACATAGATTGTGCGAGGAGGAGAACATTACCTCGACTACCACCCATGTGAGGAGGAGAAAGCTACCTCAACTGCCACTCACAAACACAAAGTAAGTGAGGAGGAGACCTAATCACATGACCCGCGTATGGTGAGGAAGAAGATCGTTGAAAGCCAATAAATCTGTATAGTTTCCCCACATTTCTCATGAAATAAGAATCCAAGTGTACAAAGACGTGAGAAGTATAAAGTTCAAAATAAATAGGATATAAATAAGTATAAAGTTTTACTTCATCGAAATCTTATTTCGTAAATCTCACAATAATCTCAATTCGCCGAATATAAATATAAAATAAATAGTATAAATTCTGAATCCGCATAAATCAAAGTAATATTAGAGATCAACCATGAAATTCGAAAATGTAATACGATAAGCAATTTATCATTCGGAAGCAAATAAATGATTGCATGCATCAATCCTTGAAAATAAAAGTCCACTCACAATATGCGGTCAATCCTGACGTCGCTCGTGATTTTCCTCTTATGGAGACTCCTCTCGTCCTATACGAATAGCATTCATAAATATATATATTTCACATGACAGAATTTTAACTTTACGATACTTAGAAATGGAAATTCAAAACATCCCCCTTCCTAAAATCCAACTCCTCAACTCTCCACAACATCCATCCTTAATACTCCAACATTAACCATTCATCGATGTAAGGTCTAAAGTGAAATCGAAAGAAATTCGGCGATCGAATTCGCGAAAATCGATAATTAACCGTTTAAACTCAATTCGTAATTCCTCCAATTTCCACCAAACTTCATGTAACAAATTCTACAATCATAATAGGGTTTATGAAACTAAAACTACAATTAAAACGCAGCTCTACGCACCACCACGCGCCACCTACAGTGGCAGCGCTTGGGGTCCACGCGCCGGCGACCACTACCTCCGATGACCACCAAATTCCGACATTAGCATCTACACAACAGACCCAACAATTTTCCCAACAGCAACATAATCCAATTTTCCCTTGAAGTAGTCGAATCAAGCCGGTGAAGAAAAGTCCCGAAACCTCAAGAACCCTAGAAATGAAAAATCGTTAATTCGACCTCTACAATGCAAATTGGAATGAACTACTTTAGGGGAAATGATCTCCATCAAAAACCGAATCTTCGAGGTTAACTTGGTGGCCAGAGGTGGCCGGAATTGCCTGAAATCGGCTAAATCCCAAAACTGCAACCGGAGCAATCCTTGCTTCGATCTGGAATTTCTCGGCCAAAACTCCAAAATTCCAGGTCACTAGGGTCAAGAGAGGGATGAGGCGTTCCTGTGGTGACCACCGGCTGCACGCCTGTTGGTGGCCGGTAAGTGGGGAATCGAAGGGAGGAAGAGAAACCCGAAGGGAAGGGAGAAGAGTCGGGGGAGAGGAGAGAGAAAGAGGGGTAGGTTTCCGGTTTTGGAAACCTACCCGGTAACTTTGTATATTTATCAAAATATTTACCATGAATAGTAACTTCCGTATTTCACTCATAACTTTTGCATACGAACTCCGATTTTTACGTACCACATATGCACGCGCTCGGTTTAACGTCCTCTACAACTTTCATGAAGGAAATTTTCTCAAATTATTAACTGATAAAAAGTCAATTTTTAGCCACCCCCTAAACGTTAAAATTATAACCGCGAATGATAAACATACAGAAATTCGTGTAACTCAGTAAAAAGGGTACATCAGATGTGGGGTGTAACAGGTGCGGCATGGATAGCACCACTAGAACCTCAGACGGGCTATAGCGCCAGCGTCTCCAGGTCCACCACCGTCTTCTGAGCCGCCAGCCCAGAAGCATACATGGATTCCAGGAAATTGTCAATTTCAGCGCGGTCCATGGCTTTCGTGAAGGCATCACGGCTCGCTTTGTTCCCCGGCAGAGTTTCTACAAAAAAAAACAACAAACCGATCAGCACTGGACAATCTCACCAAGGGTGTGCTATAGCGGAGAGTACTTACCAACGGCACGAGTCAGTTGTTGATCGACCAACAACTCCCAGCCTGTAAGAAGACGAAAGTCCAGCAAGTTACGATTCCGCCAGCAACCTCTGATGCGTGCCACGCAGCACTCTTCTTCGCGAGTCAGGTTGTACCGCAACCCCGCTGCACAAAATGGTCATTGTCAGTAAAGAGTACAAGGCTATGTAAAAAAAAAAAAAAACCCGCCAGTCATGTTCAGCGGAGACGACAAACAACCTCGGATGGGCTGAAACTCCGACTTAATTCTAAACGTCGGCTCCCCCTCATTGGACCCCACTTGGTACTCCCACCCCGTCGTGGCAACGCAGAAGGTACCCCGCCAGTAGGACATGGAATCCCTCAAGTTCTCGATCAACTTAGGCGCTCCTTGGCGGCGACTCAGGTTTACCTGCCCTCTGCAACCTTGGCGATTCACGTACATCAGTTCGTAGAAATGCAGCACCTCCGCCACAGTCGGTCCCTCGCAACCTGACAACCTCCATAGAGAGTTCAGCGCCAGCATCAACCGCCACATGTTGGGGCAGATTTGCCCAAAGGCAACGCCAAACTCGCACACAAAAATTTGAAGGTTTGGCACCAGCGGGAAGGTCACTCCCTGGCGGAATATCGCCTCGTGCACGGCGGCATGGCCCGCTGGCAGGATCGAGGCCTTCTCATCCACCGTCGGCGGACACGGCTTCACCACGCCGGGCAACCGGAACATCCGCTTCAGCCGGTTGACGGCAACGGCAGTCATCCTACCTCCCACCTCATCAACAGGAGAGCCGTCCTCAAACACCCACGCCAACTGAGTATCCTCTCCCGCTACATCTCCCCTCCCCCCCCCCAGCGGAACCGCTGGCTGCACTATTGCTTTCTAAACGCTCTTCGTGCATATTGTGGGCAGCGGCAGCCTCCCCCTCTCTAGAACTCTCTGGACGCGGTGCACGACCCATAACTACGTCCCACGGTATGGTCTGTAGCGGCTCAACCTCTAGCGGTTCTGGCAGTGAAATTCCTGCACGGGCAGACAGACGCAACGAGTCAATAAAATTTCTATCCGCCGCGCTGAAGGACACTACAGATCCGGAATCCTCACTGCTCGAAATCTCTATGACATCGGCCATCCCAAAACCCTAAAACCCAAATCAGTTAGCCCACACAAGATCTAACCTATCCCTATATCAGTTAGTACCCAAGAACATCAAGAACAGTCACCCAGAAAATGCACACACTCAAGAACATCAAGAACAGTCACCCAGAAAATGCACACACCCAAAACAAGAACACACACACTCAACCCAGATTTGGCCACCAACCAAATCACTAAGCCTCAACCCTCTCACAAACACCATAACCCATACCCAAAATCCACTACACCCTCATAACACATCGGAGAAAAGCATATCACACAGAAAGACCCAAAACCTAAAAACTCGCCATATCAGGCATCCAATGAAACAGGGAAAAGGGTTTGAGTACCAACCTTAAGAAAATCTCCGGTGAGCGCTTATCCTCGACACAGGGGGTCGTCGTCTCTCCAGGTATGGTAACTCCTCGAAATTGCCGCAATGTGCTTCTCGAGTCTCAGGTGACCAGAGCTTGAAGACGAAGAGTAGAGGTCGAGGTTTTGAGAAAATGTCAAATCTCACTAACTTCCCCCCCTTTTATGTCAAAGTCAAATAACTCTAGGCCATCCGCTAAAAAACGACATTAAATGTCAGCCATACACGTGTCCCACGATTCCACTAACTCTTCGGATTAACCGAGGCGTCACCTCGGTTACGAGATTCATCATTAGTTCGCATTAATGGGGAGGAGACGGCTAGGCGGAGGAGACACGCCTCCGCACGCTAACCCTCTAGGGGTTCGCCATGTGTCAACCGCCATCAGACGAAGCGTCTAATGGAAGCCACCACTTTTGGGAAGAAGGCGCCAATCGTCAGCGGCACTTCTCCCTTGTCACTTTCCGACTGTCGAAGTCCGCCGAGCGAAACCCCACTAGCGGAACTTCTCACTTGTCACCTTCCGAGTATCGAAGTCCCCGCTGAGCGAAACACCACTAGTGGAACTTCTCACTAGTCACCTTCCAAATGTCGAAGTCCCCACGGAGCGAAACCCAGCTAGCGGAACTTCTCACTTGTCACCTTCCAAGTGTCGAAGTCCCCACGGAGTGAAACCCTGCTAGCGGAACTTCTCACTTGTCACCTTCCAAGTGTCGAAGTTAGCGGAACTTCTCACTTGTCACCTTCCAAGTGTCGAAGTCCCCGCTGAGCGAAACCCCGCTAGCGGAACTTCTCACTTGTCACCTTCCAAGTGTCGAAGTCCCCGCTGAGCGAAACCCCGCTAGCGGAACTTCTCACTTGTCACCTTCCGAGTGTTAAAGTCCCCGCTGAGCGAAACACCGCTAGCTGAACTTCTCACTAGTCACCTTCCAAATGTCGAAGTCCCCACTGAGCGAAACTCCGCTAGCAGAACTTCTCACTTGTCACCTTCCCAGTGTCGAAGTCCCCACTGAGCGAAACCCCGCTAGCAGAACTTCTCACTTGTCACCTTCCCAGTGTCGAAGTCCCCGCTGAGCGAAACCCCGCTAGCGGAACTTCTCACTTGTCACCTTCCCGGTGTCGAAGTCCCTGCTAAGCGAATCCCCTCTAGCTGAACTTCCACCCATCAACTCGCAAGAGATACAGCCTCTGTTACACGCAACACTGCCGGCAGAGCCCCCTCTATCTTGCAAACCCAGTACTTTGTTGAGCCCAACACCGCTCAATAAAACACCTCCAAACACGACCACACGACATTGTTTCCTGCTACAACTAGCGCGGGGTATCTGCCAGCGGCGAATCCCGAGGCTACGCCTCACTCTAACAACAACAGCCACGCTGCGTTATGGTCAGATCATCCCTAAGGGACACGGGGACTAGTCAACAGTCTACGACGACCCTGATCAGGTACGTTGACCCCCGTCACTTGGGTACTAAGATTGGGCTCGCTACCCAACACCCTTTGTTCAGTGCAGCTCCCCCTCAACAAACAATCTAACCGACCATCCGAAGGTCCGTCTTGGCTGGGAGTGGGGGACTCCCTGGCGGGCCTAGCAGGGGCCCACCCGAAAGGGTATAAAGCATTCGCTAAGTAAAACCATGGTTGACAACGCACTGACGCTAATTATGCTGTTGCAAGTCTAGCGGAAGTAACGCTTCACACCGCTGATCAACTCCCCAACCAAGATTGCCCTCCTTGACTGGGGACTTGGGGGACTTGTACCTACATGTGCCCGAACGAGCATAATTAGCTATAATGAGCCACGCTCATTGTACCACCAGAGGTACCGACTCCCACCAAAAGAGTGACCTGCCAAGGCACGGCCAGGCGGGCTACCGCTCGAGCCCTGGATCGCCCCCAGATCACCGCTGACGCGCCACGTCAAGATAGCATCAGAAGCTCCAAACGCTGGGAATCGAAGCACATCAGTCCCACATCGAAAACAAGAAGAAGATTAACCTTCTCCTCAGCTATAAAAGGTTCTCTCCTCTCTCCTCATTAATTATGTATTTACTACTCATTTATTGTTATGCTGCCTATATACAGTGACTGACTTAGGCATCGGAGAAGTGAAGACCGCCCAACGCGGTCTCCCTCTAACGCCCTATCTCTCGTGTTGCAGCAAACGGAGATCATCAAATCCTCAGGGTAGGGGTCCGCCCACCGGACCAGCGTTAAAACGAAGGATCGGCTACCGCTGGACTTTGGCATTAACAATATACTACCTAGTTTTCTATATATAATCAGTTAGTGTGGCTGGGCAAGTGCAAGGTTATCCTTGCACCTGTATATGATATATAGAAAATGGTTCTCAGCAAACCATGTGCTCTTGTTTACTCGAGCCTCTTATTATTCCTATTGCTACTCTTCTTCTCCGAAGTAGCATTTGCCAGACTTTCAGCATCTTCAAAATCCAGTACGTAATTGGTCCATATCTCTATCATTAATGAATCATACATTATTTAATTAACGAACAATCATATATGACAGGATTGGGGTGTGTGTATATATACTAACATTGTTTTGTCATTGGCTCGTTGTAGAAGAGAAGATCGAGCTGGATCTGCTGATGGATTTTGGTAGTGACGAAGTGACTAGATCGTTTGCGGGGCAGGTCAAACTGTCTAAGGGCTATCTGTCTAAGAAGCTCGCCCATGACAATTACGAGGACATGAAACCCAAAACAAGGAGGGTCCCCCCGAGCGGGCCCAGCTCAGCCATACGTAGTCCTCCGGAGGGGCGTTATGGTCATGTGGCTGCGCCTCCTCCATGTAAGAGTAACAGAGGATGTTTGTAGCGAATGGGCCCGTACATGTATTTAGATATTGAGTTTTAAATCAATATGCCTCAATACTATTGGAAATAAGTTACTTATAGGTTAATATTTTTATTTTAACATTTTGCTACGTGGGATTTTAATTTTCCTACATATTGTACCCTTTGAAAATTGAAACTCAATGTTCACCTTAGTCATTTCTTATAAGTTTTATTTGTTATGGAGTTGAGATCTACTGCAAGCTCCCAAAGTCAAAATCTAGACAAGACCTCATCTGTTTGTATTGGCTTTGTCTTTTGAGCCTTCCAGAGAGCTTCTTTATTGTCAACGGGCTGGGTTGCCCGTTTGTTGCCTCTTTTGCCATTTGGGCTTTTAATGCATATCAATTCTGACCCAAAAAATATATAAAAAATTAAAACTTTGAAAAACCCCAAATATAAACTTGTTCTTAAGGTCCGGAAATTAAAAGGGATAGTTTTTTTTTTTTTTTTTTTGGAAATGTAAAAGGGGCAGTTTCTTTAAGACCCCTTCTAAATAAAATTGTTCCTCTTAAATCCCCTTTTTTTCCTATTTCTTTTTAAACCCTTTACTCCTTATATATAATCTTACTTACCTAAACTACCCTTCTTCCATATAAAAACCGTCTACTTAGGACGAGGGTCACGTTAGCTGTATCGAATTGTATCAACCAAACAAATTTTCACTCAATTTTATCATAAATCCTCATTGGGGCCCGGGCCCACCACGTCAGGGTGTATCAAGATATATATTAACAAAACAAATTTGCACTCAATTTTGTCTTAAATCACCATTATGTCCTGGGCCCACGGCGTCAAGGTGTGTATATATATATATATATATATATATATATATATATATATATCAATAAAACACATTTTCACTTAATTTTGTCTTAAATTACTCTCGGGTCTAGAGCCCGTCACATGAAGGTGTATCAAGCTGTATCAAACAGGTATCATAGTTATATTAAACTGTATCAACAAAATACATTTTCACTTAATTTTGTCCCAAATCACCCTTGGGGCCCTAGCCCGCCACTTCAAGCTGTATGAAATGTGTATAAAAAATGTTCAAGTTGTATTAAACCATATCAATAAAACACATTTTCAAGGACAATGTTATCGTTAATATTGTTAATGTCTGGAGTTCAGCGGTAGCCAAATCTCTATTAACATTGGTCCACGAGGCGGACAGCTACTTGTAGAGATCTTGATGTTTCCACTGGCTGTCAAATAATATACAAAGGGCGTCAGAAGGAGACCGCGGTTAGCGGTCTTCTTTACTCCGATGCCTAAGTTAGTCAATGTATTTATGTTGACAGAACAACGTTAGGTAAGTAGTAAATGCGTAATTAATGAGGAGAGATGAGTAGACCTTTTATAGGTGAGGGAGAGACTGATCTCTTTCTTGTTTTCGATATGGGACTGATACACTTTAGGTCCCATCTTTTGATGCTTCAGCGAGGTGACCTAGGCGCGGGTCTTGGTGCGGTGCGTTAGCGGTGGTCTTGGGCTGAGTCAGTGCTCGGATGATAGCTTGCTTGGTGGTGTTTCCGTAGGCAACACCTTTGCTAGTTGTTGGTACCACTGGTGATGGTATGAGCGTAGCTCATTATAGATAATTATGGTTAGGCAAATGCTTATGTAAGTACAAGTCCCCAGTCAAGGAGGGCTGTCTTGGTTGGGGAGTTGTCTAGCAGTTCTGAAGCGTTGTTTCTGCTAGTCTTGCCGAGCATAATTAGCGTCAGTGCATTGTCAACCATGGATTTGTTTTGAGAAAATGCTTTGAACCCTTTAAGGTGGGCCCTTGCTAGGCCCCCCAGGGAGTCCCCCACTCCCCGGATAAGATAGGTCTCTGTTTGGCTGGATATTTGTTTAATGTGGGGAGTTGCGTTGAGCAGTAGGTGTTAGATAGCGAGCTTAATCTTTGATACCTTAGCGTTGGGGGTCAAATTCCTGATCAAGGCCGTCGGAGACTTGTGTTGACCTGTCCCTTTACTCTTTCATGGAGGAGTAGAATCTTGCCTGCAACGCCGCGTAGCAGTCATTGACGATATTGGGAGGGGTTTCATCATCGGATGTGAGAAGGCCGGATGGTAGTGTTTCACTTAGCGGAGATTTTCTCCCATAGAGTTTGAAGGTGAGAAGTTCCGCTAGCGGTGTTCGCTTAGCAGTAACTTTCTCCCGTGGAGTTTGAAGGTGAAAAGTTCCGCTAGCGGTGTTTTGCTTAGCGGAGAATTTCTCTCTTAGAGTTTGAAAGTGAGAAGAAGTTCCGTTAGCTTTGTTTCGCTTAGCCGAGACTTTCTCCCTTGGGATCTGAAGGTGAGAAGTTCCGCTAGCGGTGTTCGCTTAGCAGTAACTTTCTCCCGTGGAGTTTGAAGGTGAAAAGTTCCGCTAGCGGTGTTTTGCTTAGCGGAGAATTTCTCTCTTAGAGTTTGAAAGTGAGAAGAAGTTCTGTTAGCTTTGTTTCGCTTAGCCGAGACTTTCTCCCTTGGGATCTGAAGGTGAGAAGTTCCGCTAGCTGTGTTTCGCTTAGCCGAGACTTTCTCCCTTGGGATCTGAAGGTGAGAAGTTCCGCTAGCTGTGTTTCGCTTAGCCGAGACTTTCTCCCTTGGGATCTGAAGGTGAGAAGTTCCGCTAGCTGTGTTTCGCTTAGCCGAGACTTTCTCCCTTGGGATCTGAAGGTGAGAAGTTCTGCTAAATGTGTTTCGCTTAGTGGAGACTTTCTCCCTTGGAATCTGATGGTGAGAAATTCCGCTAGCGGTGTTTCGCTTAGTGCAGAAGTTCTCCCTTAGAGTTTGAATTTTTATGACGTTTGGTCTGGATAAGCGTTACCCTTGACAATGTCAGACGCGTGTTGGCTGCTTATTGGGTTGGCGTGTTAGCGCACGTCTATTTAGCACGCCCGTCGCTTCTCAATAAATGAGAGTAATTAGTGATTGCGTAACCGAGGTGACGCTTTGGTTAATCCAGGTAGTGAGTGTGATAGTGGGGTACTAGTGCTCGAGACCTTAAACGCTAGTAATGTTATTATTGAGACTGATTGCCTACAGGCACAACAGAACATTGCCAACCCCATCATGAAGCCTTGG
Organism: Rosa chinensis; assembly: GCF_002994745.2. NCBI lineage: Eukaryota > Viridiplantae > Streptophyta > Magnoliopsida > Rosales > Rosaceae > Rosa > Rosa chinensis. Next base: position 36,365,291 of record NC_037091.1, on the reverse strand, counting down.
CTAAAGGTAATCTTGTAGACGATATCAAACTAGTCCTGACATCTTTACCTAATGTAACCGTCTGCTATATTTCTAGAACTTGCAATGGAGTAGTGCATAGGCTAGCCAACATTGCTTATGAGGCTAACTCTAGTTCCTTTTGGTTTAATGAGGTACCAGAATGCATTCTGGACGCCATTCTAGTGCATTCTGGACGCCATTCTAGACGCCTACAACTTTGATTGTAATCCACCCACTTAAAGGGTTCTCCTAATGAAAGTTTCATCAAAAAAAAAAAAAACGTATGCTTAAAATTTAAAATCCTCAAAGTATCTAATATCTTTGTGGCCTTGCATTAGCGACAAATATATATATATATATATTTTTTTTTTTTGAATCAAGCCCACGGGGCGAAATAGTACATTCATCACAAGCCAGAATAAGCCGTTACATACTCTTCCGTTGTCATTTAAGGACATAGACAGACAAGAAAGTAGTGGTAGTACCCACAATGGTATGTAGAAATAGACCCACTCATTATACATTTCAGATCATAGAGATAGAGGAGATCATCCTTTGGTACTACGCCGGAGGCACTAGAGATCTAAGTTTCTAATACAAGGAAATTATGGAATTTAGATAAAAACTAAAAACATAGAGTTGGGCCAAGGGCCTAAACCCTAGCTCAAATAGCAATGGATTAGGGTAGAACCCCAGCCCAACAGTTCATGGCCCAATAGGGTAGTCCACCAAGGGAAAAGGCTCCAGGCCCGTCATGCTGGTTCGGGCCAGTCCCCCGTCTCTCACATCCCCATCGTACATCATCGTCCAGCCAAGCTCCGCCCGACCTACGTCTTCCCCATCTGCCCCACCACTACCACGCCCTGTTTTAGCACAGAACAACCATCCTAGCGATCGAAGTCGTCCCGAGTCTACACCGTCGCCGTGACCTGCATCAGCACAGAACATCCATCCCTGAGCCAGGAGTTGCAACCGCACTCCACCATCAATCCAACAAAACCCAGCATCGGGGATCGACAAACCTGACTGCAAAGCACGTTCCCTCCTTCGCGACCATCCCAGCCGAACGCACAGACAGAACCTGAGCAAAATTCCTTCGACAACCCCATGGACAGTAGGACTCCTGTCCGGCAGCAAACCCTATGATGACGGTGAGGCCGGAGACCAGCCCCGACATCCGGGTGCCGCCGAACGAGAATAAAGTTTCAACCGGAGGCCGCCTTATAGGTCACAAAAACAAAAACTCTCTCTGGATAGTACTTTTGTTATTAGCGACAAATATATATTATAGATGAAATAAAACATAGACTCTTTTTAAATTAATAAATATTTATCCACCAATAAATTATTGATTGATCAATATATAAATAACCCCTCTAAAATTACTTTTTTTGGTCCATACCATATAAATTTATAGGAATTTTACTGTGGATCCTCTAATGTCAAGTCTAGATGAAGGGAGAGGAGGTGCTGTATTTGGTCTTGCCTTCAATAGATTTGGGGCATCTTTTGGTATCAACAACTACATTTTTTTTGGGTTTGGATTTCACGGCTGTGGATTTACGAGTGAGAACTGTAGATTTATGAATAAGGATGGTTGATTTGCGGTCTAGTTATTGTTTCTGATCTAGTTGGTTAAGTGACCGCAGGTTAAGTGACCGCATCACTTGAGTAAAATGCGGTCTAGTTATACCTTTCTTGTGTTGATCTATTTTATAAAAAGGTGTTGACGAGTTTCTTCGTATTAGTTAGACAAACGCATAGATGGTGGTGGGTCACTAGGTCCAACTGCTTAAGCTATGGGGTGAGGTGGTCACATATTGGTGGCATATAGGCATAATTTTATTTTGGTATATAATACTTAAGTCTTATGTAGTCTTACTTCTTTAGCCTATGATAAAAAAAATAAAATAAAACTCACGGGCAATGATTAATTTAAATAACATTGATCTCAGTTTGCAAACCATAGTCTAGGCAATACTTAAATGGTTCAATAAGGCCTCGTTAACTAGCCGGGCCTAACCCGGCTCGGCCCATTCATAGCGAGCTTGGGTCGGGCCTTACTATATTTTTAAATAATGGCAGGCCGAGCCGAGCCGAGCTTTATTGTAAATCGAAAGATCCAAGCATGTCCATATAAAGCGGACCTTGCTGGCTTTTTCGAGCCAGGCCTTGCGGGCTTTTTCAGAGCAGGCCTTGTGGGCTTTATTTATAATAAATATTTGAAGACATTAATTTTTTTTATAAATCTATATTTATATATCATACATTCCAAATAGCAACCTCTGTCAATTCAAAGAAAATGGGAAAACCGACCGTTGGATGTGATTATTACAATAAATTATGCATGTGGTTAAAAATTTAGTCAATTTCACCATAGTTTCGACCCGATCGGATTGGTCAACCAAAGTCAATTGTATGTTTTCTTGGATGACCGATGACTTGACAACCGCGAAACGTGCTTTTTTTTTTTACATCACGTTTGTAAATATTTCATCGATGGATGTGCGTGGACATAAGATAAAAATTTCAATTTTAATTACAAATACGTTGGTCTATACTAATTTGTCTCCTAAAGTTGTATAACTTATACATTGCATTTAAATTGTTGAGGTTCATTCTAAAGCAACCATGCATGAAGTGGAAAATGAATTTGGGGAAACCAACCGCTCGATGGAGAGATTGTAATGTTTTATGGTGGTTGTAAAAATTTTAGCCAATTTGGTTCTCGTTTCAAATTCGATCAACTAGGTTAAACTTAGTTACCCTTACAAACCTATATTTATATATCATACACTCTAAAGAGAAAACTCTATCAATTCAAAGAAGATGGAAAAACTAATCGTTGGATACGATTATTACAATAAATTATGAGTGTGGTAAACAGTTTAGCCAATTTCACCATATTTCGAATCTGATCGAATTGGTCAACCGTCGTCACTTGTATGTCTTCTTAGTTGTAATACCCCGAAAAATCCAAATTAAAATCCGTGGATTTTTAGAATTGATTTCGTGGTATTTGGAGCGAGTACGAGCTTGGAGAAGATGTGGAATTAGTTCGAACGATTTAATTTTCGAAAACGAACGTTATTTAGGGGGTCTCAAAAAGTGACTTTTTTATACGTTCAAAATTTTGGAAAACTTCCTTCATGAAAGTTGTAGAGCTCGTCGATACAATCGCGTGTATATGTGGAACGCAATATTCGGAGTTCGTATGATTAAGTTATGAATATTTGAAAATTGGGATTTTTCTATAAATAGGTGGAAAACCTGATTTTTTTTCGGAAGGACGAAATTTTCTCAAACTTGCAATTTGGTCCCCCAAACTCTCCGTTCTCTCTCCTCCCTATGCGGCCGAACCGCTCGACCCGACCCGGAAATATCTCCGGCCTCCGGCGTCCTCCGGCCTCTGACCCGGCCCTCCCTACACTCGGATCGAGCCGCCCAGCCGCCTGGTGCCACCGCCTTGCTCCGCCGCTGCCCCCAGACCCGGATCGAAACCCGACCCGGCCGGAAAACCTTGACGCCGGCGTTTCACGGGCCGATCCTTCCCATTTTCGTGATCTCCTCCTCCCCCTGATCATCCTCATATCCTCCTTGCTCGACGATTTTGAGTGTGGAGTGAAAGATCACGAGTCTAAGATTTCGACGTCCCTGATTCAATCTGGAATCAGATCAGACGCACCAGATTGATCCAAACTTCAAAGCTTGATCTAGGACAATCTAGGCCGAACCAGACTTAGCTCCAGGTATGAAAGTTCATCAACCCTTCATTTTGAAGAAGTTTTTAGTTGACGACTTTTGCATCAGAGGTGGTTGACCGCCGTGTTGACCGACGCGTTGACCGCCGTCTGACCACCGCTTGTGGCGGCGCGTCGGACCTTTATTTGAGTTTATATAATATTCTGGACGATGATCTACGCATCCATACGAGCGTTTTGATATATTACAAGGTTATTTTATAAAAAATTGATAAATAGTGGATTTACGTTTTAACGTTTTTACGTTTTATCTTCGGTTTACGATCTGTGAAGATCAGACCATCGGTTTTACTTCAAATTTTAATATGTTGATCGTATGACTGTCCCGGTGACTTTGTGAGGTCACGGGCGAAGATCCGACCTTTGGATCTTCGTATAATTGTGAAATAGTGATTCGGAAGGCGATTCGTGAGAATCTGACCGTCGGATTTTCATGAAATTTTGTGGAGATGTTTATAAGGACGATTCAGGAAGATCTGACTGTTGGATCTTCGTGATAATTTTGGAGGATGATCCTAAGGGCGATCCGTGAGGATCCGACCGTTGGATCATCATATAATTTCGATCCGACCGTTGGATCATCTTTATTTTCAGATCCGACCGTTGGATCATCTTTATTTTCGAATCCGACCGTTGGATCGTCTTTATTTTAGAATCTGACCCTTGGATCGTCGTTTAAGTTTATTTCGTGTTTCGTTTACTAAGCAAAGACCATACTTGATTAGGTACTTGACGGTTTGAGTTGACGAGCGTTTGGAATATCGTTATATTTGACTTTTTAGAAGACGCAGCTGGATTAGAGGTGAGTAAACCTCACGTGTTTCATATTACGAACTGAATAAATTTAATTACTTTATTTTTGTCGTAATTGAGTGAAAATATTTATGGAATAAATATTTGTTTTAAATCATATGGACTTGATCAACTACGGTCCATAGGTAAGTAAAATGATTTTATTATACAAATGAATTTCACAGTTTTTATACTTGAACTATAGTTGGTATTAGTGGTCATTCCTGAGCGGATGATTACGTATATATATATTTACGTGAAATATATATGTTGATTGGCGTGTGATTGATATGATGAAATGATTGAGAATGGATTGGATATTATTCAAGCTATTAATCTCCCATTTAATTGTTGAATAATGAAATGTTGATCATGTGATGTGAAAGCTATTTTATATGGCCAATTATGAATATGTGGAAATTATTTTAAGAAGTAAAGATTTGTCTTGAAATAATATGTCTTTTATATGGGTGTACATATACATTTATACAATCTAAAACTTATAAAGATTGTATGTTGTGAATTTGATTATGTCTGAAAAATATAATTATGAAGCCGGGTGATTACAACAACCCCGTGCTTAAGTGAATTACTGGTAAATGTGCTTCGTGGTGCTTCGTGGTTATGTTTCGTGGTTATGCTTCGTGGTTGTTAAGCTGTGGGCCCTAGTCCCTTCAGATAGTGCACTATTATACTCTTAGGAAGGGTGCTTACTTTGAGTATACATGTCTTGGTTGTGTACTTGGTATGCTGCGGCTTACCCGTACTTTGGGAATAGTATGTCGGTCCCTAGTACGTGGATTTATGATTTGATACCAGTCAACCTGGTTTTCCCGTGTTTTGGGTATAGTACGTCGGACCCTAACACGTGGATTTGTGATTTGTTACCAGTTAATCTGAAAATTCACTAAAACGACTTATGTTAAATTGATCAAATATTTATCTATGATATATTTTGAATATGTGAAGGTGTTAGTGAAATTGATCAAATATCTATCTATGATATATTTTGAATATGTGAAGGTGTTAGTGAAAAGAAAATCAAGCATGTGTTACTTTAATGTTATTTCACATATTAATGCTGCAATATTTGTTGATTGTTTACTTGAGTTATAAGAATTGTAATTTAATAAAATCAACAGTTCTTTCTTGTTTACTCATACGGGCTATCAAGCTCACCGGGTTTGTGTTGTTGCAATCCCGGTACACGATTCAAATTGTGTAGCGGGTAATCTCACAGGTCAGGAGAATCAGGGCAGTGATCGTGCAGTTTAGAGAATTAGTATTAGATTTACAGCATTTGTTTTGTGAGTAGAATTATACTCATTGAGTTTTACAATTTGATTTGGTGAGAGTGTGCTGTAATAAGTAGCTTGAGGATTTGGTTTATGTAATATCAAGAGGTGTAACTAGTGGTTGTTTCTGAGAGAAAAATTCAGAACGTTATTTGTATTGTTATTAGTCATGTTCCGGATTTGAATCCTTATTTCAAAATTCAGGGTGTGACATTAGTAGACCGATGGCATGACGTCCGTGAAATGTGCTTATTTTTTCACATCACGTCTGTAAATATTCCATCGATGGATGTGCGTGAACATAAGATAGAAACTTCAATTTTAATTACAAAGACGTTGGTCTATACCAATTTGCCTCCTAAAGTTGTATTGATTTATACATTGCATTTAAATTGTTGAGATTCATTCTAAAACAACCATGAAATGGAAAATGAATTCGGATAAACCAACCGCTCGATGGAGAGATTGTAATGTTTTATGGTGGTTGTAGAAAATTCAGCCAATTTGGTTCTTGTTTCGAATTCAATTAGCTAGGTCAAACTTAGTTACTCTTATAAACCTATATTTATATAATATACACTCCAATGGGCAACCTCTGTCAATTCAAATAAAATGGAAAAATCGACCGTTGGATGAGATTGTTATAATAAATTATCAGTGTGGTAAAAAATTTCGCTAATTTCACCATATTTAAAAATCCGATCGAATCGGTCAACCGTAGTCATGACATGTATAATATATATGTACATATTCTATATAGAAGTATGAGAACGTCCAATTTCTTCATAAGCCAAATTACAACAAATTCACACTCACACAAAAGACACACACGCACACACACATATAAACACACACACACACACACACATATAAACATGTCTAAAAGTCCTGGATCTTCTATAATGATGATGTGGCACACTGAAGATTTTCAAATATATGTGCTGGGCCTTCTAGACATAAACTTGTAAAAGATGTTGCAGATTCTCGTCCAAGCTGAACTGCCTTCACTTAAATTGTCATAACTCCTTCTAGAAAAGTCGGAATTGCAAATCGTAAAATTCTTCAGAAACCAGACACATGGGGCTTTCCGTGCATATAGGGTACATCTCCTAATTCCATCCGAACAGTTTCTAGTAATTCAGCGAAGTTCGGTTCTAGACATGAACTTGTAAAAGATGTTGCAGATTCCCGTCCAAGCAGAACTGCATTCACTTAAATCGTCATAACTCCTTTTAGGAAAGTCAGAATAGTAAACCATAAAATTCCTTAGAAACTAGACAGATGGGGCTTTCCGTGCATATAGGGTACAACTCCTAATTCCATCCGAGTAGTTCCCAGTAATTCAGCGAAGTTAGGTGTTCTGCAAAACAGTTTATGTGTTATTTATATAATATTTTTTGTTTGCAGGTTTTTATGGGTCGGGCTTAACGGGGTTCTACGGGTCGGGTCTAACAGGCTTTTGGCTGGCAGGGTCTATGGGCAGGGCCGAGGTTCAAACCCTTAAACCAAGCCCGGCCCTCTACCCACCGGGCCGGGCCTATGGAGGGCTTTTTGACGCCGGCGGGCCTCCTTCGGCCCACTTGATCCGCGAGCTTTTTGATGAGGCCTAAGTTCAATAGTCTCACAGTTATCAGCCTCCAAGATGAGAGCAATATTAGGCTAGTTAAAATAGTTTAAAGAAGAGTTTTTCTATTGGAACTTTCAAATTTACTCACTTGACCTCTATTCTTTTTACACCTCCTATCAAATTTTCAAATATTAAATTTACTCATTAAACCTCACTAAAGTTCCTCAAATAACCTCGCTCATATAATTAATTTACAAACAAACTAAGATCTTTGTAATAAAAAACTTAGTCATTTCAATGATTTAATTACTCTATAAATCTTAATTACATCTCCATTCCTTAATCAGACAACATAAATCTCTTATCCAATAAAAAAAAAGTCAAACACAAGGTATTGAGTTTTAAAAATTAATAAAAATAAAATAACATGAACTATTATGTGATTTTTTATTTATTTACTTTTTCTTTTTTAGCTGTGCAAAAAAAAAATATTAATAATTTTTTCTTAATGTTTCTCTATTTTTTGTACTCATGATTAATTATTTAAATATTTTTTATTTATTTTTATTTGCTAGCTCTTTTTTTCTTCTTCTTCTTATTACAAATATAATAGATAGATTTAGATTTAGGGCATAATACAATTTATTTTGTTCTTCATGACCAATATGCGTTGAATATGCATATCATATATTTTTATTTTAAACATAGTTTTATTTCTTAATAAATATATATATATATATATATATATATATATATGCTTTAATGAGTATGTAGTGAAATTAGAAAATGAAAATAGATAGGGAAAATAATAAAGAATGCAATCTAATATTATTGAATTGGAAAATCTAGAGAAAATAAATATAACCATTTTTTGGGTATAATTATTGTCCTTAATAGTCATTTTATAGTAGGTTATATATGTCATTTAATAATTCATAATAGAGTGAGGTCAAATGAGCAGATTTGGAGGTCCCAATAGAAACTCTCTTTAAAGAATATTTGTTAAGAGACTATACATGAAAATTAATTTACACAAAGAGTTTAAATTTCTCTGAAATTTTGACAAAATTTTTGTAGTTTGACATTACTGAGTGATATCTAAAATCTATTTAAATTTAGAATTTAAATACCAAAATTAATCAAAATAATGAATCAAATTTTCATCAAACATATGGTGTGGTAATCACGAAAGGACTAATTTCGATTTACCCCCCTGAGGTTAGGGGTCGTCATCATGTTAGTCCCTCAAGTTTCAATTTAATCAGTAACACCCTTGTACTCTCCAAATTCATCAGCCGTGTCCAATTTCTACTATTCCATCCAATTTAGATCGTTAAGTCTGACTTTTGAGGGCTAAAATGGTCATTTCCAGACAATTTTTTTTTTTGCATTTTTTTTCTCTTTTTTTTTTCAATTTTTTTATTTTCCTTTTTCTTTGCTTATTATTGTTATTATTATTTTTTATAATTTTGTCTTCAACCTATACACCACAAGTTATAATAGGTTTATATAAAAAAAAAAAAACTCTAGGTGGTCAAAAAGCCACTCGCTGGTCTACGATATTTGTGATATATCTCCGATAAAGCAAAGAATTTTAGGATATATCTGTAAAATATAATAGGTTTATAAAGTGAAGAATTTTAGGATATATCCCCAATAAAGTGAAGAAATATCTATAAAATATGATTAAAAAAATAAATACATATATTTCTTCACTTTATTGGGGATATATCCTAAAATTCTTCGCTTTATCAGAGATGTTCCACATATATAGTAGATCAGCAAGTGAAGAATTTTAGGATATATCCCCAATAAAGTGAAGAAATATTTGTATTTATTTTTTTAATCATATTTTACAAATATTTCTTCACTTTATTGGGGATATATCCTATTATTCTTCACTTTATAAACCTATTATATTTTATAGATATATTTTACAAATATATCCTAAAATTTTTCTCTTTATCGGAGATATATCACAAATATCGTAGACCAGCGAGCGACTTTTTAACCACCTAGAGTATTTTTTTTTTTTTGTTTTTATAAACCTATTATAGGGTTTATTTGTAACCAGCCAGTGAAAAATTTTAGGATATATTTGTAAAATATATCTATAAAATATAATAGGTTTATAAAGTGAAGAATAATAGGATATATCCGCAATAAAGTGAAAAAATATTTGTAAAATATGATTACAAATATTTCTTCACTTTATTGGGGATATATCCTAAAATTCTTCGCTCGCTGGTCTACGATATTTGTGGAACATCTCCGATAAAGCGAAGAATTTTAGGATATATCCCCAATCAAGTGAAGAAATATATGTATTTATTTTTTTAATCATATTTTATAGATATTTATTTACTTTATTGGGGATATATCCTGAAATTCTTCACTTTATACACCTATTATATTTTACAGATATATCCTAAAATTCTTTGCTTTATCGGAGATATATCACAAATATCGTAGACCAGCGAGCAGCTTTTTGACCACATAGAGTTTTTTTTTTTTATAAACCTATTATAACTTGTGGTGTATAGGTTGAAGACAAAATTATAAAAAAAAAATAATAACAATAATAAGCGAAGAAAAAGAAAAAAAATTTAATGAAAAAAAAAAACAGAAAAAAATGCAAAAAACAAAAAAGAAAAAAAAGAAAAAAAAATCTTTTTGTTTTTTTGTTTTTTGTATTGAAATGACCATTTTAGCCCTCAAAAGTCAGACTTAACAGTTCAAATTGGACGGAATAGTAGAAATTGGACACGGCTGATGAATTTGGAGAGTACAAGGATGTTACTGATTAAATTGAAACTCGAGGGACTAATATGATGACGACCCCTAACCTCTGGGGGTAAACTGAAATTAGTCCATCACGAAATAACATGAACAAACAAACATAAAATGTAGCAGTAAACACCTTGTTGACAATGGATCCCACTAAGGAGTCATTATCATCATCACATTTAAAGATGGTGTTGGATCATCTAAATATAGATTAACCTTTTCTTGTCGTGTTGCGTAGATGGATGCTTTGTTTTTGTGTTTTGCAGTTAATGGAGTGGTTAAAGGACTTGCGGTTACATCACTACATTACCATTACCAAGATACAAAAACAAAAAAACGCCGACATCAATGCGTGGATGTTGCCGTCGTTTTGTAGGGAGTGGATTTCGCTGTCGTGTTTTTAAGCGCATGTGGGGCATTGGACTCGGAAAAAGTAGGTGATGCCACGTGTATGGTTTCTAGAAGCGTATTGTTTCATTTTGTGGGTCAAAGTCATGAAGACGCATTCAATTGGCTGTACTCTTAGTTGCGTCACAGACGGGTCAGACACAATATGCTACTGGTCAATTAAAGAAAAAGAAAACTGTTGTAACGGTGAGTGGTTAGTCAATTCAACCAAATCAACCAAGACTTGGACGGCTTGCTCTTAAGATTCACTACGTCTGTTTATAGACTTTTTAATTAGCCAGGGAAAGACCATAATCTTTTCTTTTTCCAATTTTTTTTTTATAAAAGAAAAGACACCATAATATTTTTTTAGTGAGTGACACACTATTCTATTTGTTTTGGATTGTTAAACTAGGAAAAGGTGGCTTTCCCATATCGATTACACCCCAATCTAAAAATTGTGTTCCTAATGCATTTTCTAGGAAAAAATTGTCGGTGCATTTTATGGAAAAAAGTAAAGCGTCACACATTTTTTTTTTTCCTTCTAAGAAAATAATATTTCAATAATTAAATAAATAAAAAATTCATATACAGTAGTACCAAAAGAGATTGAAATCCAGCATGGTAAAATTCCTATGGCTAGCTAGTAGCAGTCTGTACCACTAGGAGAGATAAATCTTTCGACTTACTCTCTGGAAGAGTTTGGGTGACTCTTCCCGAAGAGCAAATCTCTACACAAATATATACAAAATTAGTGAACATAAGAGAAGAATTTAGGATATGATCATTGTACTAAGCGCATGACAATACCGACCAATGAAAAATAAACTATATAATAATTTGATAAAAGAGAGTCGGAAAGGTGAAAAATTTACAATATCTTTTATTGTTAGAGTAATATTTAAATTTATCTGCTGTTGGCAAAGATATGGTCATATGCTGGTGCGTCATGTTTTTATTAATCTCACCCAATCAAACCTTATATCAAAATATATTAGTATATTTAGTGGGGCAAAGATACAATATTCAATGGGGAAATTTTTTAATATAATAATATTCAAATTTATCTGGCGTTGGCAAAGATATAGTGATGCGTCATATTTCTATTAATCTCACCTAACTTAACCTTATACCAAAATATATTAGAAAAATTTTCAAGAACGATAGTATATTCAGTGAGGTAACTGTGCCACTTAAATGACGTGATTGCTTAATAAAAAGTCGTGAATGGTATAAACTCTCTACCCTGACCATACACCTCGCATTATCGTGTCATTAGACATCCGCACTGTCACGTGAAACGACTGCTCGACCATAATAACAGCATAACACGATGCCCCCTAAAGTAGATAAGTATTAATCCAAACCGTTCTATTTATTTAAAAGTAATAAACAGAGGTAAAAACCCTCACATGGAAGGATTGATATCACCTGTCCCCAATTCATATGTCCCTATTCTGTCCCACCAGTGATACTTTGCCATCTGTCTTCCCATTAACAGAAGATTAACACTGTTAACTTGCATAATTTTCAGTTAAAAAAATTGGACTATTGATTCCGCCCCCCCCCCCTTCGCATCAGCGATAACTATAGCTTCCGCCATAGTTTTCCAAACGGAGTTCGTCCCTGACCTTCTCTCTAATCAAACATATCTCAGATTTCCCATACTCCAGTTCCTCACCATGAATTGTAGAAACCCACTTTTATTTCATCAAAAATTTCTGTTGATTGCAGATTTTTGTAATTCAAGTTTATGGTTATGTAAGAACCCAGAAGTTAAATCAGAAATTCCCAAGTTTATGGGTATGATTGGCAGATCGTTGAATGTGGAATGGGGATCTATAGATATCCCCTTCAGAAATTTCATTTGACATGGAAGAACCCAGAAGCCAGATCAAATTTTCTTTCTAGTGCAACTTATCTAATTGGAACCCAGAAAGTAATTCCCATCCAATTGATCTATTAAAGCCCAGAAACCCAAATAGAGCAAAAGAATTGGATTAGTGTCTCGCTTGGATGAACGAACTCACGAATCATCGAAAACAAAAGAGAAAACAGTGACCCAGAGAAACTGGAATTGATCTGCGTTTTGAGTTCATCAGGCAATAAAAATCAAGTGAAGAACTGAAGAAATAAGGGAATTGAGATGCAATCCAGGTGACCCAGATCACCCACCCAACTCAGCTAGCAAAGTACACACCAGCAACAAGTTAAACAACTCACTATTATGTTTAATTGTTCTTTCAATCTAATTCTTGCAAAGCTAATTCAGTTTTCTTTTCTCTTTTCTGGGTCAAACGCAGAGTTAGAGTGTGAGTTAACAGAGTTAGTGTGTCAAGTTAGGACTTAGCAGAGACAGGTGGCAAAATATTAATTGAGGGACAGAATTGGGATAGGGGATTCGGGGACAGGTGATTTCCTTCCCACATGGAATACTAGTTAAGCCGTCATTCACACACACACACACTGTTCCGTACGATCCCACTCACACGCACACACCCAGAAAAGAAAAAGACTTGATCCGTAGACTTTTTTTCGTCTTCCCTTCCCTTGCTTCTTCTTTGCTTCACCATTTATTCTATTTTATTCTCCTCCTAACCCTTCTTCACTCTCCTCCCTCTTCCACCTCCTCACACTCTTTTAACCTAATGGATCACCAAGATCTCAGGCGAGCCCACAGTTCAGGTTCGCCTCCCGATTCTTGATCCCTCTCTTTCTAGGGTTCCCGCGCCGCCTCCCGATTTTTTTCTTTCTGAATCTTGCTTTTGTTTTCTTTTGCTTTTTGTTTGGTTTCTAACGAATTTTGGGGGGTTTTGTTTTGTTTCTTTTTAGGGCACGAGAGTCACCATGTGTGTCACAAATGCGGGTGGCCTTTTCCGAATCCGCACCCGAGTGCTAGACACAGACGCGCGCATAAGAAGATTTGCGGAACCGTTGAGGGTTATAAGGTGGCTGGCGCCGAGGGGAGTGCACAGTTGAGTGTCTCTGATGATGAGCAGCACTCTGATGAGGATCCCAAAACCCCCGGTGAGTTTGTTATTCCCGTTTCCGCTGTGTTTTATTTGCTCTGTTTCGATTTTTTGTTTTGGCATTGCCGAGAGATTAGTGTGAGTATGAGTATACTGTTGAAGTGCGTAGGAAGGAAATGAATATGTGAAGTTGAAGCATAGGGATAGATAGGTTTTTGCTTGTTTGTTTGCTTTGATAGATCTTGGATAAGAGGTGTTTATGGTGGTGAATTTTGTGTTTAAGGTCCGAAAGTCGTGGAAAGGAGCGTTTATGAGAGGGGTAGTGGCGGAATCGGGCAAGGATCTATTAAATCAGATGATGGGGTGTTCTCAGATGCTGTTCAAGAGTTTTCAGATAGCGGTTCTGCTGCATGGACCGGAGAAGGGTTGGAGGATGCCCCGGGATCAGCACGTAATGTAGAAAGGGGTGCCAAGAGTGATTTGAATGCCATTCCGTTCCACAATGATGGGGGAACGACAGGTAACCTTCCAATGAAATAACAACTGATGTTAGATATCTTCATGTGTCTTTGAGAAAAGAGAAATGATATTAGATTTGTGATTCAATTATTTTTCAATATGTTTTGATTGGTCTGCTTATCCTAAAAAAGACTTGCTTGTTGCTACTTGATACCTTATATTTTCTTGATGTGCACACTCGAATATAAATTAAAATGACTTAGAATTATTAAAGCCATTGGCCTTCAAAGTTGATCGCATTAAGTATGAGAAGATAACTTCACTTATCGTGCTAAAAAGGTATTGCTGGGTAGTTTTAAATTTATCGTTGGGATTTGGGTTATGTAGCTCACTACAAGGAGGATATTCACTGTTTTTTTATCTTGATTAGGATATTAAGTTGAGCCAGTTGGTTTCAAAATTTCAGATAGTCTATAGTCTAATTATGGAAGGTCTATGCAATGAATGCATTTTAGAATTATGATCGACATTCTACATTTAGAATATCTATAGTTATGGCAGATACTTACCTCTGTAGTGTTATGTCACAACTAAAGATTAATCCAGGGCACACTGGTAAGTGAAGGGACCATGTGTAATTAGTCAGAATGTTTGCACATTTGCATGATTTTACAGAGTTGTTAATGTACTAGTTAAAGTAGGCTGTATAATAGTTCTCCAGTCCTGACAGCTAAAGTAATGCAAAGAAGTTTTAATGGATTATTCCTTCTGATGTCTGTTAAATGATATGTATATTCTTCTTGGTAGGCATATAATTATATGTTTACTATTCTACACATTTCGTGGCAATGATTTTGTCTGCTCCGCTTGTTGTATGTTTTTATTCCCCATTTTTCTCATTCATAGTGGAATTACTTTTCAGAAGACAAATCAAACCCCAATAAATATGAAATGGTGACAGATGCATCAGAAGATATGAAGAAGACCGATGTGACTGACAGCATGATTGAGAGCTGCTTAACATCTGTTGACCAGGAAGCTGAAGTGACAGGAATTACAGCAACTAATCTGGATAGGAACATCAGTTCAGGGACTACTTCTATTTCAGATGGTAGAACTGAAGAATCAAATGTGCTTCTTGGTGATAGCAATGGTTTACACCCCATTAAATATGAAATGGTGACAGATGCATCAGACGCTATTAAAAAGACTGGTGCCACTGACAGCATGATTGAGAGCTGCTTAACATCTGTTGATCAGGATGCTGAAGTGACGGGAATTACAGTAACTAATCTAGTTAGGAACATGATCTTACCCAATAAAGTTGCTGGTGAAACAGTTGAGGGTGGCTCTAAGTTAGAAGGATCAAATGAAATGACTTCAGAATATGTGCGAGATGATGAACTTGTTCCATCAGAGAAGGAGCATACTGATGGGTTTGATATGCATATTCCACAAATTGATGTCCCACCTGAAGTAGAATCTGTTGCACATGTGAATACTTTTGTTGATACTGCTGAAAAGAAGGTGGATAATACAGATGGAATACAGTATCTCAGTCCTGATAAAGTGATAGAGAGTCGTAATGGGAAGGAGGAAGAGAATGCAAATGCACATGTACATGTGCTTTCTGTGCCTGATGACATACATGTGGTAGATGATCCTGTGCTGATGCTTGAAGATTTCAGAAACCATAAAGGAAAGCAATTAGACCAAGTTACTTTCTTGGACTCATTGGAACAGTTTGATGATAAGGAAAATGATGTCAAACAACCTGTTTTCAACGAGAGTCTGAACATTTTCCAGTCAAGTCATCTAAGTGGAGGCAGTGTTGTCTCTTCTGATATGCATGATTTGGAAGCTAGCCTTGAACCGGATCTCGGCAGCAGCAAGCCAATGATTAAAAGTGTGCCTGTTGAAGATGAAGCCAATATGTCTGAGACCGAGATCAAGATGTTTAAAAACCAAAGTTCAGATGAAATAGGAGCCCATGCAGATGCTGTGATGCCTCAGATAGCTAAAACCTATATGGTTGGTTTACGTGAAGGACAGGAATCTTATGATAAGTCCAATGAGTCTTTACAGGTGAACTTTGCTGCCAGTGATGCTGGTATAGGTCAAACAACCCACTCAGTTGGTCCAGAGAATAATGAAAGAGATGGAAACTGTGATGGGACTGGAGAGTCTGGAGACCACAGCAGAAAAGTAACTGCAGAAGAAAATCTTGTGTCAAATCCTATAGCTACTGTTCAATCTGCTGAAGGACAGGAATCTTATGAGAAGTCCAATGAGTCCGGTCAGGAATCTCATAATCTTATGAGAAACTGTGACGGGAGTGGAGAGTCTGGAGACCACAGCAGAAAAGTAACTGCAGAAGAAAATCTTGTGGCAAATCCTATAGCTACTGTTCAATCTGCTGAAGGACAGGTGTCTTATGAGAAGTCCAATGAGTCTTTACAGGTGAACCTTGCTGCTGGTGATGCTGGTATAGATGAAACCACCCACTCAGTTGGTCCAGTCGATAATGAAAAAGATGGAAACTGTGATGGGAGTGGAGAATCTGGAGACTACAGCAGAAAAGGACCCGCAGAAGTAAATCTTGTGGCAACTCCTATAGGTACTGTTCAATCAGCTGATCATTATGAAAACCAAATTTATCCAGCAGCTAACTTACACAAAGTCGATGATGCCAGTGAGTATGAGAAGGGCGTAATTGAAAAGTGTAATAAAATTGGAGATGCTGGTTACAATGAAAACGCTGAAACCTCTAACTTATGTGGGGATGACAAAAGCAAAGGAGTTGCAGAGAATTTTTCCACAGATCCTGCAAGTAATTTGGAATCTGTTAGTTGTCTATCTGAACTCCAAGTTAATCCAGTAACCAATCTACATGAAAGTGGTGATGCTGCTGGTGATTGTGAGAAGGATAAAACCGAAAAGTGTGATGTAACTGGGTATGATGGTGATCATGAGAGAGCTGAAAAGTATGCATCATCTGGTGAAGAAATAAGTAAAAGATCTACAGAAAAAACCTTTGTGGAGGACTCTACCACTAATTTGGAATCCATCATTACCCTCTCCGACTCTCAAGTTCATCCAGCGGGAAAGTTGCCTGATGTTGATGGCTCTGCTGATCGTGATGAGGGTGAAATTGAGAAATTTGTTATATCTGGAAATGAAAGCATGGAAGGATCAGTTGAAGAAAATATTCTGGTGAAGTCAGAATTGACCCCCGAGTCTTCTGCCAATCTAACTGGTTCAAAAGCTATTGTTGAAGATGCAGCCAATGGTTCTAGGATGGAGCTGGTTGAAACCAGTGGCAGAGATTTAGATAGCGGTTCGAATTCTAGCAAAGTTGCAGGAAAAATTCTATCAGATGCTCAGCAAGATGTGTTAGAAAATGAGATTGCTTGCAATGACAAAATCCTGAAAGAATTTGATGCCGGTGTTGCTGCTGGGTCAGATCATGGTCAGAATGTTGAATCGTTCCAGAAGAGTTCGGAGGACCATGGGAAGAAAGAACCAGGGTTTTCTGCTTTAGATACCGAATCTTCTGTTCAAAGTTTCATTGCCTCTGAAGATAGCAGCTCCCAAGAGGTCCATGCGGTTGCTTCTGGGATTACTTCTCAATCTTTGTTAGAGGAAGGCGATAATAACCTTGTCAGACAACAGCCAAGCTCAACTGCAATTGATGTGGACTCAAATAGCCCAACTGACAGTCTGGAAGCCAACTGGGGATCTTTCTCAGGTATATATTTGTCTCCTCAATGAACTTTTGTCACACAGATTTTTTTCTCATTTGGCCTAAACTATTACACTGTACTTACCCTACTATGACTGAAATCAGTAATCTTGCACATATTTTACAGAAGATGGGTTTATAAACAAGTGAATTTTATCTTTTAATTTGATTATGTCATCCCTGGTAGTAGAAAATTTAGAATATATATGGAGTTATGTATGTATGATTAATTTTATGTATGTTAGGTAACCCATAAATCGAGAGGATCCAAAATCATTCAACAACTTTTTGGTGATCTTGCTTTGATTTTCCTTGAGTAACAGTATCCTCTGGTGGATCATTTACAATTACACAGAAGCTCTTTTTTTTTTTTTCCTAGTCCATTCTCTCCTTTTGTGATGCTACTATGCATAGATATGTTGTTTGATGCCTATGCACGAAGAAATGTTGCAGTTGTCTAACCTCAATCTATTTGCTGTTGGTGCGTGTATCAGTTCTTTCCATGCAGTCTGATGCTGAAACTGTGCCACATACGCATTCCCAATCTTCATTAGGCGAAAACTCTGACTTGAAGAAGTCAAAAGTTGAATGTGAGAGTCAATACTCGGGCAAAACTGATATGTTTGAGGCACCATCTTTTATGACATTGGTTGAACCCCTAGGTGGGGATGATCAAAAAGCTACTGGTTCTGAAATCCTGACTGCAGTACAGAACCCAGAACAGCCAAAACCTGCATCTTTGCAAACTGGGTGGTTTCCTTCTATGACTCATGTTGTGAATGAGTCACCGGGGAGAAAGAAGAACGAAGAGATCATTGCCAAGGTGACAAACAGGAGCACTGGGAAGCAACACACTCCTTTGAAAAACCTTTTGGGGGAGGCCTCGAGTGAAAGCAACGGAAAGCCACTGAACCAAAAAGAAAGTCTTGCTCCTGCTCCTGCTCCTCAGAAAGATGATAAAGCTGCAATGGTCAGTGGTCCTGTAACAACAACAGTGAGTTCGATTCTGAATCCTGAATCGCCAACTGGTCAGGCTGCAAAGAAAGAGACTGCAAAAGAATGGAACTCGCCGGCCAGATATCCTTCAGACACCAAGAGTGAGAAGAGGAAGGTAAAGGGGAGATCCTGGGCACAATTTGTGTGCTGCGCTTCTGTAAATTAGCATCCATGGTGTCTTAGTTTAGCATATTTGAAATGTGGGGCAGAGCTTTAGGGTTCTACTTAGGTTGAAGTTTGTGCTGGTGAAGTTGCTAGATATTGTCAATCCGGTTTGTGAATTTACTTTATACCGATCTAGCTAGTTGTTGGTATGGTTATGAGTTGGATTTATAGAGATTTTGTTGTAAATTCTATGCAAAAAGTTCATTAGTTAACGGATGCACTGCATATATTAATCTGGATGGAAATGAACCTCGATTATTACATTTTTTTTTTTAATGTCTAGCCTGTTTGGATATAGAGATTTTGGGAGTGTGGGTTTGGATTTAGAACCCCTAAATCTGCTTGTATAACTTTTTATTTTGAGGTGAATTTGGATTTGAAATCATCTCTCTCTCTCTCTGGCGAGAGGACTATCGAACATCTCATAAATTTTCAGTAGAGAACATATGAGATAGTTTTTTTTTTTTTTTTTTTTTGAGTTATAAAGAAATTTTACGTCAAAATACATTTAGCAAATATAAATAAGTAAACTAAACAATTTGCAATTTAAAACTTATAAGTCACATGAAAAAAATACTTGGGGTGGATAAACGGTTGTGGCACATAGATGAGAATGACTGCGTAACTTCACTAACCCACTTCAATCAGGAAAGATTAATTACTCATGTCTCTAAGTGAAACCTGTAATTATAGTACATACGTCAATAGTGTTCAAAATCTAACCACAATAGTTGCCTTACTTCCGATTACTGATAATACACAAATCTCAAGAGTCATGATATGTGTTGAAAATAAACTTAGACTTTTTCTTTATTTTAATTGACCGAGAGGCCCAAAAAATAAAAAAACCAACTCCTAACACTATTACAAACTCTTTTCATTGTGAGAATTTCACACAATTCATCCATCGTCAACAGAGTAACTTGTCAAGTAGGTTGCTCCATGAACTCAATTCCAAGTTTAGAATCTACACTGGTCTTGGATAAAAGCGTCAACAACCATATTCATCTCCCTATATATGTAACATATGCTAAACCCAGCAAACTTTGCCCGATAAAACGTAGAGCTATCTAAATATATTTGAGAGGGTGGAGCTCATCAACTCCGTTCTGCATCATGTGAACCAATATTTCTGAATCACTTTCAACCAGAAGATTATCAATAGAAGCATCTATCTTGTATGGGTTTAAACCTCAATGTTTCATGTTTTTTTTTTGTTTTTTTATTTTCATTGCCAAAAAAATAAATGTGTGTGTGTGTTTTTTTTATCTATTATTATTGTATTTATTTTATTTTGGACAATGATGGTTTAAATTAGGGCTGTCAATGGGTCGTGTCGGATTGGGTTCGTGTCGGGTCAAGGTATTTGTCGTGTGGCAAGATACAAACTCAAACCCAACTCATTTAATAATCATGTCAAAAATTTAAACTCAAACCCAACCTATTTATTAAACGGGTTATCCGTTTCCAACCCGCTTAACCAATTTAACAAATATGTCGTGTCGTGTTAGATAAAATGACTCATTTAAGGGTTAACAATGCGACCAATTTAACTAAAAAAAATGCATAAATTGATTAAATTCACTAAAAACTCTACAAGACGAAGAATATAAATAATTATATATATATATATATATTCATAAATAATTAAATTCAATAATTATAAAGCAAAATATTTCAAATTGTCTAATCTTATGATCAAATACTCCTAACGTCTAAAATTTCAAGAAGAAGTATAACATAATCGGGTTATACGGTTTCACTTCGTGTTAGCGAGTTGACCCGTGGCCGACCCATTTATTAAATGGGTCATGGCGGGTTGACCCACCGCAGACTCGTTTTTTAATCGTGCGGGTTCAACCCGCTTTATTTCGTGCAGATTTCGAATCATGTTATCGGGTCGTATCAGAATTGACCGCCTTTGTTTAAATGTGTTTATTTGTTGAGAAATGGATTAGTTTTCAAAATTCCCAGGAGACTCATATGGAGAGCGTGGTGAACTTCCCGTGTAGCCATTGCAAGATAGCCCATACATGGAGCTTCAAACACAACACCGTCCTCTTCCCCAAAACCCAAACCGCAAAACCCTCCACCAAAACCAAAACCAAATCCCTCCCCTCTACTCTTTCTCGTTGCCATGCCCAGTTCTTCTCACCACCACTACCACCGCATAACACCAGTTCCCCAAAGCACGCCACCCTCCATTCCCATGAATACCACAAGCTCAAAGCCTTACTGGAGATTCTCATGGAGAAGGAGTGTTGCCCTTTGCAAGTGCTTAGAGGTGATGGTGATTGGACCAGAGACCAATTCTGGGCTGTCATCAGATTCCTCATACATGCTTCCAGGCCCAAGGAAATCTTGCAGGTGTTTTTCTCTCTCTATCTCTACTCGGTTAAAAGCTCTGTGAGATTCTGTTGATTGTTGAAAATTTACAGTTTTTGCATATTTACTTTTATCTTTACACAAGTAGACTGTCTTGATAGTTGGTTGCCAAGAAATAACATTTAGTAGAAATATTCAGATATCTGTTTTGGGTTATTTCATGGAAATTGGTTTTGGTTACTTGTGATTCTCATTGAAATTGTGATTCTGGAATCTTTTAAACAGTTATTTGATATATGGAGGAACATTGAGAAATCGCGGATTAATGAATTCAACTACAGCAAGATAATAGGATTGTTAGTTGAGGAGGACCTGATTGAAGAGGCGGTGCTGTGCTTTCAGGATATGAAGACTCATGGTCTTAGGCTGTCTGTGGAAGTATATAATTCAATTATTCACGGTCTTTCGAGAAATGGAAACTTTGATGATGCTGAACTCTTCCTTAACGAGATGAAAGAAACGAATTTGGCCCCAGACACTGATACTTATGATGGGCTCATTGAAGCTTATGGAAAATATAGAATGTATGATGAGATGGGTATGTGTCTGAAGAAAATGAGATTAAATGGCTGTTCACCAGACCAGATTACCTATAATTTGCTTATTCGAGAGTTTGCACGTGGAGGGTTACTGAAAAGGATGGAAAGAGTATATCAATCCATGGTTTCAAAAAGAATGGATTTGCAGGCTCCTACTTTGATTGCAATGCTGGAAGTTTATGCAAAATTTGGGATCTTGGAGAAGATGGAAGTGTTTTATAGAAGAGTTTTGAACTCGAGAGCAATTTTAAAGGAGGATTTGATTAAGAAAGTTGCAGAAGTTTATATTGAGAACTATATGTTTTCCAGATTAGAGATCTTGGGAGTTGATCTTTCTCCGAGATTTGGTCAGACTGATCTCGTTTGGTGTGTGCGTCTCCTTTCTCATGCTGGTATTTTGAGTCGAAGAGGTATGGATTCCGTCATTCTAGAGATGGAAGAAAAAGGTGTCCCATGGAATGCAACGGTGGGAAACATAATAATGCTAGCTTATTTGAAGATGAAAGATTTCACCCGCCTGAGAATCATGTTCTCCCAATCACTAACCCATGGTGTGGAGCCCGATATGATCACTGTTGGAATTCTATTTGATGCAATTAGGATTGGCTATGATGGGTCTGCGATTTTAGATGCATGGAGGAAGCAGGGTTTTCTTTACAAAGCAGTTGAAATGAACACCGATCCTCTTGTTATTACTACATTTGGGAAGGGGCATTTCCTCAGGAACTGTGAAGCAGCATACTCCTCTCTTGAACCTGAAGTTAGAGAAAAGAAAACATGGACTTACCAAGATCTCATTGATTCAGTGTTCAAAGACAATCAGTGTAACCTCAGTAAGAGGGACTTAATGAAGTCAAGATAAGGTAGTGCATCAGAGATACTGTTTTTGCTAGTGTACTGATTAAAGGACAGACATTTGTACAGAAATGCTTGAAAGAACCTCATGATGGATTTGATTAATTGAACAGCTTCTCTCTCCTGTCTGTTGCCATTGTGTGGAGGAGAATTTGCTGCCTAATTTCATTTTTTCTCATCTATTTGGAGTACTAATTTTAATGGTGGCTTATGACAACTATAGCAGACACTATCTAGGTATATCGAGTATAATCCAACTCTGCTGGAGGTACCACTGCAGCAGGTTTTAAACTCCACACCTGTAACAATGAGCTAACAGTATACATTACTGGAAGCAGAATTGACATATGCCATTCTTTTTTAATGTATCCCACAATATACAGCTTCTTTCTGCCTTGATTGCATATTTGATATCCTCCTACTATTGTTGTTGAAAGTTGAATAGGTGGTGGAATAAATTCTGCATAAATCAATTTATCATGACAACTGGTCTTTCTTGGAATAAAGCTATATAGTGATGCTCATAAGTTTGGCACAAAGGAAGGCTCAATTTGGGACTACTGGCTGCAATTTTATGCAGATGAAGGAGGTCGCCGCTTATCTAACCCAGAGACATTCGCAGTAATCTCTTGTAAGTTACAATCACTCTTATATCACCTAAATATATACATGTTATTATAAGGAAATGTTAACAATTTTATCTGTTTGTAATGGTTTCTATTTGATGCTTTAAATGGTTGAACTAAATTTCGATAGAATTATTGAATTTGCTGCTCGTGGCTTAGAAAAAGTTAAGATTCTTGATATTATGAATATATATATATATATATATATATATATATATATATATATATATAGTTAGTTAGTTATTTGGCTTGTAAGAAAACGATGAAGGTTGTGGGTATTATGCCATATTTGTTTTGTTTGCTAGAGAAGGACTGAGGACTACAATGTTATGCTTAATAAACTTTTTGATAACTTCATGAATTTTAGTTATAGGATGGGTTCCATTTCTTTTCTTTCCCGCTTTTTTATATTTTGAAATTGTTGTAGCATGGAGTCGAAATCAGTGTATAGTTATGCATTGTTTAATAAGTTTGGAGATTGTTTATAGATAAAAACAAGTAAGCAACTTGCCTTCCTTCTCTATAAAGATTATGGCCTTCCCAATGCTAGAATTGTAAAGCAAAAAGTTATGAAGATTTAAACACTTGAACAGGATTGTAACCCCTCTTCTGCCATATAAATGTAACCTCAGAATGAAGATTTGTCACTGATTCCTCTTAACTGAAAAGCAAAAAAGGGTTCTTCTTCTTGTTAACTGTAGCATATAGATTTCTGCAGAAGTCATTGTTGCATTTACAGTGCCTTCAGTTTCAACTACATACAGGTCATTATGCCTCGAGTCCTCTTGAACACCTAATATTTATTGCTAAGGTGGTGTTTTTGTCACAAAACTAGACACTTCTTTTTTTCCTAACTTTCAAAAGATTAATATCTTTTTGGTCAGTGGAAAATAATTGGAACTCTTTTCATGTATGATGACTGGTATAAATAGACTGATCATTGTGTATTTCTCCAAATGAGAAATCTTTTGGAGTAGTGCAACAAGTCAAGGGGATGACACTAAGCATCACTGGTTGTGAATTTCACCTTAGCATCAGTTCTCTGTTTGAGAAATAGATTCCAGAGCTTAAACCTTGAAATTCTGGTTGACTAGTTAAAATGGTAAAGTACTTTTGGAACAAGTTTTAGGAAAATCTTAACTAAGAATGCCATGCTCTCTTCATATTTATTGTTGCATCATATATATGTCTATTTGCATCATATTTATGTTTTGATCATTGTATAATTCTAAGGAACTTCTGACCCTTGTGAAGCTTTGAGAAAATTTCATGTCACAATTTTGAATATGTAACTCTTGAGGAACTCCAGGCCCTCTATAATCGAATCAAGAGACGTCAGGTCTCAATCTACTCTGATTAGAAAATTCACAAGTAGATATAGGTGTGAGTTCACCATATAAATTTTCCAAATTGAATGAAAGAAGAAGGTGAATCAAATGGTCAAAATAGATAAATACATACCTGAAATTCTTTCAATTGAAAGACTGGATTTTTGGAAATTCTTATAACCTGGATTACCCAAAGTTTATACTTGGTGAAAAACAATCGAAAAAATTGGCATCAACAGAGATAAGCCTAAAGTTATGGTGCAGATCCAAAAAAAAAAATTTCACCGGCATAAGTGTGTGTACAGTCACATACTTGAGATTAAAATAAACTGCGAAAATCAATTATGCCCAAACATGCGTGGGCTTCTGGGGCTTATGATCAGAGGAAACCTAATCTCAAAACGAATTTGTAAGTTCCATGATTATGTAACTATGGTATGGTATAGCTATTAATGAAACAAACAAATAGAATAATAAATAAATAATATTTAATTAGAAATTGTATATAAATATGAATCATTCAACTTGCATGTATGATTAAACATATGCTTGGCAACGAAATCGTTGTATGAACAAGGTATATGGAACAGTAGAAAAAATAGATTACAGGTGCAGCATGTAAAGAGATCCAAATCAATAAAAATAAATAATCGAGGTATTTGATGAAACTATAGTGGTTGTGTCATCATATAGAACCTTAAATATTTTAACCCGTAGATTATAAGTTATGGTCAAAAACAACAAAGTTGCACCAAAAAACTCATAAATCATCATAGGGTTTAGGAGAAAAAATAAGAGCAAGCGTGCTGATAACGTGTTATAAAGTAGGAAGAAGATGAAGAGAGAATAGTTTGGGGAGAAGTAGAAGTGTTCTCATTTAGTCACATTAGCCTCCTTTATATAGAGGTAGGGTTTACGTCAAAATACATAACTAATGAGTATTTACATGGACATCCACATAGATAATAATATTTACAACAATATCTTCCTTATATGATTCTATAATTATAAATACAATAAATATCTACACATGCATCCTCATTTAAAACCAGTATAAAGTTAGAAACCATCTAATTTAAATTTTTCTTAAATAAATTGTAATTAAATGGGGTGAGAAACCATATAATTTAGAATTTTAAAATCAATGGCATTAAATTTTTAAAACAAATCGCTTTACTCGCACTTTTAGTTCATTTTTTTTTCTAAAAATTATGATTAGTCAATTTATTATCTAATATAAAACATCATAGGTATAAAATTTTGTAATTGTTAATTTGTTTGACCATCCAATGACATTAATTTCATAGGTCCGCCATTGTGGAGAAACTATTGATACAGTTTTGGTTGAATGTTCGACTCAGAATTTTACACTTGATCAATATGGTGTTTGGTGGATGCTAACTCAAATAATACAAAACCTATTTCTAAGCATCTATATGAAGGGAACAATAATGAATCCTTATGGATTTCCCAATGACTAACACAAGTAATTAATATGGTCAAATAAACACTAATATGTTAATATATACTAATCAAATTAAATAGTAATCTTAATGTAGTTAAATAATAGTATATTTCATGGTTTTTTAGTTTAAGGATATTTTAGGTAATTGGGGTTGTGTATTTAGTAAAATATTAGAATGAGAAATTAAATGGTAGGTGTATTGAGTAAGGAGTGTGTATTAAGTAATTAGGGGTGTGTATTTAAAACTTATCAAAATTTCTCTATATTTTGTTTTAAAAAAAAAATTCTCGAATTTTTCAACTTTACCCTTGTGAAATTCAGACCAATAAAAAAAAAACTTCACCCTTGAGTTAATATACCCAGCATAGCTATACAAGTCAACCATACAAAACCCAACAAACAAGTTTCCATCTCCAGATCAGTTTGAGACAATGTAGACAGGAGAAATCTGTTTGTATTTGAAAGGATCTCCTGAAGACCAAAAGTTGACATCACTTTGGCCAACGTTCATATTTTCTCTTTGATATTTATTTTCTTCCATTTTTTTCTTTTGAGATTATTACCTCTAACATAATCCTTTAATCCGAAGCATATTGAGGGCTGGTCTTGATATATAACATGCATAACCCAATGCTTTATGGGCATGATCAAAGTAATTAATATCATAAGTTGAAGGTATAATTCTACCGACAAAGATAGCACACCAAATACAAAATTACACATTGTCTATTGTGTTTTGTAGATGAATGAGATAGACAAAATCGAAAGGAGCAAGAAACTATTATTTGTGGATGCGCGCAGATGAACCCGAAAAGAAGTTCCTTTGTGGCTGATTTGAAGTTTTCTGGTAGCATAAACGTTTGCTGGGTAGGGTAAAAATAAAAAACATAGGATAAATTTTGTAGCTTTGGGTGTTCAGCACACAATATTATTATTACGTACATTTGGGATTATGAGAAATAGATAATGAGTCAGACAATGAAGAAACAATTTTAATTACGAAACATAGGTCATTAAGCAGCGTTGTAATTTTTGTCATAATTTGAGGTTTACATGAAATTTATTTAACATTGTAAAATGTTATCATATGACATATATTAGGCAATATTATAAAATGTTATCATATTCCATGTTCAGCACACAATATTATTATTACGTACATTTGGGATTATGAGAAATAGATAATGAGTCAGACAATGAAGAAACAATTTTAATTACGAAACATAGGTCATTAAGCAGCGTTGTAATTTTTGTCATAATCTTGGCACCAATATCCCCAATATCCCCAGTGAGGAATTTACGTACATTGAGGAATTTTGGCACCAATATCCCCAGTGTATTGACATTATTAGGCAATGTTGGGCACAACCTCTAACAGGGAATGCAATGAAACAACTGGAGACAAAGATCACTACTACTAGTACTCAGTTGTATAAATGGCACAAGAAAGATGTTTCACAAAATAAAGTAGAGATGAGGATACTACAGGAGAAGATGAAGAACATCATGTCCCATCCATACACTCCTCAACAGTATGATGAACAAAAGCAGCTGCATGTTTGATATAGTGCGTTACTTGCACAGGAAGAAAAGTATTGGAGACAGAGATCCAAGACGTTTTGGATGAAGGATGGGGATAAAAATACAGCCTTTTTCTATCGCAAGGCATCAAATATAAGAAACAAAAACAGGATCAAAGGCTTAAACAATGAAGCAGGTATGTGGCAAACTGAACCTGAAGCAGTACAAAGCATTCTAGTGCAACATTTCAAAGGTATCTATACCTCTTTGGGCACAAATCTAAATGCTATATTTCAAGTTCTAGAAGCTGTTGATGTTAAAGTTACTCCATATATGAATTGGGAGCTCACTAAACCCTATGTTGAGAACAGTGTTGTACTAGATAATAACTTTCGTCTAAAGCTTTGTTTTGCACTGGATTGGCCATAGGAATGCATATATGATGCTCTTAAGGAAGCATAGAGGAAGAGATGTCTGCATTTTAAGGGAGAATGTTGTGAATAAAGTTTAACTGATGAAATGAAATGAGTAATTTTCAAGCATAAAGGGCATACAAACAATCAGGTCTCTTAAAATAAATAGCAGACCAAAGAATGATCTATAATTCTGTATACAAATTTGCAAAATTGGATGGTGCTCCTATATTGTTCAACTCCCTTCTTCAAAGACTTGTAGTTATGAGCGGTTCACCGGACCTGACTGACGGTGTAGGTACCTGATACGTAGGAACATGCATATTTGTAGGAAGATTTGGCAATTCTGCCTCAAAGTTCAGAACATGAACTGCTTGCCTTATTGAGGGCCTTAAGCTTTTATCAAGGTGTACACACCACAATCCTACAACTATCATACACTCTACTTGCTGTGGTGGGTTTTTCTGTGTTGCTACGTGTTCATATTTTAGTTTCTGCCACTATTGTGCCATGTTAATGCATTCTGCCACTTTGTAGTTTGTAATTTGTAATGAAGCATTGAAAATTTGAAGCTAAATTGTATTTGTTCATTGTTTGTTTATTAATAGGGCTTCCTCGATGGCATCTTCCGGAGGATATGGAGAAGAAGAGTTAGAGGCTTAGGCTTGCAATTGTTTTATGTATGCTTATTTAGGACTCTTTTAACATTTGAATATTCTATATGCAATTTTATTACTCTTTTAAGTGCATACATTTTCAATTACATAAATATAAAACCTATAAAAATAAAATTAAAATTAAAAAATACAAAACCGCCTGGCCGCCTGGGCGCTCCTCCCCTACCCACCGCCCGACTAGCGCCTAGTGATTTTTCGAATCTTGGTTGAGAAGGAAATAAAAGATGCTCTATTCCAAATGCATCCTTCCAAAAGCCCTAGACCTGATGGCATGTCCCCCGTTTTTTCTTTAAGAAATATTGGAGCATTCTATCTACTGATGTATGTCTAGGAGTGAAGACTTTTTTAAAGACAGGAGAATTGCAGTAGTCAGCAAACTTCACTCATCTGTGTCTCATCCCAAAAATTTCTGAAGCAACGGAGGCAAATCGGTTATTGTCAATCGGTTGAAACAAATATACTAAACAAATATTGCCAATTGGTTATTGCCAATCGGTTATGCAATGTACTATACAGAATCAGCTCCAAAGTTATTGCCAATCGGTTGAAACAAATATTGTCTTCCATCATCTCTCCGTCGCAAAGCGCATATGTACCGGGACGGTTGATTACATATAATACATTAGTGGCCACCGAGGTAGCTCATTTCATGCATAAACTACTTAGACAAGAAGAGGGTTTCTTATCACTTAAGCTAGACATAAGCAAGGCTTATGATAGACTTGAATGGGATTTCTTGAGAGCAATGTTTACAAATCGTAGACTTGAATGGGATTTCTTGAGAGCAATGTTAACAAAGCTAGGGTTTCAGGAGTAGTGGATCAACATCACTATGAAGTGTGTAGCATCTGTTCAGTATTCTATTTTGGTTAATGGACAACCTTCTGAAGCAATTGCTCCTACCAGAGGCATTAGGCAAGGTAACCCTCTATCACCTTACCTATTTATTTTGTGTGCAGAAGGATTATCAGCACTCATCTTGCAGGCAGTGGAGAGGCCTCATCTAAAAGCGCTCAAAATGTGTCATGGGGCTTCTACTTTACATGTCACGCCCCTGATTTTACACACAAGAAAATCAATATATATAATCCCATAATTATACATGCGTGAACGTTCAGTCATCAATACAAAATACCTGGAATCTTTTTCCTTTTAACCAAGTACATACTGATGCCCTGAACCCCCAAAGTTAACATACACTCGCTCCATAGAGTTATATATTACAATGCTTACGAATTAAATTGTCAACAACAAAATAAAATGTAAATGCTGCTCAGAGTTAACTATACAACGAAAGTTTTTTTATCAACGGTAAAGTCACAAAGATGGCTTCCTACCGTAAAGCTGCAAAAGCGCCACCTCAGCTTCAGCCACGATTTCCCTGACCTGCAGGATTAACCCCTACACCATTCCATTGAATAGTGCACCGGGTTTCCACACAACAAAACCCGGTAAGCTTATGAAGCTCGTATGAGTAACTCAAAACCAATTACACAAATTTCACAAAAGCCTCCTGCTCATAACCTCAATCCTAGCATCCAATTACACAAATTCCGGTCAAACAAGACTTCCTCAAGCAATGTTTGACGCCATCCTAACGCACTACGGCGAATTTCATAATCACACTCGTTTCCCATTTCCCCCCTAGGAGCTTTTGTCATCAACATGACATCAAAGGTGAAAATCAAAGAGTCACCTTCCTATCCTTAACACAGAGTACAATTCGTCACCACTATGCTCTTAAGATAAATCAAACCATCAATCAATACAATCAAGAAGAAACAAGGCAATCACATATCAAAACAAGCCAAACAAATCATAGTAACCCCTGCATATAATTTAGTTCAGGAGGTCACATTAAGTCAAGCAATTCAAATCAAAGTAGTCATCGAAGTCCCACACTCTGACGTCTGTAGGTAGCCCCAACCATCACAACAGTCCTCTCGATCTTTGTTAACTTAATAACAATTCAGCTCCGCTACCGAGCAATCATCACAGTGATCATCACCTAGATTTCCACCGATCATCACCCAGATATTCATCGTCCAACTGATCATCACCTAGATTTCAAGGATCATCACATAGATTCACGCAGATATCGCCACTCATCGCCACGCAGATATCGCCACTCATCGCACAGATAGCGATCATCACATAGATTTCGTTGGTCATCACATAGATAGCGATCATCACATAGATTTCGCTGGTCATCACATAGATAGCGATCATCACATAGATTTCAACCATCCTACTCATATTCCTACACAAGTTACACAGATATTTCTATACAAGCTTTACATGACAATCATCACAAAGATTCACCATACTGATGTCATCGATTCATTACACAAATATTCCTACATAAGCTTCTCATGACAATCATCACAAAGATTCACCACGAAGTCACTAATACATGAATATATATGTATATATATATATACCCCATAATATATATATAGACACACATAGTCATCCACTCAGAAATGCCACTAATACCAACTATAGTCGTAGTTAACCTAATAACTCCAAGACAATAGGGTAGTCATGCTCATAACAAATATCGATCATATTCATAACAAATGTTGATCCTGCTCATAACAAATATCAATCCTGTTCATAACAAATATCGATTATACTCATAACAAACATCGATCCTGCTCATAACACATATCGATCACACTCATAACAATTATCGTGAGATTTCCCCAACAAACGATAAATGTAATTCGTTCACAAATGAACCTTGTGAGATTACTCACCTCGAAACTCCCGCTGCGTCTTCAATTCAGGACAAGGCAGCCAATCCACAAAATAGCCGTCCAAGGAGTACTACGTCACGTACCTAAGGAATTACAGCTCTCATTCAGTCAACGAATCACAAGGGGTTCGAAACCCTAAATCGAACCAAAATTCCCAAGGTGACGCCAAATGAGGCGAAACCATATCCGAGGCCTCCCAAAGTCCCCGGAATACGTCCACGATCGATGTGACCAAACCACAAGTCGATCGGACGCTCGAATCCTCAAGGATCGAATAAATCGATCGGTATGAAACTGCAAAAATCATAACAATTCCATACGAACTCCAAAATTTGCATATTATATATCGAAACGCTCGTATCAACGAGTAGAACATATATAATACCAAAACCAATTCCTTAAGTGGCCGGAACACCGCCGGAACGCCACCACAGACGGTGGTGCACCGCCGCCGGCCAAAAACTCAATATTTCACAAAACTCCCAACATCAAAAAGCTTCATCTAAGCATGCTTGTGAACTTTCATAACTGGATCGAAGTCAGAAAACAAGCTTAAGGGATCGAAAACTACCTCACAAGCCGTGAACAGTAATCCAATTCGAGTTGATCGAAGTTTCACGTGAATCGATCCAAACAACCACCAAGGATCGATCGGCGAGGCTGTTCTGAGCTCAACCAAGAAAACTCAAAGCCTTGCCGACGTCGGAGTTGTGTTTTCCGGCCGGGTCCGAAAACGCTAACTGTACAGCCTTGCAGGGCCGTACACGGTGGATCTCGTCGCTAGAGAACACCACAGGGACCACCAGACGGCGGAGACGATCCCGTCTGGAAAGTTTCGTCGCCGGAGATGGCCGGAGCTCGCCGGAAAAGTCGGGTCGGAATGCCGGGTTCGGGTCGGGTCAGTCGAAAAACTTCGACTCAGAAGGTGTGGACGAGAGAGAAGAGAGAGAGGAAAATATCTTCCGGAAATGGAAATGAGGAAAATGAAATAATTTTCTGATTTTCCCTTTATATACTAAAACGGAAACTTTTTCCAATAGCCACAACTTCCTCATACGAACTCCGATTTACAAGTTCCACATGTCCACGAACTCGTATCGACGCGCTCTACAACTTTCGTGAAGGAAGTTTTCAGAGAATCCCAACGAATAAAAAGTCAACCTTTGGCAACCCCCCTAAAACCATATTCTTCAATTAATTATTCGCCCGAAACACTTCCGCTCCATCCACGAGCCACGAAACCGTCCAATAGTTATAAAACTAATTCCGGAAAATCCTCGGAAATAAATACGAATTTCCGGGGCATCACATTACACCATTTATTTTTTGCAGATGACAACTTGATTTTTGGAGTTGCAACTGAATCAGAATGTATTGTCTTGAGACATATTCTAACACATATGAGCTGGCATCAGGACAAAAGGTTAATTATCAAAAGTGTAGTGTTGTTTTCAGTCGAAATGTGCATCCAGAGTTGCAAGATAAGCTAGCTGGCTTGCTAGAAGTTCAACGAGTGGAAGAGCATGATAGATACTAGGGGTTACCACTACGAGTAGGCAAATCAAAGACTGTGATCTTTTCATACATCAAAGAGAGATTGACAAAAAAGCTCTTGGGATGGAAATAAAAAATCCTCAGTTCTGTAGGTAAGGAAATTATAATTAAAGCTATAGCACAAACCATGCCATCTTATGCTATGAATTGCTATCTTCTTCCAAAGACATTGTGTGATGATATTCATCAACTGTGTGCACAATTTTTTTGGGGGGACACTGATCAGAGAAGGAAAATTCATTGGAAAAGTTAGAGCAAGCTTTGCATGACAAAATAAGGAGGACTTGGTTTTAAAAATCTCTATGCATACAATTTAGCTATGTTAGCTAAACAGGCATGGAGGTTAATCTCAAATCCTCAGTCACTGATTGCACAAGTTTACAAGGCCAAATACTTTCCAAACCACTCTTTTTGGGAGGCAGAACTTAAAGATGCCCCCTCTTTTTCATGGAGGAGCATATTAGAGAGTCGTTCTGTCTTGGCAGCTAGTATTTAATGGAAAGTGGGGATTGGAGAACATGTAGATGTATGGAAGGACAGCTGGATTTTTGACTGTCCTTGTTACCTCATTCAGAAGCCGCTTCATACTACCATCAATAAGGTAGCTGAGTTAATCGATAGGGAAACCCGAAGTTGGAATCAGAATGTTGTGCATGCTACTTTCCTACCTGAAGTAGCTACAAAAATTCTCAGCATTCCATTAAGTAGAAGTGCAGGTGCAGGTGCAGATCGATATAGATGGCAGCCAGAGAAGAATGGAAGATATACTGTAAAGTCAGCATATTGGATTGCTCGACAGCAGGTTATGGGAGAGTTCCTAACTTCTACCTCATCGGGAAATCCATATGAGGCTCTTTGGAAGAAAATATGGAACACAAAGATTCCTGGGAAAGTGAAAATCTGCTTATGGATGGCTGCAAACAATATCTTGCCTACTCAAGAAAGTTTGAGTTACAAGGGGTATACTGGTCCCTTCAATTGCTTACTATGTAGTGAGGCGTTGGAAACAAACAGCCATGTGTTGTGTCACTGCCCTGTTGCGCAAGAGGCCATTGAAGCAGCAAATATTCCAATTGCTGGTTGTCTGCCAGGAAGTTTCAAAGAATGGCTTTTGTATCAGGGTCACCATCTAAATAGAGAAAAATGGGAGAAGCTACTTATGCTAATTTGGGCTCTCTGGAAAAATAGAAACAGTAAGTTGTGGAACAATACTTTCACAAGTGCTTATGAGATTGTAGTTACCACATGCACTTGGTATGAATAATTTCTACAAGCGTAGAAGACTCAGTTGCATGAAAAAGTTGCCAAACCGGGTAAACATTGGACTCCACCATCTAGCAATCAACTCAAAATCAATGTTGATGGAGCTTTCTTGCCTTCTAACGATATTGGAGGTATTGGTGGAGTAATTAGACGAAGTGATGGTTCTTTTGTGGCTGCTTTCTCTAAGTATGTGCAGCATGTCTCATCTCCAAAGCAATTGGAATTGTTAGCAATTAGAGAAGGCCTGGACTTTCTAAAGCAAAGAGGCCTCCATGATGTATGCCTTGAAAGTGACTGTCAAGTTGCGATCCAACAAATTGAAGAGGAGGACTTTGACCTAAATAAAAATGCAAACCTGCTGCTCGATATACAACAGTGTACGTAGTAAGTTTGTGCATAATTTGAAATTCTCCTTTGCTCCTAGAACTGTCAATTTTGTGACACATAGGTTAGCAGCCATTGCTTATGAATGCAATACTTCTCTTGTATGGATAGACCAAGCTCCAGCAAGTATTCTGGATGCTATAGCATCGGATTGTAATCGATTGCCTTAATCAATAAATTTCTTGAAGTTTACTAAAAAAAAAAAAAAAAACTAAATCAGTCAGAGTTGTTCACTTAATTGAGGAGCTATGCGGCGGTCATTATCTGGATGCTTCGGGCAGCGACTTTCGTTTCTGGAGGGGTGCGCAGCGAAGTATGCCAAGTGCGATGGTATGTCGTATGCTGGGTCGGGCCAATGCGGCTTGGTTGGGGTGTGTGTCAGCGCAGCATGAATATGGTGGACTGGTGGTGGCAGGCGTTGCTGCGCGAGCGGACGCCTATGGATGATGTCGTTTTTGGGCTTGTTCCAAATCCTACTGGGCCTTGGGGTTCGGGCTTTCTCCTTTTGAGCTACCCATTGGGCTTTTAATTTGGACTCGGGCTTTGTCCTTGGCCTAACCCTATGTTTTTAGTTTTGTCTAAATTCAATAATTTCCTTGTATTAGGAACCTAGATCTCTAGCGCCTCCAGCGTAGTACCAAAGGAGAATCTCCGCTATCTCTATGTTTTGAATGTATAATGAGTGGGTCTATTTCTACGTACCACTATCGGTACTACCACTGGTCCACTACCTTCTTGTCTGTCTATGTCCTTAAATAACAGCGGAATGGTATGTAACGGCCTATTCTGGTTTGTGATGAATATACAATTTCGCCTCGTGGGCTTGATTAAAAAAAAAAAATCCACTTCCTCCTTAGAGGAAGGAGCTACAATAATTCACTCAATTGACCAAACTTGCAGTTACCCCATTTTTCCTTTGCATTGTAGTATCGGTATTCAATTGTGTATGACTACATAGAGAAACAAAGATTCAAGAAAATAAATCGAAAAAATACATTATAACTGGAAGAATCAGATTAATCACAACAAAATACAATTATTACAAACCAAGCTAGTTAGTTCAATCCTATATCTATCACAAAGAATGATCAATTAGTTCTTGTTTATCAAGTTTGCTAGAATCCCTATAGAATTGGAAACCTTATAGAATCCCCTCATTCTCCATCTTTGTCAAGCAGTACACTTCCCTATCATCATCACACATAGGGCAAACCCCAGTTTTCTGTAGCTGCTCTACCATGGAAGGATCCGGGTAAGGATGTGATCCATCAAGACAGCACTCCACAATACCATCCTCATCTGTGTCGCCACCATCATCATCAACAACAATAAGATCGATCTTCACCGACATATGAGCAATCTTTCTGCTTCCATAACACCTATTCTCATTTTCTATCTCGCAGGCTTTGTACATTATTCTCTGCACCATGGGGACACGTTCATTCAGTGGTACTTTCAGCTCTCGGAGCGCGTCGGAGACGGCAGCTGCTTTGTCTGAGTTATAAGAGTCGAGTTCGATTGAGGCCTCAGTCACACTCGTGCGGCTGATGACGTCGTCCAAGTCTGAGAGTCGTTCGGCATCGCAGGAGGTGACGCGTCTGATCACCACCAGGAAATTGATCAAGAACTTGGTGGTGCATAGCACCTCGTTTTCTGGTTCAGAAACGACGTCCACAATATCTGGGTTGACACATACGTCACAGAGAGCGTCGCCCACCACTTCCCAATAGTCACTGGCTATTCTCATGGCCATGTTCAATCTTGATTAGTTTGAACAAGAATATAAGTAGAGAAACTAAGAAAGATGAAGACTGATGTAACTGGATATTATGCTCTCTCGGTATAAAATGGGGGCTATATATAGATAGAAATGATGGTTTCCAAATTGCATTCGGATTCCCATATCCCACCGACATTGGGATTCCTAGTTACTTGCGGACTCGATTATTTAATTAAATACAAACAATGCCTTTGGTCTTTATGAACATGACATTGCATTGCATTTGCACCATCAACTGTCTGATAACGCCACCACCACAAGTAGCCAAATATAATGGCTCTTATCTTATCAATTGCTTTTAATTTCACTCATGGCAGTAACAAAGACATGTTTAAATAAGCTTCCCCCTTGTCTTGGACTATCTTCCCCAAGAGGTGATTTTTGTCGTCATCTTTCAATAGGCAGGTTGAACTGCATTGTTCTAGCTTTTTGGTCATATGTTAACTTTTATTTTGAGAGAAAACCCACCAGGATTGTTTTAGAGATCAAGACAGCAGAGTCAAA
This sequence comes from Rosa chinensis, assembly GCF_002994745.2. Lineage (NCBI taxonomy): Eukaryota > Viridiplantae > Streptophyta > Magnoliopsida > Rosales > Rosaceae > Rosa > Rosa chinensis. The sequence goes on along the minus strand of NC_037091.1, from coordinate 36,328,318 downwards.
GTTTCAGGGACTCTTTTGCCCAGATTTTTTTAGGACGCAATATGATAACAGCAAGCTGTTTTGACAAGAAAGCTTTATGCTTTTGTTTTTTTTTTCCCTCCTCGCTGTCGGTGAAGATTGGAAGAGATGGGTGCTTTTGAACTCTGTTTGACTGACATTCCTTGCGGATTTGTTGCAGATTTTTGTCAAGGCAATTTTGAGCAGAAGAGTTTTGTGGTGCTGCTGGAACTTTAAAGAACAAGGAACCGCTGCTAGGATTTTAAAGACCAACGGCCATCGCTGGTATTTGGAGGGCCAACATGGTGCCTGAAGGTATCGCCGGAGCTCGACGACGATACGACACCCTAAGGTACGCCGTGTCGGAGCTTGAGGATGATACGGCACCCTAAGGCACGCCGTGGTGGAGCTGGACGACATCGGCACCCTAAGGCACGCTGTGAGGATAATACGGCACCCTAAGGCATGCCGTGCTGGAGCTCAACGACAGTATCGGCACCCTAAGGCACGCGGTGTCGGAGCATATGTGATATTGATACCCTACGGTATCGCTGGAGACCTGCATCAATTGAGAACAGCAAAGGAAAAGGTGCACATCGGTGGTGGAAAGTCTCACCCTCTTCTTCCTTGCTTTCTTCCTCTCTAGGCTTCTCTCCCTCTGCTTCTTCCTGGTCTCTTTCTATTGTCCTTCCTCCTACGTCTTTTTGATGTATAGTATCTTTTATAGGAGTGATAGATGTGACTTTGAATTTGAATCAGTCTCAAACACCACCTTGGCACCAACTTGCACAGGCAAGATATATTTTAGCTAGCTGTATACTTCCTTTCTTTTAGAGATAGATAGGAAACAATAATAATCCACATAAAGAGGTGGTATCTGTTATGGCTCTACACTCCCATTTCTATTTGAACGTACGTGTGCACTTCAACTTGTTTTCAACTTCTTTCAATAGTTTTGTTGTAGAATTTGAACAAAACTAGAAGGTAGATAATGTGTAAAATGCTAGCTCAAGAGGCAACGTGCTTCTTTTCCTTTTTTTAATAATTATTATTTTCATTTTATTTTTAATCAAAAGCACTCATGTTTTTTTCTTTTATGGCCTTTTGATTTTTTTTTCGGTATCAACACCTCCTTAGAGGAAGGAGCTACAATAATTCACTCAATTGACCAAACTTGCAGTTACCCCATTTTTCCTTTGCATTGTAGTATCGGTATTCAATTGTGTATGACTACATAGAGAAACAAAGATTCAAGAAAATAAATCGAAAAAATACATTATAACTGGAAGAATCAGATTAATCACAACAAAATACAATTATTACAAACCAAGCTAGTTAGTTCAATCCCATATCTATCACAAAGAATGATCAATTAGTTCTTGTTTATCAAGTTTGCTAGAATCCCTATAGAATTGGAAACCTTATAGAATCCCCTCATTCTCCATCTTTTTCAAGCAGTACACTTCCCTATCATCATCACACATAGGGCAAACCCCAGTTTTCTGTAGCTGCTCTACCATGGAAGGATCCGGGTAAGGATGTGATCCAACAAGACAGCACTGCACAATACCATCCTCATCTGTGTCGCCACCATCATCATCAACAACAATAAGATCGATCTTCACCGACATATGAGCAATCTTTCTGGTTCCATAACACCTATTCTCATTTTCTATCTCGCAGGCTTTGTACATTATTCTCCGCACCATGGGGACACGTTCATTCAGTGGTACCTTCAGCTCTCGGAGTGCGTTGGAGACTGCAGCTTCTTCGTCTGAGTTAGAAGAGTAGAGTTCAATTGAGGCCTCAGTCACACTCGTGCGGCTGATGACGTCGTCCAAGTCTGAGAGTCGTTCGGCATCGCAGGAGGTGACGCGTCTGATCACCGCCTGGATATCGATCAAGAACTTGGTGGTGAATAGCACCTCGTTTTCTGGTTCAGAAACGACGTCCACAAAATCTGGGTTGACACATACGTCACAGAGAGCGTCGCCCACCACTTCCCAATAGTCACTGGCTATTCTCATGGCCATGTTCAATCTTGATTAGTTTGAACAAGAATATAAGTAGAGAAACTAAGAAAGATGAAGACTGATGTAACTGGATATTACGCTCTCTCGGTATAAAATGGGGCTATATATAGATAGAAATGATGGTTTCCAAATTGCATTCGGATTCCCATATCCCACCGACATTCGGATTCCCATATCCCACCGACATTGGGATTCCTAGTTACTTGCGGACTCGATTATTTAATTAAATACAATTCCATATGTAGTTCTTTTTTTTTTTTTCTTTTTTTTTTTGAGAATATTTAGTTATTTACGCGTTTTCAATAAATAAAGAAGAAGAAATTTATTTCAACTGGGTGCTTCCACGGTGGTCCGTGGTCGGTGGCCAACACCAATTCCTACTATACCAAAAATCATCAACATGCCCATGCCCATGCATGGTGAATTTTTTTTATTGGTGCCAAAATTCAAGGGAAAACTTTTAAAATAATATTGAGGTGAAAACTTTAAAACTTTTATTTCAAATATTTGTTCGTCTAAAGCTTGAGTTAACAAGGAGTCAAGAAATAATCGATATATCCGAGTATTGAATTTAGAATAAATGATTAATCAACTACTTCTGAGATAACACTAAACAATCAAGAAATGGAATTAAACTTCGGAAACTGTTCCCATTACAACCATTTACCGAAGTTGACTCCGCACACCGGCTCCATCCGTCAATCTTGTCACCAGTGCACAGTACCTGACAGGACCCGCCCCGGATTTCACCCTGAAATCCGAAGTGGCCATGCGGGGCCCACCTTAGAAGAAATTCTACCAAAAATTTGGCGGAACTTCCCCTAAAAATGGACTACCCAAAACCTGTAGAAAAACATTTACACTTGTAAGCAATCCATCCTTATTCTCCTGGAGCCACCCTGCTCCCCAAATCACAACTTCAATTTCACAAATATCAGTCTCATCCCAAAAACAATAATAATCCCACAGGTTATCAGAGCAATACTAATCCACTAGGTAACAAAGAAAACAAAAATAGAAGGGCTAAATTCTAGTTAGTACCTTGTGGTTTAGGTCTAAAATCAATTCAGTCCCTGGACTTTTAATTTCATCAAAACACCCCTGCACTTTCAATTTTGATCTAATAGGTCCAATTCGTTAATATTCTGTTATGGGTTCAAGTTATAGTTGGATTATTTGTTGAAAAACTATTTATTTTTAATAGTAGGACTTACTCCTAAATTGACTATGCAGACCACCTCGACACCACATCATAAAACATAGGCCATATATGAGCCACGTTAACAAGTTAAATAACTCAATTGTTGAAAAACTAATAAATTGGACCTATTAGATCAAAATTGAAAGTGCATGGGTGTTTTTGATGAAATTAGAAGTTCAGGGACTGAATTGATTTTGGATCTAAAGCACAGGGTAATAATTTGTATTTAGCCCAAAATAGAATGAGTACGCGGAAGCAATGCTGTTGGCTATGCCTCGACTCTATGTACGCCCGACCTCAACTAACGTAGCCTGCAAACTGGGCATTTGAAACCGAAGGGCCCAGGGGAAAGTAATTTAAAATACGTTAGTGTGAGTGGACAAAATAAATAATCAAGATAGTTTAAATTAAATAAGCTTTGATACTTTCCCACTTATTTAAATTTATAAAACCTCGATGCATGCAACGTTTATAAAATTTTATTTCTTAAATTCAGGAAACAGGAAACTGGAAACGGTAAATCAAACCCGCTGAGTATCATATCATCGGACTAGACCCCGCTAGCCCAGAAATAATATAAAAGTAGGGGAAGAAGATAGCCATACGAATGAGCCTCGCAGGCTAAAGTACTCCCATATACTCCCGTTATATACCCACACGCCACTAAGTGTAGCGATTAGGATACTGGGCTTCAGCATTACTGTCACAAAGACAGTAACCAGCGCCACAAAGGCTGACGGGCTTCGGTGATCCCATCACCTCGCCACAAAGGCGGACATATCAATGCTAGCATGATAAATAATCACCCAAAGTATGGCAAAATAAATCCGAAAACCAAGTAAATCCATAAATACATAAGGCTTCCCCATCTCTTGCAAATGAATTTCCAATGACGTGTCCCACACGCCAAGATAATCTCAAGTTCAAAATAAATAGGCAAGAAATAATAATAAAACATAATCTCCGTAAAGCGAAACAAAACCAATTCCGAAATCATCATCAAGTCATTCCCAATGCCAAAACCAAAAGTCGATAAATAAATAAGAATAACAATAAATCAACGGCGTGTCCCACACGCCAAAATAGTCTCGGGTCAATGATGAATAAGCAAGGAAGTTCAATAATGAACTAATATTCCATTTTAGAAAATACCATGAAAAATACTTTGTTGAAAAACAACATAAATCATAATTTTGAATCCGGACATAACAAAATTAATATCTGAAAATCACAACCGGAATAATTCATAATCACTTCATGAAACTCATAAATGAAAGTAATTCCTCGAGATAAATCAAAATCAAAATCCGAAAACAATTATATGCTCAAAATGTAATATGATGAATAACTAGAGCATTACTTTAAGAAATAAATGCATGCATCATTATTTGAAAACAAAAGTCCACTCACAGTACTATTTAGGCGACCAAGCATTAGGGCTCCTTCACTAAGTAGTAACTCAATACGTCACCCTGGAAGAGCTCCAATTTGGCCGGTGAAAAATTTCCAGAAAATTCAAGAACCCTAGGATTTGAAATTTCTTCGATTCGCTCAAGCTAGAAGCTTGAGGGGAAATGACAAATGGCTCGAGGCGCTTCTACTATGCCTGGTTTTGTGGCCGGAGATGGCCGGAATCGGAAGTAATCACCAGAAACTTCGATCTGCTACAGTAATCATCTCAGCCAGATATCTCACTTTTCTGGCCAAATCATGACGACCCACGACCACAGGCGTGTAGGGGGGAAGGAGATGAGTCGACCGTCGCTGGGGTTCGCCGTTTAGTGGCCGGAAGGCGGCAAAACGAAGGGGAGAAGGAGAGAGGCCGACGTGGGGGAAAGAGGGAGAGGAAGAGAGAGAAAGTCGGGGTAGGTTTCCAGAAATGAAAATCTACCACAGTAACTTTCTATATATAGAAAGTTACCGTGAACAGTAATTTCCACATTTTAAGGCATAATTTTTGCATATGAATTCCGATTTTTATGTACCACATATGCACGCGCTCGGTTTAATGCTCTCTACAACTTTCATGAAGGAGATTTTCTCAAATTTTGACCCGAACAAAAAGTCAACTTTTAGGGCCACTAAAAATATCAAAACAGAGTAAAAAGTTGAAGTAATTGTCGTTTACCGTCCAAATGACTGGTAAACGGTTAATTTAAGATACGGGACATTACAGTACCTGCATCCACACTATTGTAGGGGTGAATTTTCATCCTCGCTGCTCAACAGGGGCTTCACCCCGGCTAGATTTGAAAACCTTTAAATAAACTTTTGTGGTGCCAGTATAAAACAGATGTAAATGCATTTTCTTTAAGAAAGACAAACTTAAATGATTTTCCAATATAAAATCTGATGCATGAACTTCAAGTAAATACGGGCCCAAAACAATACCTGATGGCCGGTCCCATAGACCAACTACACAACCTTACCTCAAATCAATTCATAACTAGGTAAGCGTAGCGAGAGCGTCCGCTACTTAGCTACACACACGGAATCGGGTCGTCATTACGATCGTGCACCGTTCGACCGGTGTAGCTAACCCTCCGGAGGTTTAGGGGATCAAACCCAAGGAAGTCAGTGCCCCTTTCATTCTCAAGCCATCAACGATATCTCTCACGAAATGGTTAGTATGCATTGCATTTAAACATAACCATACCATATAATTTAACATGCATCATGCATCACTTTATATAAAACAGGAATACTACTAACAGAGAAAGGCCCCGAATCCCCTACCCGGATTCCAAAATTCACGAACATTCCGTTCCTCAAGTAACTGGAGTCAGAGATTCCGACATAATAATCGTTAATGGTTCGTTAAACACTTAATTAAAATCTCGACGATTATCTAATCGTCCAACCCACTTTTCCTGGTTTGACCAGGATTGACCAAAGTTTGACCAAGTTGACCAATCACAAAATTAACCATTTTGACTTCCTTCCATTTTTCATTAAGTGTGCCCAAAATTGCTAAGGGCACCCATTAACTCCGGATTCTTACCGAAAATAGTACTAATACCATTTTCTTCAAATCCTGGGTTGAGCATTTCCTTAATAATACCTATCTCTTTTTATTTGTTACATGTGGTGTCTTCCCGACCCAATTTCTTTCCACAATTAAGTAGTAACAAGAACAACTTCACCATTCAAAACTAACACAGGCGAGGATTGAACTATAATCCCAGCAAACATCACAACATGTGCTTGGTCCAAAATCACAATCATAGCATCATTCAATTCCCAACCAACACATAAGTATAAACCAATTCTAAATCAAACATCCAATTCAACTCCCATCCAACCATTCGACAATAATTCACCAAAAGCACAGTTTCACCCCAAGAACTATAATTTTACCTTTGACAATCAGAGTGGCTTAATCTGAGCTAACAGACATTGTGAGCAAGCAAACTTGTAGCCACTGTGCTTGGTGAATTTCGAACAGAGGGCAGAGCGCATCCTAGTCCTCTCCTTCAGTTTGAAGTACAGCAAGGACCCGAGCATTATTAGAAGCCAAACTTAGCTCCCCCGAACCTCAAATGGTGCTCCAAGACATAGGAAACTGTTAGGAATTTGACCTAAAATTCCTCTTGCGGAAGCAGACAAGTGTAAAACAATATAGATAAACGATCGAGAAAACAAACACGAACTTGTTAACGAGGTTCAGCAAAGAACTTTGCCTACGTCCCCGGGCTGCTTGGGTTTCACTATAGAAGAAGAAGAATACATGAACAAGAATACAAGAATCTCTCACAAGAAGTTCTCACCAACTGTCAAGACCTCACTTGCTCTCTCTGTTTAATGCTTCAAAGACTTGATCTACTACTACAACCTATGCCTCTATTTATAGATATCTAACCAGACCCTATAAGACATTGAAAACCTATTCCCAATAGACATAGAAACCATTACCAAGTAGGATTATGTAAGAAGGTAGGAAACAATCAAAACTCCTATTTGATCAAGGATTAACAAATCCTTATCCTATGTGGAATCAGATCCACACACCCAACAATCTTCCACTTGGAGCCGATTACGCCAGTAGCTAACATTCTTCAATATTCTTCAATCATAGCCAACACAAAACCCATTATCACAGCCAACATCTCCTTCTTCAAACTTTGAGACCAACTGAAGCCAAGCACAGCTTCAATTTACTTATTGACACAGACTTAGTCAACATATCAGCATGATTCTCACTTCCTTGAATCTTCAACAATTGCAGCAGTCCATTCTCCACGAGTTCTCATATGTAGAGATACTTCATAGGAATGTGTTTAGTCCTTGAATGAAAAGCAGGGTTCTTTGCCAAGTGAATTGCACTTTGACTATCACTGTGCAATGCACAATTCTCTTGCTTTTTACCCAATTCCTCCAACAGACCCTTTAGCCACACCATCTCCTTACCAGCCTTTGAGACTGCTACATACTTGGACTTTGTTGTAGACAGGGCCACTTGCCCTTGCAAATTTATGACCCAAGATATGGCAGCACCACCCACAGTATACACATAACCAATAGTACTCCGACAAGTATCATGATCTCCTGCCTAGTCTGCATCAACATATCCTTGTAGTTCAGCACTACATCTCTTGAAACAAAGAGACATATCAATAGTACCCCGAAGATACTCATGATCCACTTCACAGCCTCCCAATGTTGCTTTCCTGGATTACTCGTGTACCTACTCACAGCTCTAACTGTATGAGCAATATCGAGTCTAGTACACACCATAGCATACATTAAGCATCCAACTGCAGATGCATAAGGTACATTCTTCATATATTCTCTCTTTTTCTCTCTTGGGTGATTGTTCCTTGGACAATTTAAAGTGAGCCGCCAATGGTGTTCGTACATCCTTTGATTCATCCATATTGAATCGCTTAACCACCTTCTCAACATACTCCGCTTGTGAAAGCTTCAGAGTACCAGCCACTTTATCATGGATAATCTTTATACCTAAGATTTTCTTCGCCTCACCCAAATCCTTCATCGCGAACTGGTTTGACATCTCTCTCTTCAACTTCTCAATCTCATTGAAGTCTTCTCCAGCTATCAACATATCATCCACATACAGTAAAAGAATGATATAAGATTTGTCAAACCTCTTGAAGTAACAACAGTGATCGGATTGACATCTTGTGTAACCACTCCCACACATGAAAGCATCAAACTTCTTGTACCACTGTCTTGGGGCTTGTTTCAAGCCATAAAGGCTCTTTTGCAGTTTGCATACCAAGTCATCCTTACCATGTGCTATAAAACCTTGTGGTTGCTTCATGTATATGACCTCCTTCAAATCACCATGAAGAAAAGCAGTCTTGACGACTAGCTGCTCCAAATACAGACCTTCAGCTTTCACTAAACCAAGCACCACCCGGATTGTGGTATGTTTCACAACCGGTGAAAAGATCTCATCAAAATCAATTCCCTCCCTTTGCTGAAAACCTTTCACAACCAACCTTGCCTTGTAACGTTTGCTCCCATCAACTTTTTGCTTAATCTTGTAAATCCACTTATTATGCAATGCTTTCTTACCTGTTGGTAACTTAGCTAACTCCCAAGTATTGTTGGACATGAGAGAGTCCATCTCATCTTGCATGGCACCCTCCCACTTAGCAGAATCTTTATGTTGCATTGCCTCCTTATAATTCACGGGTTCACCACAGTCAGTTAACAGCAAATAGTTAGCACAAAGCGAGTATTTATCAGCTGGTATTCCTTTAGTACTTCTTGATGATACTCTTGGCACAAAAGGAGGTGTCACTGGCTCATCACTAGGAACTTGTTTTCAGGTTGTGCAACCTCAGGAGCTTCTTGTTGTTGTCATTCCTCCCTAAGATTTCCCGTAGACACATCTTCATTGGACAATTCTTCCAACCTTGCAAACTGCCAATCTTTTCTTACAGGACTTTTAGGCTCTGCAGCTTGCCTATTCTTGTACATCACCTCTTCATTAAAGATGACATTCCTGCTCCTTACAATTTTCTTATTCTGCATATCCCAAAACCTATAGCCAAGCTCGTCACCGCCATAGCCTATGAATATGCACTTTTGAGACTTGGGATCCAACTTGCTTCTCGCACCGGACTCAATGTGAACATATGCCACGCAACCAAACACTCTTGAATGAGATAGGCCTATCTCTTTTTCACTTCATTTTTCCTCAGGTAGGAGATGATTCAATGGTACTGATGGTCCACGGTTAATTAAATAAGTAGTAGTATTAACCGCATCAGCCCAAAACATGTCTGGCAATCCTGCGTGTATCCTCATACTCCTTGTGCGCTCATTCAGAGTCCTATTCATGCGTTCAGCCACTCCATTCTGCTGTGGAGTTTCAGGAATTGTCTTCTCCATCCTAATCCCATTCTCTGCACAATACTCTTTGAAATCATTACCACAGTATTCACTCCATTATCCGACCTCAGACATTTGATCTTCGACCCGGTCTCATTCTCTACGATCGCCGTCCACTTCTTGAAAGTATCAAATACTTCCCATTTATTTTTCAAGAAATAAACCCATACTTTCCTTGTGGAGTCATCAATATAAGTCACATAGTACTTTGAGCCACCTAACGAAAGCTCCGGTGTAGGTCCCCACACGTCAGTATGAACCAACTCTAGTTTTGTATCTTTTGGTGCCTTGCCACCCTTTGAGAAACTAACAACCTTTTGCTTCCCAAATATGAAATCTTCACAAAGCCCAATCTTCACTGAGTCCACACCATGTAGTTTACCCTTTGACTGAAGTACATCCATACCTTTCTCACTGATGTGCCCAAGTCTACGATGCCATAAGTATGCATCTTCATTTTTCTCAACGATTGCAGTGCCTTCATTATTCTCAACAATAGCAACAATATTCAAGGTCATATAAAGTGTCTCTGTCTTGATTCCACGAGCTAACACCATAGCCCCTTTACACACCTTCCACGTACCTTTCTCAAAGGTAGTGCGACATCCTTCATCATCCAACTGACCCACATAGATCAAATTCCTCTTCAATTGTGGTATGTGTCTAACATTGGTCAAGGTCCATGTTCCACCATTTGTTAGCGAAATCTTCACATCACCCCTTCCCACAATCTCCAAGGCTCCACCATTAGCAAGAAACACTTTGCCAAAATTACCATGTCGGTAATTCACCATGAGCTCTTGTTGTGAAGTTGAGTGAAATGATGCTCCAGAGTCTATGATCCATGACTCCAATGGTGCTTCAGTAACGCTTAGTACAAGTGCATCTGAATCAAACTCAGTTGTGTTTGCCATCTTCATTATCTCCTTCCACTGGTTACAGTCTCTCTTGACATGTCCAGATTTCCTACAATGCCAACACACATCGAACCACTTTCCTGACTTGGACACGCTTCGGCCTTTTCTAGGTGCCCTAGACTTGGACCTTCCACGATTGTTGTTTGAGTTCTTGTTGAACGTTCTACCTCTATTTTCTATAGAGAGCGCAAAACTTGAAGGATCTTCAAGGTTATTTTGTCTTCGCATCTCTTCATTCAGAAGAAGGTCACGCACATCATTAAACTTCAGCTTCTTCGTAGTCCCAGCTCCACTACAAATCTAGTTCATAGTCACATCCCAATCCGAAGGCATGGAAGTCAACAACACCAAAGCTTTGATGTGTTCGTCGAATTTAACATCCACCGATGCTAGTTGCTCGATAATATCACCAACAATCCTAACTTGCTGGCGAACAGATATACCCTTACCCATCTTCAAAGTGAACAGCCGCCTCATCAAGTACAACTGTTGAACGACGTTTGGCTTCTCATACATGTTGGACAAACTATCCATCATCCCCTTCAACGTAGTCTCCTCGATAACAAATTGCTGTACATCATTCGAAAGCGATAGTCGAACGGCTCCAAAGGTCATCCTATCCATCTTGACAAATTCTTCCTCCTTCATATCTTTTGGGAGCTTGCCCTCTAAAGTCTTAGCAAGCTTCTTCATATTCAAGTAGTCCTCGATTTGTGACCTTCATAGGCTAAAGTCATTACCATCGAACTTATCAACCCTCTTCTCAATGTCTTCTATGCTCATTGTTTCCACTCTAGAGCCTAAGCTCTGATACCACTTTGTTAAGAATTTGACCTAAAATTCCTCTTGCGGAAGCAGACAAGTGCAAAACAATATAGATAAACGATCGAGAAAACAAACACGAACTTATTAAAGAGATTCAGCAAAGAACTTTGCCTACATCCCTGGGCTGCTTGGGTTTCACTATAGAAGAAGAAGAATACACGAACAAGAATACAAGAATCTCTCACAAGAAGTTCTCACCAACTCTCAAGACCTCACTTGCTCTCTCTGTTTAATGCTTCAAAGACTTGATCTACTACTACATTCTATGCCCTTATTTATAGATATCTAACCAGACCCTATAAGACATTGGAAACCTATTCCTAATAGACATAGAAACCATTACCAAGTAGGATTATGTAAGCAGGTAGGAAACAATCAAAACTCCTCTTTGATCAAGGATTAACAAATCCTTATCCTATGTGGAATCGGATCCACACACCCAACAGAAACAACCCAGAAGCTTGAAATCGCTGCCATGGTCTGGGGTCTCAGAGGGGGCCGATGGCATCTAAAACGTCAATCCATCAAAACCCAACCAAAATCGAAAAATAGATATACCCATACGTAGCGCTCACTGAGAGGATTATGTTTCATACCTCAGACGACCTAAACTATGCCGAAGTCGCCAGAAAAGCAGAGGAACACCGGAAAAGCTTCTAGCTTCCAAGCTTCGAATCTCTCTCCACAGTCTGTGCATGGACGATTCGTGGCCAGAGGTGAGTCGATGTCATCGAGATGAAGCAAACGCCGGTGGTCAGTTGTCGTGATATGATCAGAAGCTGAAGTTCCGGTCGGGTAGTCTTTTTCGGGTCGCCGATCTCCTTCGCAAGTCGAGAGGCCTGGTTTCTTCTTGATTCTTCTGAATCGTTCGATCTGATCAAAGGCTATTTATAGCCAAACCCAACTTGAATCCAAGGGCTGAGATCCTGAACGGCTTAGATCACTCCACATGATTTTCTATTTCCTTTAATAATTTCTTTCATCCTTAAAATTCCAAAATCCGTAGAAATTAGCTAGGGTATCCAAAAAATTCCCCGTAAATTCCCACAAACTCGTCGTATCATGTACTTTACTCTCAAACCCTTAAATCAAGAATTTCACCTTGTGAAAATTTCAAAAATTATTCTCGAATATTTAAATAACCATCGAGATCGAAAATTTAATTCCTTAAACGATCTCACCAATACCTTTGAATTTTCCGGGGCTCACATTTATTGTGTTGATCTAAGTATTTATACATAAATAGAATAATATAAGGAAAATATGACTTTTTTTTTTTTGAAAGGATGACTATTTTTTCTTCTTTTTCTAATACATAGATATGTCTGTTGTAGTCATTAAATCTAAAGTGTAATATAAAATAATAGAGATGTGCACTAAGTAGTTATGGTGTGTATTTAAAATTTCTCTTTTATAACAGCCTAACTGGATGTAAAAATATGTATATATATGTAACATCTTAACAAGGTGTAAAAATAATATTTTGGACTGGAGTGAGTTGTCTCTTGGGCCTCATCTCAGGGTCGGGCCTGATCCTTCAAGTAGAAGCTTTGGGGATTGAAAGCTGGTTTACTTTGTAGTTTGTAGAAATAGGCTTTAACATTTGGTCACAGCATGTTGAAAAAGCTTTTAATCCAGATAATTAGTGTCAATTTCAAGTTTTATGGAAGGAACATAGTAATTGTTCCTTTTTTTATAACACTTGTATATAGAAAATGATAATTGGTGGTTTGTTCAAGGAAAACCTAATTTGTGTTTAGCCCAAACTCTAGGTTACTTGACTTAGTGGTAATAGGATTTAATTAAAAGGATCTAGAATCCTAATCAATGTAGAATTACTTTCCTTGTATGATTGAGATTCTATGCATTGTAATCCTCTATATAAAGAGGCCCCTATTATCAATGAGAATACACAGCAAATTCCTCTCAAATTCAGTTTCTCTACAACATGTTATCAGCACGAGCCCTAACCCTGAAATCTTAAATTCGTAGCCTTCAAATCCCAGAAACCACCGCCGCCCACCTTGAAGATCTCAACTCCAGGAGTCCTGAACCGGCGGCCCCACCCCCTGAACCGGCCGGCAAACCACCGAACCGGCCACCGGAAGTAGCAAAAGTCCCTCTGCCTGGTTCAAAGCCTTCCTCACCACCTCCTGCAGCCATACTCGACCCCCTGCAACATCTCCACCCCAGAAACCCGGAACCGGAAGTTTCACCACCGGAATCTTCCTAACCTGAACCGGCAGAAAGAAAGAAAGAAAGAAAGAAAGAAAAAAAAAAAGGGGGGGGGGGGGGGTGGACCTCCTGTGCAGCCCACTTGCTGTAGCCCAAGCCCAATTGCTGCAGCCCAATAGTTGAGCCCACGTGCAGCAGGCCCCAGCCAAGCCGCAAACAGCTCTGCCACGTCAGCACCACGCAGGCATCCAGTCAGCCACCAGTGCCACGTCAGCAAGCCGGTCAACCACAGTCAACGCCGGTCAACCCTCCGGTCAACGATCGCCGGCGACTTTTCCGGCCAACTTCAGGCCATTTTTTCGGCACTTTTCCGGCGATTTTTCCGGTCAGCTACAGTAACTTCCGGCGACGACTTTTCCAGCCATCTTTTAAGGTAAACTTTTCTAAAAGTTCCCGTTTTTGAATTTTTTTTAATTTCTTCTTCTTTTCTCAGGGACTTCTGACATCCCTTCTTCTACCCCCCTTTCTCTACATAGGGGAGACCAAAGGCCGAACTGTGGGGGTTTGTGCTCACTCCAAGCTTGGAGCTTGTAGAGTCCTCCAAACTTAGATTTTGTTGAGAAAAAAACGATCGACCACATACATCGTTGTTTCGATCTAATCCAAAACCCCTCTTGGAATCAGATTTTCTTGGAAGCGACTACGCTCAGAAAATTCCTAATTTCTTGGAAGCGACTACGCTCAGAAATTTAATAGTTTTTTGTGGTAGCCTTTTTGCTCCAAAACTAACCCTAATTGTTTTTCAGGATGAGTTACCTGAACAAGTTGAACTTTGTTCCACTAGAGACAACTGGCGCAGGATACCATAGGTGGGTCCGAGATGTGTGCCAACATCTTAAGGCTGATGGACTTCTGGAAGCCATCCAAGAGCCTAGTCAGAACGTGGTCTCCATTGAGCAAGCTACTGCTTTTGAAGCAAAGCAAGCTAAAGCCATAATTCTCATGACAAGGTACATGAATGACGCGCTCCAAAATGAATACCTCAATGAGGAAGACCCAAGAAAGCTATGGGTAGAACTTGAGCAGCGATTTGGCAACGTTCGTGACTCCCTGCTTCCCCTGCTTCTTGATTTAGAAGTGCGATGGCATAGCCTCCGCTTTTGTGATTTCAAGTCTGTGCTTGATTATAACTCGGAAGCTCTTCGTATCAAGTCCCTGATGGAGTTTTGTGGCCCAGCCATAACTGATACGATGTTGATCAAGAAGACTCTCTCTACCTTCCCCGTCTCTGCACTGATGATTTCAAAGAATTATCGGATTGATGTAAATGCAGGACGTATCACAAGGTTTCATGAGCTCATTGGCGCCATGAACGTAGCTGAAAAGCACGATAATATCCTTGTGAAGAACTATAATGCTAGACCCGTGGGAACTAAGCCTATTCCGGAGTCTAACTATAGTCGCGCTCCCAATGGAGGACGCAAGGAGCGAAACCCTAAGGATATGGACTATTCTAGACATTCTGGTCCATATGTTCGCCCTAAAGAGGAAGGAAATCGCCAAGAGAGGCGTGCACGGAACCGTGGAGGTCAACGTGTGAAGAGAGAGAGAGGCGGAGCCTCCGACCATGGTGGTAACGCCACCAAGAGGATAGGTCGTCCAAATCGCGCCCCAATGGCGCCTCGATCAAGGGAGCCTGACCATAAAAATGTTTGTTTTCGATGTGGATCAACTAAACATTGGGCCAAAACATGTACCGTACCCCAGAATGTTGCAAATGCATACAAGACTTATCGTGAAGCAAGGGAAGCAAATTACATGGCACAAGAAGATCAAGATGGCGATCTAGATCTAAGGGTGGAAGACTACAAGGATCAAGACCCAGAAACTGGCGATTTTGATTAAGTCTTTTTATTTTCCAAGAGATGTAGGTGATTGCCATATTACTTTTTATTGGATTAGATTTTCTTTGATCATAGAAACAATGATGTACTCCGTTGGCTTATGAATAAAATTTCGAGTTCTTTTCATTATGACTCCATTTTGATTCTGAGCATATGACTTTGTGACTACGATGGCTAGGCCATCAATATTAATTCAAGGACATGGAATAACCCAAGTTCCACTTGCCAAATGGCACCTTGATTACAGTTGTCACAGAAACTCTCTACGCTCTTAGGGCAAATCGTACCCTATGAATAGCCAACGAATTCCATGCGAAAATGCATGTGGAGAACGGAAATGAGTTCATTTGCAATACCTTTAATGATTGCGAACAAAGACGCATCTTAGATAAGTTTATGTGTCTCTCTAGTGGACTCTATGTCACTATTCGAGCTATTAATCCAATAAAAGTTATGAGAGAAGATCTCTCGGATTTAGACACATATTGGCTTTGTCACGACAGGATCGATCATCCTAGTCATGATATGATGATCCGTCTACAAAGACTTCACACGGACATCTTTACAAAGCCCGTTCCTTAGGGAAATTAGGACTGAGACCGTCCTCTGCAAAGGATATGACAATACTCATTCTGTTCTTACAAATAATCCGTAGGGATTTTGTGGATTGATTCAACCAACTTGCGGACGCTTAAATATCTCATGATATTGGTTGACACGCAAACACGCTGGTCACGTGTTGTGCCATTGTCCACCTATAAATGGTGCTTACGCTACACTCCTAGCTCATATCATATGACAATGGGCTCACTCCCCAGATCATCCTATTCAGTCAATTGGATTTGACTATGCTAGAGAGTTTACATCGAAAGACTTTCGATGGATATTGCAATGGGCTTGATGTTGGACATCACATTCCCATGTACACACCCAATTGGTCTCGCGGAAACGACTACGATGGTAGTTCGAACATTGGTAATGCGCACCAATCTTCTTACATCCGCTTGGGGTGATGCAATATCGCATGCAGCTATGCTAATTCGTCTACGACCTACCGCCACTCAATGTCCCTATGCGTTACAGCTAGTGACTGGGTACACGTATTTTGCACTTACGCACATTTGAGTGAGCTATTTATGTGCCCATTACGCCGCCACAGCGCGCTATGATAGGTTCTTACAGACGAATGGGCAACTAAGTTAGATTTGAGATTCCAACCATCGTCCGCCACTTAATGCCCTTGCTAGGCGATCTCCTTACCGCTAGATTTGCGGATGTCACTTTGATGAGACAATCTTCCAGTCGTTCGGGGGAGATAAGAACATGAATGTTCAACAGGAACGACAGAAATTGTCGTGGCCTGTCCCCACTATGTCTCATCTCGATCCCTATTAAAGTGACGAGATCACACAAATATGCTGCAAACATGCCTGCAAGGAAGGACGTCCCTATGAGAGGACATAGCGCCACCCTACACGGAGGTAGGCATGGCGCCAACGCCAAAGAGAGTGGCACTCTAGCGTTACAGGCCATGGCCCCAGCTAGGATGCTTGGGAGGTCTGTGGGTTCGAAGGATACTTTGGCACATTCCAATCCTTTGATCATCGACACTCAAAATCCATCTCATGAGTATCTTCCAGGTTATGGTTATCGTTGGGGGACGCCTCAACGTCAGAACCTATTCCTGAGAATATAGAGCTCTATGAAACTTACACTAGTGTACATGAGACGTGGGATAGAAACTCCATCATAATTGGTGATGTAGTTGCGTATTTTGTTGCGCATGAGTTTGTTGAGTCAGATGATATCGAACCACGCTCCGTTGATGAATGAATGCCAACGTAGAGAGATTTGGCCTAAATGGAAAGATGCGATCCAGGTTAAGATGGATTCTCTAACGAAGAGGAAGGTTTTCGAGCTAGAGATGCCAACACCTCCTAACATAAAACCTGTTGACTAATGGGTCTTCGTTAGAAAGCCTAGTGAGAAAAAGAGATGGTAATCTCGCCTTATGGCGCAAGGCTTCTCACAAAACGCCCTGGAATCGACTACGATGAGACATATTCTCTCGTAATGGATGTCATTGCACTCCACTACCCTGTCAGTTTGGTAGTTTCCGAATAACTGAACATGCAGCTTACAAATGTGGTCACTACGTATCTCTATGGGGATCTAGATACGGAATATACATGAAGGTTCATGGTGAACTTCATTTACCCAAGTCAAGAGGCTCTAGACCACGGAGCGCGTTTACAATAAGATTGAAACGCTCACTAAAGTGACTACTTGATTGGGAAGGGATATGCCCACGCGTTTCTATAACAAGTTTCGAATTCTATCGCGAGTCATGTTGGACATGATCTTCATTAGAATCCCTTAAAGAGTTAAGGGAAACCGCTGAACACTTGAAATCTGAGTTTGAGATGAAGGATTTTGGGAGAACACGATTATGTCTCGGTTTAGAACTTGAGCATCGTGTTGGTAGATGCTTAGGCATTTTGACAAGGTCAAGCCTTCAAGCACCCCCATGATCGTCCATAGTCTAAATCCTAAAAAGGATCCTCTTCGTCGAAAGGATGATGACGAAGATGTGCTAGAGGCAGAAGTGCCTTACTTAGTACAATAGGCGCATTTTTGTACTTATCTTAATGCACAGGACCGGACATCTCATATGTTGTGAACTTGTTAGCTAGATATAGCTCTGCCCCAACGCAACGCCATTGGATTAGTGTAAAAGATATATTTCGATACTTGAGATGTATAAATGATATGGGCTTGTTCTATCCCCATAGAGAGATGATGGATTCGGACCCATCACACACCAGAAACGCCGCCAACGCTGGCCTGCGTTCTCTATCCCCATCCCAAAACGACATGTGTTTTGGAAGGTTTTGCTGATGTTGGGTATCTCTCTGACCCACACAATGGTCATTCCCAATCCGGTTAAGTGTTCACCATGGGAAAAGACCGTGACATCTTGGAGGTCTACATAATAGACCCTAGTCGCTATATCTTCGAACAATGCAGAGATCATTGCTCTTCACGAAGTGGTTCATGAATGTATATGGATTGGATCCATCATTACGCATGTTCGAAGCAATTGTGGTTTGAAGTCTACCACAGATGAGCCTACGAGCATTTAGGATAATGCTGCTTGTTTTGAACAAATGAGGCAAGGCTACATCAAAAGCGACAAAACCAAGCTTAATCAGCAACAATAGACACTCCTCGAGATCAAAGTGAACTAGGTTCAATCTGAGGATAGTGAGGCAGACTTGTTTACTAAGTCATTGCCCAATTCCACGTTCGAGAAACATGTCGCAAGAATTGGCTTGCGGAAATTATCTGAACTCCCATGATCGTAGTCATCAGGGGGAGGTGCAGACATCAGGGGGGAGATGTCTACATGTTCGTCTCGAATCGTGAAGGGTGTGTTGTGCTCTTTTTCCCCTTCGACCGAGATTATTTTTGTCCCACTGGGTTTTTGTTACTCAGCAAGGTTTTTAACGAGGCAACGAGAGAAGCACCGCGTTTGGGCAACACAGGGGGGAGTGTTCAAGGAAAACCTAATTTGTGTTTAGCCCAAACTCTAGGTTACTTGACCTAGTGGTAATAGGATTTAATTAAAATGATCTAGAATCCTAATCAATGTAGAATTACTTTCCTTGTATGATTGAGATTCTATGCATTGTAATCCTCTATATAAAGAGGCCCCTATTATCAATGAGAATACACAGCAAATTCCTCTCAAATTCAGTTTCTCTACAACATGGTTCAATTAATTAGATAGTACATACCTCCTCCCAAAAGGGCATAGGCAGACGGTTGGGGATAGGAAGTCCCACTCCATAGAGATTGAAGCAATCGTGTTTAACCACACACACACACACACACACATATATATATATATATATATAAATATTTTGACTTTGTCAAGGAAAATCCAAAGGCTTCTTAGACCCAAGATAAACCCCTTCGGCACATGTGAAATGCTCTAATATTGCAGCACAGTGCCTGACCACTTTGACAGCTTCAGAGTTCGAACCTAGGTTGGGAAGCACACTCAACTAGGCAAGAATCACTAGGTCACTTGCAGTGGTTGTGTTTAACCATATTCTTTAATAGACTAATTTCACGACAAATGCTCAAGTCTCTTTTGGCCACAACAACTTGATGACTAATTTTTAAGATTATAGCTAGCCTCCTTTGTCTATTGCTCCAACTTTTAGTTCGATTTCTAAAGTTCCCGGTTTAATTTTATTTTTATTTTTTTATCGAGATTATACGGTATCTTCAAAGTCTTTCTATGTTCAGAGACTGAATAGTGCCGGAGTCATGTCAAAATGTTTCCTCCTCCATGTCCACTAAGAGTAGACTGAGATTATAACTCCAACCAATGTCAGTGAAATTCAAACCTGATGTGGGAGTTCCACACGCTCTTACCAACACAACCACTTGCGGTGATACCAGTGGTGGCATTCGTGTTGTAATTTTTAAACAAACCCAAAAAAGATTACTGCTTCATCCACCGTTATATTCCCTCTCAAGACAAAAAACCCCCCAAATTGTGTGGCGCCAAAGTTCAAAACACCTCCTCCGCCTCAGATCGGCAACAATGTACTTCGACGATTCTCAGTCACACAACCTCCAACACTACTGCGTACCAGAACCAGAAGAAGATGAAGACTCCGGTGACAATTACGCTTCGAATTCAACATCGCCGCCGACGACTTGCTCCCAGGGCCACCGCTCCAGTCTCGTCCTCCAAACCAAGCAAGGCGGCTCCATTTGCCTCCTCTGCTTCTCCAATCTCATCTCAAACCCTCAATCTCCCACCGTCCACGTGTCCTACGCTCTCTCCCAGCTCTCCCAGGCCCTCTCCGACCCTCCCTTCCTCCGCTCCCTCCTCACCTTCCACTCTCACCTCCTCGTCTCCCCGCTCGTCCAAACCCTAACCTCCTTCGACGACGACCGCATCGCACGACAAGTCGTGGATCTCGTCTCCGGTCTCTGCGATTCCGGCGATCCCTCACTGGCTGCTGAGTTCGTCGCTCGGCTTTCCGATCGCCTCTCTTCCGGCGCCTTGGCTTGGAGTCGCCGTCAGGTTTACACGGTAGTACTATCCGATTCTCCCTTTGTTTTTGCATAGTAGAATTGATTTCGAGGTCTTGTTAATGCCTTAAATTGTGTTTGCTTCCTGAGAAAAATGGATAGAGTTTTCGATTCCGGTAATAAACAGTGTTTGAATTGGATGATTCATACTTGGTTCTGGTGTTTCTCATGGATAATAGAGGCCTAGACTGGACCACCATCCTGAAATTTCCTGGTTTTGGTTCTATGCTTGATGAGTTGGTATTGCTTTGTCTGCTTCTCTTAAATATGAATTAGTAGATCTTTTTCTGCAAATATTCTCTGGATTTCAATGAAAATGACACTATAGAGGGTTTGGACTATAGATATTTGCATTGACAACTCAGGTTGAGTTCTGAGGGTAAGAATTATCTATCAATGGTCACATGGAGGATGGTCTAGTTTATTTACTTTTGAGGCATGACAAAATGTGAAGCTTGATCCTTGTGATTTGGTTCGTATTTTACCCATGTATATCACAAGTTCTCATTGTCTTTGAGAAGATTTCTGAGAAGGAACAAAGGGGGTGAGTGGACGTTTATGCAATGGAATGGTTCGTGTATACATCCACAGGGTTCTGGGAACAAATTTTTTCACCTATTTCTTGTGAAACTTACATCTTATGTACTTGAAACATTTTGTCGTTATAATTTGGTTATTCTTAAAATGCAGCTTCACTGCTTAGGAGTTCTCTTAAACTGTCAGCAGAGTAATCCTTTTGCTCACATTAGAGACAAAAATGGCCTCATTACAAATCTTGTTTCAGGTCTTCAATTACCAAGGTAACTAATGAAGAACAATGGGAAGAGAAAATTTTCCTCTTTTTTTTTTTTCCATGCTGTTACCAAATTATAATTCACCACTACTTTGTTCCTTTGACACAGTGAAGAGATTCGGGGAGAAATCCTGTTTCTTCTGTACAAAGTATCTGCTCTCCACTATGCATCAGAGGATGCTGATGGATCTGATCTTTTATTTTCCTTTTGCCCCAAGTTAGTGCGCCTGTCTCTGGAGGCCCTCATGAAGACCCAAAGTGATGATGTCCGCTTGAATTGTATAGGTTTGTTTTCAACCTCTTTTATACTTTTATATTTGTTCCTCAAAAGTTGGGTTCTTCTGTTTGCTTACCCCTTATCTAAAGCATAGTTCATGAGACCTCCAAGTTTGTCTGTTTTTTCATTTTTTTTTTTTTAATTATGCATTGGTTATGGGCACATAAATGTATCATCATGTAGGCAAGAATGTTGCAAAAGAACATGGAACTCCACAATCTACAATACTATTGTTTCTTATTGACCATAACTGGGAACGTCAAGGTCCATCCAATTTCTATCATCAATAGTCGAGTTCGGTTTACATAAGAATGATCCTTCAAATCTTAGCTTAATGAATTCCAAGAACTTGTTCACATTATGATAAAAGACTAAGAATCTACATTTTTACTGTCCTTTTTTTTTTTTGGTATTGTACGGTGAAAGTTGTTGCAGCTCGGAGGAAGCTTTATTGTGATTTACTGCCTGTTGCCTAGTTGCAATTATAAGATTTAACCTCTCAAGCCATGCATATCTCTTTGGGGAAGTCACTCTGATACAGCAGGGAATACTCATCATTTTACATGCACTGTATTGTTGCTTCCAGCGTCAGTATGGGTCCTGCATCATCTAAGCTAACAATTTCCATACACTTGTCTAGCTCTTTTGACGGTCTTGGCTCGGAGAGGGCTTTTTGGGACTGCATATGCCCTTGATTTAAACAGCATGAGTTCATCTGAAGGAGATAGCTTTGGGCAAGCAACAGAAGATGGAAAAGATATGCATCCTCTGAACATATTATTTACTGAGGCCATCAAAGGCCCACTTCTTTCAACAGACAGCCAAGTCCAGATCAGCACACTAGATTTACTCTTTCACTATATGTCCTGTGAAGGCACTTCATCCAGAGAAATCCAAGTACTAGTTGAAGAAAGCATTGCAGATTATGTGTTTGAAATACTGAGATTGTCAGGTTAGTAAAGTATCTTTGCAAAACAATAATAATAAATAATAAGAGCTATCCTTTGCTTGATATCTGTTGAGCTGTTAGAGTAGCTTTAGAGCATAAGCAGCCATCAAGTAACAATAAATTATTGGTTTGAACTTTGAAGTAGGGGGTTAAAGACTATCATTAATCAAAATGAATTACTTAAATCTCTAAAATTTTTGCAGCTTGCCAGTCCAGATAGCTTTAGCTTTTAATTGGTCACTGAATGTATTCTTGCAAGGCTTAACTGCGACTACCATTTATCAATCTGTCATGACAACTTCGCAAATCCCTACCTCATCATTTAGATTCTATGTTTTCTGTACCTGTTGTAAAAATTATTGAAAAATCAAGTGCTTCTGCAGCATACTAGTTTTCAGCTAATAATCTTTGTCGATAAACAGAATGCAAGGATCCGGCTGTCAAATCTTGCCTTCAGGTACTTGATATTTTATCAAAAGCTGAGCAAGCTTTCAAACAGAGGCTTGTTGTTGGGTTTGCAATTCTGGTTCCAGTACTACATTATGTAGCTGAAGTTCCTTTCCATCCGGTTCAAAATCAAACTCTGAAGCTTATTTTGAGCTGCATTTCTGATTGCCCCGGAATGCTATCCTCCTCTCATATAGAGGAACTAGTTCCTGTTTTAACAAAGATGCTTAAACAACATACTGATGGGGATATGGGCATGCTTGAGGAGACATTTATAATGACCTGTTCAGTCCTTGTAGCTATCATAAGAACTCCATCTTTTCATGTGAGTTTGAATCTAGCACCATCAATTAAAGAATCATTAGAATATGCTGTCTTAGCTTGTCTAAGTACATCCAACAAACATCCCGGTCAACTTCTGCATTCCTTGTACCTACTTAAAGAGGCATACATGTATAGTCATGAAGAAAATTCTACTGACTCCTCTAAAATAGAACTACGAAATTTGATTTTGAGTTTGTGTACAAAACATTTGTTGCCTTGGCTGGTAACCACCTTAAGTGAAATGGAAGAGGAAACTATCCTTGGAGTACTGGAAACTTTTCATTCGATACTGCTTCAGGATTCTGATAACCAAGCCAGAGAATTTGCAATGACGCTACTTTCGAGCACTTGGTTCACGTTGTCATTTGGATGTCTAGGCTTATTCCCTACTGAGAAAATGAAGTGGAGGGTGTATCTGATGCTCAGTTCACTGGTGGATGTGCTTTTGGGAACTGATACTGGGCAACCCATTAGGGATGCTACTACATATCTGCCATCTGATCCCATTGATTTGCTTTTTCTACTCGGTCAAAGGAACACCCATAATTTGGAATTATCTTCTTGTCAATCTGCCATTTTGCTGATCTTATACATCAGTTCTTTACATGATGAAAGGTAACTCGCTCTTTTAATTGTTTGACAGTACATTTAACAATAGTGGCGTTTTTTTTCTTCACATCTTAAATATTTTCTTCCCCAGACTTGCAGATGATAAGATGGTTTTAGCCTCTCTGGAGCAATATATTTTGGTCAACAGTAGTGATCTCCAAAGTGGAGCCACTGATTCGTTCACAGTGATGATGCTGTTGTTTCTTTACGGCCTTTATAGGGGTCTTGCTGAGGTTAGCTACCAAATCCCCTATAGTCCAGAAGCTGAAAGAATCCTGTTTCAGATAGTAACTGAAAATGAATGGGATTTGTCTTCTGCAGGAATTCATCCAATATCATTGAAATGGTTCTTTCAACAAGAGAAATTGAGAAACTCATTATCTTATCAGCTTCTGAAATTTTGCAGAAGGAATACATCAAATGGCTCTGAAAGCACTGCCCATGGAAAGAATAGTCATATATTAAATGTTAATGCAATTGCAGAGTTAATAGTAGAAGAACATAGTTATGGCGCCACAATTTTGGTGTGCTTATTGACAGAGCTTGTTCAAACAGAAGGTCAAGAGCAAGAGATAATTTCTGTAGTCAATCTCATGGCAACAATTGTCGACATATATCCAACCATTTCAGACCAGTTATGCTTTCTTGGTATTGGAAATGCAGCTCGTACTCTTTATTGTGAGTCCTCCTATACACAGTCCCCACAGATATACGCAGTTATGTTGGTTCTTATTTTTAAAATTCTATGCTCGGTGCAACATGATACTCTTTCTGATGATGAAAGTTGGCTTGCAGTGATTGTGAAGGTGACTAACTTAACTTTTTCTAACTCTAGTTTGTTTGCTGCCACAGGAATTTAATCAGATAATTTACCTTCTTTTGTAGTTGATAAACAGTATCACCACAAAAGCTGCAGACATGTGGAATCATGAATGTCTCTTGGTGATTGGCATACTTTGCTTGATTTTGCACCATTCTGCTAATGCAGTGCTCACAGAAGCTTCAAAAACCATCATTTTCAGTAGTTCTCTAGTCTCTACAATCAACAGTGCAGTTCATGCAGCATGTCTTAAGGGGCCAGCATTGGTTGACCATGATGAAGGAACAAGCTCTGGAGAAATTTTGATATTTGTGCTTCTTCTAAATTACTTCACTTTAAGAAGGTCAGTCTCTTCTACTAAATTTTGATTATTTCTTTCAGTTTGCACAATGTTGTTTTAAAAAGTAACGTTCGTTTTCTATATTATTATTTCTTTCAGTTTGCACATTGTTGTACCAGGGATTATGGACTGGAAAGTTTTCTTAGATCCCTCAGGTAGGATGCAGTCATTTTCCTTTATTGGCATCTACTGCCATGACCTGTGCAGGCTAATGCATTTTGGATCTCCTGTGGTCAAGCTTGCTGCTTCATACTGCCTGTTGGAGTTGTTCACCAGAATATCTGAGCAGAGGAATAGAACAGGGGAGGAGTTGCTATGTGCCACGAAGTACCTAAGTTCTGTAATGGCTGTATTAGAAGGCTTAGTTTTCTACAGTGACCTCAGAGTGGCTATGAATTGTGGCCTGTGCCTGTCAATGATCATGGGGTGGGAATTGCCGGACATGCATGAGACAAGTGTGGATGCAAAGAATACTTGGAGTAGGATGGTTGCGGAAGAGCTCGCAATGTCTTTAGCTGTCCCGTGCCTGGCGTCAAAATCTTTCATTAATCTTCACAAGCCTGCAATTCATGTTGCAGTTGCTCTGTTAAAACTGCAGAAGATTCCTAAGTGGATGAGATCCGTATTTGATGATACTTGCATATCTAGCATAATTCAAAACCTTGCGGCTAATAATTTGAGCACAGAAATTGTCCTATTATTTCGAGCTCTATTGAACTCAGAGTTCTTAAAGATGGAACAAATTGCTAGCTTAAATCAGTTGCTCCAGGTGACCATTCCTAACCATGCTCTTTCTGTTCTCTTACGTTTTGTTTGAAATTTTGAATATGTGGATTTAAAATCAGGGATTAAGATTTGGCTGCTTAGTTTGAAATGTGTCTACATCAATTGCTGAAAGAAAATTGTTTACTTCAGTGATTTAGGGAGTGAAATTGAAATCACAGTCTTCCTCGAGCAATTGAAATGCATCTGTATTTTAAGTAGTAAATGTAAATCTGGACTGGATACAAATGAAAACTTCAAATTTATAAATCCATGACGAAAAGCTCTGATAAAATTCAACTACTTAAAATTCCACTACCCAAATGCAACCTTAGATTTTCCCTTACCCACTAAGATTGCCAATATAGTTTACAAGGGGGCCACTTGAAGAGAAGTAGAGAACCAAATGAAGGTTTGCTTTTTATATTACTGTTTCCTTTTTAACTTAAATTTTGTCTTTTTGTAAGAAGTTCAACCAAAAAAGGAAAAGAGTGTGGATTGCAAACTAGGCAGTGTGAATTTCATTCTCCTTACTATTATTATTATTATCATCTTTTTACACTGCACACAAAAATAATGAGTCATTATACTTCTGTCCAATTAGTTTTAGTATGACAAGTGGGTGATAGGTTCATTCATTTCAATGTCATTTGATGATTTGGGAGTTGAATGACAGCCAGGTAGTGTGGTGAAAAGAGAGATGATGAAGTTATTTTGATTATGCAGGTGTGCAGAAAACAAAAGTACACTGACAACACCAAGGATGATGTTGCGCAAGAGCATAGAGTGGTGATCAGCAACCTGGATGATTTGGGACAAGTTTGTGAGTATCTCATTCGTTTGATGTCATCAGAGTCATCTTTAGATAAGGATTCTGGGGGATCACATCTTGGGAATAAGAGATTGTTAGAAGAAATAGAGCTTTTCTTTAGAACTTTAACGGTACAGGATGGAATCTAAGATCATTGTATTAATTCAGCTTCCTCTGGTTGTATCTATACTTATTGGGATCAGTTGTGGTGCAGAGTGAGGCACTAGCAAGTATGCATCCTTTGTGAATATCTAATGCACAAAAAGCTTCAAACTGAAAATATATATAAGTGGTCCTCACTCCTCAAAAGTGTATGTGAACAAAATATGCATATTTGGCAATGAAATAGACCAATAGCTCCTCAAAAGTGTGCAAGCAACATGACATAACATGACATAGTTTGGTCCTAAATTTTAGTATGTGTTCTATCACCTATTAGTTGACTTTGTTTTTTGGGTATGGATGGCCTTTATATATGGAGCAAAAAAAAAAAATAGTATAGACAATTAGATAGACCTGTAAATGGACCGGATTTTGATCCGGACCCGCTCCAGATCCGTAGCTATTAAACGGGTTTGGATCGAACATTTTGATCCGTTGATCCGTTAATAATCCGAATCCGTTAACCCGTTTAATAAACGGATCGGATTTGGATTTAGGTCGATCCGATCCGTTAATGATCCGACCCGTTTTAGTAATAAAAAAATATTATTTTTTATTAATATCTTATTATTTTTTAAAAATATAAAATATAAAATATAAAATATTAAAGATTTCTAATATTACTTTTTTGCAGAAATCTAAGAGGCAGTCTTCATAATTTTATTTTTGATAATGTAATTTTATTTTTGGTGATACTCTTCATGTAGATCATGTTATTTTAATATTTTATTAATATCTTATGAGATATTAAGATATAAATTTAATATTACTATTTAAAATTTAAAAATATTTGAAATTATAAACGGATCGGATTAGCGGATCGGGTATCCGTTAATCCGACGGATACGGATTTGGATCGAGGTATCAATGATCCGCCGGGTTAACGGAGCGGGTTTGGATCGAATTTTTTTTTTAGTAAACGGATTTGGATTTAGGTCGATCCGATCCGAACCCGGTCCATTTACAGGCCTACAATTAGATAGTTGTCCCAACATATTTATTTTGAAATCTGCATCAGTTTTCTCTATTTTAACTACTTTTAAATTTATATTATTTCTTAAATAAAGAAAAAATAATTTAAATACATTTATAATTTGCTTAGAATGAAAAAAAAAAAAAAAACGTTCTCTTCTCTCTCTAGCGTATGCAACTGAGAGTTAGGGTTTCAGCCTCGTTGGTGTGAGGCGGCGGTGTCCTTCGTGACGGTGAGGAGACTTTTCTTATGTTCTGGTTCCCTCCCATCATCTCTGAAGGGTGGAATCTGTTTTCTCACTTCTTTTGCATGATGGAGGAGGTGATTGGAGGTTTTGTTCGTAAAATGGCTCTCACAGAAGCAGATGCGGTGGAGGTGGTCCTCCCCCAAACAAGGTTCAAGCAGCAGCCAAAAAAGTTCTTCCTGGTAGGGGAATTGTTGACTGACAAACAATATCGCATGGACTCACTGATAAGCACCATGCGGGGCCTGTGGATTCCGGACGCGGCTCCATCAGATCGAGCCAGACTTGTTGTTTGCCAAATCGAGGGAAGTCGTAGAATTTTGTTCTCTTTTTCTTATGAATCTGAGTTAAAGTGGGTTGTTACGAGAGCTCCTTGGTCTTTTGAGAAGGCTCTTTTTGCGATTGCAGTGACAGATGGTAAGACGGATCCTCTTAGGGTTTCCTTGCAAACTCAGTATTTCTGGCTTAGGATAAGGGGCATCCCACCATTGTATATGGATGAAGATACTGGAAAAGGCATTGGTGATGCAGTAGGTATATATGTGCGAACAGGGAAGGACAGGAACGGAAGCTGCCTGGGCAGGTATCTCCGGGTACGTGTTGGTATTGATATCGAAAAGCCCTTAAGTAAGGGAATTAGCATCCCACATGCAACATGGTCAGCGAGTTCGCTGTTTGAACTGGAATACGAGCGATTACCACACTTTTGTCTATATTGTGGCCTGATTTCACATACCGGCTTTAGCTGCACTAAAAGGTTGTCCGGGGAGATTACTGAACCAACTTACGACATCCTCCTAAATGCAGAAAAGAAGGAGGCATGGCTGGCTAAGCAAGAACAGGATAGAGAGGAAGAGACAGGAAACTCTTCCGGTGGAGGAGGTACTAGGTTTGGTCTCGTTCCGGCTTCGAAGAAAGGTTGGTCCATGACGGCACCTGAGTTCCCAACCATTGGCCTGATTAGATCTCGGGATGAATGGGAAGCTGCTCCTGAACATCCGGAACCGCGAAATGAGAATGACATGGATATTGCACTGGAGGATGAAGTGGTGAGAGACATGGGTGCGCCGGAAAAGAAGAAAAGAAGGGTGGAGGGGCGACGGAGTAGTTTGGGGACGGCGGAGGATGGTGGACTTACGGAAGTACCTGTTATGGAATGTGCTAATTTGGGGGAGACTGGTAATTCTTGTGCAGTGATTGCGCAATCTTTGCTGGTGCAGTCAATGGAAGGAGGAAATCCCAAGATTGGGGATCTGAATTCAATTCGAAAGCAGTCCGCGATAGAGGAGATTCCCCCTGCGCGGATCCCTAGTAATAAGCGGGATTGTACATATCCTGATTTGAAGGGATTAAGCGGGAAAGCTAGTGGAAAGGCGTTGTTTGGGATGGATGGTGTGAGTCACTTTAATTCAACCACGTCGAAGTCTGGGCCTGGGCCCCAAAAAAACAGTTCAGTGAGGGCCGCGGTTGATTGTGGAGCTGAAGCCCATATGAAGAAACCTAGGGGGGGCCAGAAACAGGCCGGTCTGTCCCCTGCAGTTAGTAGGCCAGCAAGGAAGGTTCTGGAAAGTTCCAAGAAATCTGGTAGTAAGGGTTTTTTTGTCGGGAAGAATTCTAGCTCCACAGGTCGAAGGTTAACGTTGAGTTCTGGACGTACTCTCGAACGTTCCTCCGTGATGGGTCCGGATTCGACCCATCACGAGTCATGAATGTTTTATCATGGAACTGCCAAGGGCTTGGGAACCCTTGGACAGTTCGAGGACTCCGGGGACTTGTGTCCCAAATTCATCCCGATTTAATTTTTTTGTCGGAAACTAAATGTACTGTGGCAGAGATGGTCGATATTCGAGTAAAATTGGGTTGGCGTAATGCTTTCTCAGTTCCTTGTAAAGTAATAAAGAAGAAGAAAGGTAAGAGGATTGGGAGGTCTGGGGGTCTGTGTCTCTTATGGAAGGAAGATTTGGCAGTTTCTCTTCGTAGTTATTCGGATAATCATATCGATGTGGTTGTTGGTGAAGCCTCCAGTCAGAAGCAATGGAGGTTTACGGGCATCTACGGCTGTCCGAGAGTGGAAGACAGGCATAAAACATGGTCACTCATTAAAACTCTTGGGCTCCAGAGCTCTTTACCTTGGGTGATTGGGGGAGATTTTAATGAAATCATTTGCAACAGGGAAAAGGAGGGTGGTCCCCCGAGAAGTGTTAGACAAATGGAAGGTTTTAGAGATGTTGTGGAGGTCTTTTCCTTCAAGGATATTGGTTTCTCTGGCCCGAGTTTCACGTGGAGAGGAAAACGGGGTGGGGAGTTCATAAAGACCAGGTTGGATAGGTTCCTGGTTACTCCAGGTTGGTATGATATGTTTCCGGTCTCCCGGGTTACTCATCTATTACCTACCAAGTCCGATCACCTCCCCATTCTTCTGGAAGTGCGAGAGTGCAGACCACAGAGAAAGAAGAAGAGGAAAAAACGGTTTAAATTTGAAGAATTGTGGCTTCGTGATGATGAGTGCAGCAAGGTAGTGGAACAAGGATGGAGTAGTGTGGGTGGGGTTGATCCTTTTTCTACTATTTGTCATAAAATAAAAGAAACACGAAGGGGTCTTATGGAATGGAGTGAGGTCCGTTATGGCTCCATAAAGAAGGATATTAAGGACATTCAAGAGAAGCTTGTGGTGTTCTATGATTCCGCTATTTCTTCTCCACCGGATTCTGCAAGACTTGCCTTAGAAGATCGGTTAAATGAGTTACTGTTGAAAGAACAAGATTTTTGGAAACAAAGGGCGAAGGTTTTTTGGCTTTCTGAAGGTGATTTAAATACACGTTTCTTTCATCAACGTGCAAGTAACCGAAGGAAGAAAAATAGAATTAAAGGGTTATTGGATGAGAATGGCACTTGGTGTACAGCTGATGGTGAGATAGAAAACATTGTACTAAATTATTATCGGACACTCTTCACTTCTTCCCAACCGGCAGGAATGGATGATGTTGCGTCGGTGCTGCCGTGTTTTATTACTGAGGAGATGAACAATATTTTGGCTGGGGATATCACATTCGATGAAGTTTACAAGGCGCTCAAACAGATGCATCCAGCCAAGGCACCTGGCCCTGATGGATTTGCACCATGCTTTTACCAACATTTCTGGTACCTTGTTGGTAATGATGTCACTTTGGCGGTGCGTTGCTTTATGGAATCAGATGGGATGATAAGTCAGATTAATTGCACGAATGTTACTCTTATCCCAAAAGTCAAGGTTCCGGAACATGTCAATCAACTAAGACCGATTAGTTTGTGCAACGTGATATACAAGATTGGCTCCAAAGTGCTCGCAAATAGGCTGAAGCCACTGCTACAGGATCTTATTTCACCTTATCAAAGTGCATTCGTACCTGGGAGGCTAATCTCTGATAATTCTCTAGCTGCTTTCGAGATCTCTCATTTCTTGAAGAGGAGGAGAAGAGGACATGTTGGCTATGGGGCTTTAAAACTCGACATGAGCAAAGCCTATGATCGAGTTGAGTGGGGTTTCTTGGATAGGGTTATGCAGCAGCTTGGTTTTTGCCCTAAATGGCGTGGTTGGGTGATGTGATGTGTGACGACTGTCTCCTATTCTTTTATAGTGAACGGGACTCCTAGGGGACGTGTGGTCCCATCCCGGGGACTAATGCAAGGAGACTCCATCTCGCCCTATCTTTTCCTTATTTGTGCAGAGACTTTATCCAGGTTGATCCTAAAGGCAGAAGACATGGGCAGCATTCATGGCGTAAGAATTTGCACAGGTGCACCCCCTATTTCTCATCTTTTCTTTGCTGATGACTCCTTCATTTTCTTCAAGGCAGAAACAGATGAATGTGATGTTCTAAAGAGAATGTTTGAGCAGTATGAAAAAGCGTCTGGTCAGATGATAAACTTTGACAAGAGTTGTGTTTCCTTTAGTAAGAATGTCAAAAGAGCAAAGCAAGATGAGCTGGCTGCAAGTCTTAGGGTTCTGCGTGTGGACAAACATGACAAGTACTTGGGTTTACCTACGGAAATTAGCTATTCCAAATCCGAGGCTTTTAATTTTCTATCTGAAAAGGTTAGAAAACGCACTCAAGGTTGGAGAGCGAAGACTTTAAGTGCTGCTGGCAAGGAGATCATGATCAAAGCGGTTGCGCAATCTATCCCAACCTATGTTATGAGCTGTTTTGAACTACCAAAACATTTGTGCTTGGAGATGCATCGTCTGATGGCACAGTTTTGGTGGGGAGATAAAAGTAATGATAAAAGATACATTGGCTTGCTTGGGAGAAGTTGTGTGTTCCAAAGGCTGAAGGTGGGCTTGGTTTCCGAAACATGGTGCAGTTCAATCAAGCTCTACTTGCGAAGCAAGGTTGGAGAATCATCCAAAACCCTAACTCTTTGTTAGCTAGACTATACAAGGCGAAGTATTTTCCGAATTGTGATTTCATGAAAGCTGAGGCAAGTAGTGGGTCTTCTTATGCATGGAAGAGTATTTTGTTTGGAAGGGAATTGCTACGTAAGGGACTTAGGCTACAGGTGGGAAACGGTAGTCAGATTGCAGTGTGGACAGATCCATGGTTGCCTTTACCCCATTCCTTCAGGCCCATCTCAACGCCTAAGGAGGGTTTGGAGACACTTAGGGTGGATGAGCTTATTGATCAAGAGGAGAATGAGTGGCATATGTTCTTGTTACAGGAGCTTTTCATGCCTCTGGAGGTGAATTTGATAGCAAGTATTCCTCTAAGTTTGCGGAGGCCAGTGGATAGGTGGGTCTGGCATCATGATAAAAAGGGTATGTATGATGTTAAAAGTGGTTACCATATTGCTAGAATTGTGGACGGTGCGACTGAACGTGCATCATGTTCTACTGGTCCAGTTGGGTTAAATGGAAAATATTGGAAGCTTGTTTGGCATGCTCGGATTCCTCCCAAAGTTCGGATGTTTATTTGGAGATTGTTAAAAGGTATTCTTCCCACAAAGCATGAGCTATGCAAAAAGGTGGCACTCCCAGACTTTGAGTGTGTCTTTTGTCATGGTGCTGGTGAGCATGGCCTACATCTATTTAGAGATTGTAGCTATATTGCATGCTTTTGGGCTCTTGGAGAGCTGGACTTGAAAGTTGTTGATGTTATGGCTGCAAGTTTGGAAGAATGGGTGAAGAATGTAATTGATGTAATTACTAAGCACCACCGTAACCTTTTCTTTGTCTACTTGTGGGTTATATGGTCAGAGCGAAACAACTTGGTATGGAATGGTAGTGTCTTCAATGCGTACAATGCTGCACAATGGGCGTCCAAGTTTCTTGGTGAGTATCAACAAGTCCATCCAACACGGCAGAAGAAGTCGGGAAGGACACGAGCTAAGTGGGAAAACCCTCCTACAGGTAGACTTAAGATCAACATAGATGGCAGTTACAGGCCCGAGTTTGGTGATGGTGGTATTGGTGTAGTGATACGTGATGACAAAGGTTCGTGCATGGCAGCTATGGCGCGGTATTTTCCTAATGTCCTTTCTGCTTTCCATATGGAGGCAGAGGCCTGCCGGGCAGGTCTTCTCTTGGCTATTTACCAAGAATGGGACGAATTCATACTTGAGAGTGATTGCTCACTGATGGTGGCTGCATTGAATCAGAATTTGGAGGACCGATCTGAAGTTGGGCGCATTATCGATGATTGTAAGTCATATTTGACATCATTACACTCAATTAAGATCTCTCATGTCTTCCGGGAAGCAAATGGTGTAGCTAATCGATTAGCTCATCTTGCTAGGTCTAAGTTTCTTAATGATGTATGGTTAGAGGAGGCTCCTGTTATTATTCAGGATGTCCTCTATGAGGATCTTTGTAATTGCACTCGAGGTCAAGGCTCTACGTCCCCCTCGATGCATAGTTTTTAATTCAATAAGACGGGCGTGGGGATGAGCCTCCCAGTCTGGCTGGGTTCCAAACCCCTTTCAAAAAAAAAAAAAAAATTTGCTTAGAATAACTTAAAAGGAGAGTCACCTATAAGCTTATAGCTCATGTCAGTCAAGTGCAATACCTTGTTATTGCCTTGAGACTAGATATTTTATGTATTTTAGATAGGACCTGATTCTAATCAGGCAAATAAAATTACAAATATGCTATCTTTTTTATTTCAATAAATTTGAGTTTATCAATTCTGTTGGTCAATGTGGTGGTATTTTACTGTGTTGGAATTCTTTTGCTGTTGATCTGATCCATAAGCATGACAAATATTTCCGCCGCAGAATATTTGATCCTTTTTCAGACAAGAATTTGATTACAACTTTTGTTTAATGCTTACCCTAATAAGAGACTACTACAACTTGGTCTCTGGAATGATATTGAACGTTTAAGACCTTCTAGAATGAACATTGGCTACTTATTGGAGACTTTAACAATGTGATTAACTTAGAGGAAAAAATTGGAGGAAATAATCTCTGTATTTATAAGCATAATTTTGTCAAATTGTTCAGCTATATCAATGTTCCTAGCCTTCCTGCAGAAGGCCTTCCTCTTACTTGGTCCGATAAACAGTCATTTTTGAAAGATTAGACAGGGTTGTTGCCTACGACTGGTTAAGGTTGTTTCCCATACCAACTCTTGAGAATCTTCCAATGGTAGGCTCTGACTGTAGTCCTATTGTTGTGACTACTTTTCCCTAAGGTTGTGCGTCCTAGTGTTTTCAAATATTTGGCTAACTCATACAAATTTTCCAAAAATAGTTGAGAATTTTTGGAACCAGTCTCTTGATGTTAACCCTTCAAAAACTTTGTTCCTATGTCTAATGCTTTCTCACAAAATAATTCTCATTGTAGTAGAGAGGTTTTTAGGAACTTCCTAACTAGATGTTCTAGCACTCAAAAAGATTTGGCCTTTTACCATAATCAACTTATACACTTCCCCCTTCTGATTTCCAAAAAGATGAAGTATGGTGTCTTTCTAAGGAGCTTTTGGGTGTTTAGAAGGATGAAGAATTGTACTGGGCTCAGAGACCCAAAGCTAACTGCTAGGGGAGAAGAACACTATGTTTTTTCATACACAGGCTACTCTTAGAACAAAAAAGAATATAATTACTAGAATTAAGAATGATCTTAATATTTGTATTACTGACAATCTGATATTGGTAATGCAACTGATGTCTTTGTGCAGAGTTTTAAAAAAAGATTTCATGCTTTTGGTCATCAAAATCCTGCTGCTGATATGGATTTGATAAATATTATTAAATTTGTCATATCGGATTTGGACAATACCCTGCTTCTAAAGCCGGTTTCAATTGAGTGGCTTGACAAATTTATTGGGGTCCCTAAAGCCCAGGGGCCATATGGATTAAATGCTATCTTTTATCAGAAGAACTGAGATATAATCAAATTAAGGAAGTTTTTTTATTTTTTATTTTTTTATTTTTATTTTTTATGAATCAAGCCCCTGAACGGAAATAGTATATTCATCACAAACTAGAAGAGGTCGTGTGTAACCCTTCCGCTGTCATTTAAGGACATAGACAGACAAGAAGATAGTTGTAGTACCCACAGTGATACATAGAAATAGACCTACTCATTATACATTCAAATACGTAGAGGTAGCAGCCGCAGGGACCCTCCATTGGTACTACGCCGGAGGCGCTAGAGATCTAAGGAGTATCATTTCTCTAGTTATTGATTTTATTGATAAATGTTCTTCTCTTAACTTGATAAATCACACCAATATTGGCCTGATTCCAAAAATTTAAAATCATGAGTATGTTCATCACCTCAGACCTATTAGTCTCTGCAATTTATTTTATGAAATTATCTCAAAGTTTTTTTTTAGATTAAAAATGTTTTTGAAAAAATGCATTTCTAAAAACTTGGGTGCTTTTGCTACGAAAGGTCTATTATTGACAGGGCCGCCTTAGGCCTAGGGCCTCAAAAAAATTTTTAAAATTGGCCTGTAGATAAAAAAAGGGAGCTTCTATTCAAATCTCCAAAATTAGCATTTGGACATCTTTTCTTATTAGACCTCCAATTTGCTTTTTTGAATATATAATATGCTAACTACACCTCCTATGATTTTCCCAAAATGCTCTTGGACTTATTATCTAACCACGCTTAGGGCTTTCGATAAAGTTTGAATACCAAGCAACTACAATTGGTCTTCAAATAAAGTTCATCAAATCTATTATCTTAAGCAAAAATATAGTTGCAGTGTACCATCTCTCCCCCCACCCATTCCATTATCAAAAGACTAAGATACAATCAATTTTACCCAGATAGATGTAGAGCAATGTGGGAAGACCATAGTTCATCAAAAAAAAAAAAGGGAAGACCATAAAATTAGGATATGCTTTGACAATTTTTGTTTTTTTTTTATTACTAGAAGTTGGGATCGATCTTAATGACTTAATCTTTGAGATCTCTAAAATAATTTGTCTTGTTTAGTTTTGTTCTATTGCATATAAAGTGCTTTGTTATATAAAAGAAAAATTTTGAACTGGAAGTATGAGGCTTAGTGAGCACTAAAATGCATGCAAACTTCATTGTATACATTACTAAAGTTTATGAAATAATGGGGGTTTTGTTGGTAGAGTTTCTTCAACACCGATGATAACAAAAAAAATAGGGTTTTTTTTTTTTGAAATAGGACGTCAAGCCTTTCATATATCAAATATAAGTTATTACACAACATGACTTACCCCGAAAGGGCCACGTCAATATCAAGCCATGTAGGCTACCCTAGAGTAACCAAATGAAATCACTATGGTAATAGGACCAAGAACCAAAACCTAGATAATGTTAGGGCAAGAAAAGAAAATAAAAAACCCTAATAACTTATTCAACGGAACCCAGGACCTCCCTACGTAGAGGGGGCATCCCCAGGGTCCACAGTAACTAGACACAATGAGGTGTCCTCCTCCATGGCAGCCTCAATCACCGCCATAAACTCCACCATTGCCAAAGCTCTTATACCACCAAGAGCTGAAAACCAAAGTTTACAGCCAAACCCCAAGGCCCAAAACCGAACACCAAATACTATAGCCCTAAGCCCAGATCCACCAGAAGGATCTAGACCCGAACCAGTCCTAGCATTGCTTAGATCAAGAGTTGAGGCAGCACCACCGCCCTTCCCCAAAGTGGGATCAACTGCACCATTGCCGACATCCGCAAAAACTGCGGATCCACCATTTTACAATCCTGACGTGGTAGCACTACCACCTTCACCAATCTCAGAGCAGCCTGCAAAGTCGTCAAAACCGGCTCGTAGGCCTCCGCCATCGCCAAGATAGCCACCATTAGAACCCAACACCATGAGCAATAGATCCATACCCGCCTCAGATCCATCACCGCCAAGCACAATCGTCGTGACTCCTACGACCCAAGCAGCACAACCAGCATCAGACGACGTCCTCCCAATCAAGAGCGGATTAGACCACCCCGACCTGAGTGAGAGGGAGAAGCCACTGGCACGTACAGTCCGCACCAAGTCACCACTGTCGACCAACCCAGCCTTGTCGCCGTAAACCACAGCACCTTGGCCAGACAAAAAAACGATAGAAAGGAGGAAGGCAAAGCCAACCCATGACGCTAAGAAGAGGCGACGACGGACAAGGCGACCCACAAGGCCGACAGTCCCAAACCCATGTACGATCAGTTTGATGGCTAGGTAAAACCCTAGCAGACCAAAGAGACGCAAAACCATATTACAATATTCTTGGACTTAAAAAAAAAAGGTATTGAGATATGTTCTTAAGAAATAAGCTGGGAATTTTGATGAAGAATATTCCCTTTATTTGTACATGTCTGAATTAGTCATTTTATATGTATTAACACAATTAATCATTACTTGAAAAAAGAGGGAGGTCCAAATGCTAAATTTGGAGGTATGAATAGAAGCACTCATAAAAAAATAGTAATAATAATAAAAAAATAATCTGAGCGGGTTAGCGTCTATGCAGGGCCAGCCTTGGGCCTAGAGCCTCAGATTTTAGGGGCCTCATTTATTTTTTTACGTTGGCCTGTAGATAAAAAAAAAAAAAAAATCTGGGTGGGTTAGCGTCTATGAAGACACAAACATTGATGCTCAGTCTCTCACGCTCTGTTTCTCAACTGTGGCTGAAGAAAAAAAGTCCAATTGTGATTGAACATCCCAAAATGTTTCCCAACTGTGGCTGAAGAAGAAAAGCCGAAAACCAAAAGGAGAAGGAGAATAGGAGACTATGAGAGTTAATTTTATCTTCCAAAAAGTCAAAAAGGTATGATCTTTAACTCTTTAAGCTATTTCTTTTCAGCTTTGAAGAAAGTTTGGTGCTTTACTTCACTGTTGTGTTTCTTTCTTCTTTGTTTCATTCATTCTTTGTTGAAAAAAATGCTATATGAGTATATGCCTGGGCCCTGAGGCTTTCTATATGATATTCTTTAGGGATTGAAATCAATCAAATCATTCAATTGTTGAATTTGTTGGATTGTTGGCTGGTTTGAACTCTGAAGTTGTTATCATGGCTTCTACTAGAAAATTTAAGTCTAGGGCTCAGAAAAGAAAAGAGAAAGAGAGGATAGAAGCTTTACATAAAACTCAAGTTGGTTCTCTTAAAAAATATTTTAGTAGCAACAAAGAAGAAGCATGTCAAGCTGTGAATGATACTGAAGAGGCAGAAGAGCTAAATCAATCAAAGAATGAGGAAAATAATGAAATTCTCAATGAAGATGTTCACATTACAGAGCCAAATCAGTCAGAGAATGAGGAAATTAATGACATTATCAATGAAGATGTTCAGAGTACAAGTTCAAGGGAGGAAATTCTTTTTGACATGGATGATCCAGGGAATTGGAATAGGACAGACCAAAATATTACAGATTTTTTGGTTGAAAGAGACCCGAAAAGAGACAATAATGTCATCTCTCCGAAAGATAAATGTGACAGATGTTTTTCTTCAAAGCATTACTTCAGAGAATTACCAAATGGAGAGAAGCAAGATAGAAAGTGGCTGGTATATTCGGTTTCTTTGGACAAAGTTTTTTGCTTTTGTTGTAAATTATTTGCAAAGAAGCATCTTGTGGGGAAATTAGCTGATGAAGGTGTGAATGATTGGCACAATATTTCTGACTGACTTAAAAGACATGAAAGAAGTAGGTATCACATTGCCTCAATGATAAGTTGGATGGAGGTGGCAAAAAAGACTGAAATTGAAGTTGACTATTGATGCAAGTTTGCAAGAACAATTCAATCAAGAAAAAGAACACTAGAAGCAAGTATTAGAAAGAATTCTTGTAGTTGTGAAGAGACTTGGAAAAATAATTTGGCTTTTCGTAGAGATAGTGAAAAGCAATATGAGGAGAACAATGGTCTTTTCTTACAGATGATAGAATTCCTTGCTGAATTTGATTCGACCATGCAAGAACATGTTCGACGTATAATAAACATGAGATTCAATATCATTACTTCAGTCACAAAATTCAGAATGAAATGATTCAATTGTTGGCATATGAGGTGAAAATCTCAATTATTAATATAATCAAATAAGCCAAATATTTTTTAATTATACTTGACTGTACTCCAGATGCAAGTAATGAGGAACAAATGTCTCTTGTATTAAGAAGTGTCAATGTTTCGGCAACTCCAATTGTGGTTGAAGAATATTTTTTAGAATTCTTGAAGGTTGCTGACACACTTGGTCTTGGATTGCTCAATGAACTTTTAACTGCATTGAAGACTCTTGGACTTGATGTCAATGATATAAGAGGCCAAGGGTATGACAATGGATCCAACATGAAAGGAATAAATAAAGGTGTGAAAAGTAGACTGCTTGAAATAAATCCAAGAGCATTTTACACACCTTGTGCTTGTCATTCTCTAAATCTTGTGCTTTCTGATATGGTTCATTTAAGGTCTGCAGAACGAGATAGTTTGAAGAGTTTTTGTGCGAACCTTACAAATTTATTGAAGCATGGCGAGATTTCTGATCTTAATGAAGATGATCTATACCATGACTTACGAATGTTGAGTCAAGATTTACCCAATGATACAAAAAGAGCTATTGATGTGTTGAATCATATAAAAGAAGTTGATGGCTGTTATCCAAATGCTTGGTGTGAGTCCCGGAAAAGTTTATCGAACTATTTCACTGGGCTCACGCTTGGATTGCTTATAGGATTCTGCTAACTATACTAGTCACAGTTGCCTCTGTAGAAATAAGCTTTTCGAAGTTAAAATTGATCAAATCTTATATTCGGTCTACTTTTGTCACAAGAGAGATTTGAGTGTGGTTTGGCTATGATATCTATTGAAAAAGATATTATTGGAAAACTTGATTATGTAAGTTTGATTAATTCATTTACATCTAAAAATGTAAGACGAGTCATATTTCAATGATATTTTGAAATTGGGATATTGTTTTTTTTTTTTTTGTAATGTTTTGAGCATTTGTTTTGGGACCTTGAATTTTTTTAGCCTTGAGCCTCTTAACTCACAGGGCCAAGCCCTGATTATTGATAATATTTTCATTGCTCATGAGCTTTTTTACAATTTCAATATATAAACAGTGTTCTAAAACTTGACCTGCCTAGGCGCTAGGCAGGGGCTCTCTAACTAGAGTAATGACAAATCGACGGGATTAGGCGGGTTGGGGTTGGGCGGCCGCCTAGGCGTCTGGGAGGTCTGGTGGCTGGGCGCTAGGCAGCCTATTGAGGTGGGATTCTGCCTCTCTCTCGATCAAGCAGGACTCCCTTGGGCGGCGGAAGTGGCGAGTGAACTTCACCTCCCGGCCGCGCTCGTTTGGATTCATCCCGCCACAGTGTTTGACATATACTACAAAGATCTCATGAGAAACAGTGCCACGGCTAGTAATAGTGACCCTTCCCATGTAGAATTACCAGGACTGCCACTAGCGCTGAAGAGCCGCGACCTGCCCTCCTTCATGGTGGATTCGAATCCGTACAATTTCGCTCTCCCATTGATCGAAGAACAGTTCGAGCTGCTACGAAAAGAAAGCAAGCCAACCATCCTGGTGATTGGTGAACACGTTCGATGCACTTGAGCTGGAGGCGTTAAAAGCAATTGACAAGTTCAACTTGATCGGAATCGGGCCATTAATGCCATCTGCTTTCTTGGACGGCAAGGATCCATCCGATAAATCATTAGGTGATCTATTCGAGAATTCAAAGACCTCAGCGTACCTAGAATGGTTGAACTCGAAGCCGAAAGAATCTGTCATAATCTACGTTTCGTTTGGGAGCATTTCCGTGCTGTCCAAGATTCAAATGGAGGAAATTGCAAAAGGGTTGTTGAATTCTGGTCGTCCGTTTCTGTGGGTGATTAGAGAAAACCAAAAGAACAGAGAAGGTAAGGAAGAGAAAGAAGAAGACAAACTGAGTTGCAGAGAGGAACTAGAAGAGCTTGGGATGATAGTCCCGTGGTGTAGTCAAGTGGAGGTTGTTTTGTAACACACTGTGGTTTCTGGGGTCCAGTGGTAGCGTTCCTCAGTGGACAGACCAAGGCACAAATGCCGAGTTGATAGAGGAGTGAGGGTAGCACCGAATGAGGAGGGTATTGTTGTACTTGTGGGTGAGGTGTTTGGATTTGGTGATGGAAAGTGAAGAGATGAGAAGGAACGCTAAGATCTGGAAGGATCTGGCAAGAGAGGCTGTGAGTGACGGATGGTCTTCTGACAAGAACCTGAAGGCCTTTTTGGATCAGATTGAAGATGGTTGTTTTCTAGCCTAGAAAGATCGATGCATGTACGTTGACAGGGAGAAGCTATATGATTGCCTAGTGTACCTTTTTTTTTAGTTTTTCCCCCTCTATTATTTTCTTTCCTTTGGTCACGTGTATGAAAGAGTAGTTTGAGTTGCTAGAAAATGTAAACCAACATGTAGTGGTGATGATAAAATAAATTTAAACTTTTTCTTTTTACTTTTTACTGGAGAGGAGTTTGAAATAAATGACTTGTTTTTGCAATATGAAGTGTACCTTTGGTTTCCGTTGTCGTCACTTTGCACTTATGTTTTCAATGGATTGCTAGGCACTTTTTGCAAGATTCATTGCACATTAAGAATTCTTCCTAAACACTAGCTTCTTTGATTGTGCAATCAACGTACATATATTTTCACATCTTTAGATAACAATGCTATATGTAAGTCCAAGTACGATGTTTGTCTAGATATATCATTATTTGTAGACAATGCAAAGATCGTAAATGATCTATTCAGCTTATTAGTGTAACATGTAGCTTTCCTCAAAATTGCTAAACCTAAAAGCTATTGATCCTAATACTTAAAGTTATTGGCCAAACCTAAAAGCTATTGACGGAAAGATCGAGCTACTGACGACTGACTCCTATATAGAAACCTGCTGACCATTGACCGACCCGAGGCCAAACTTGGACCAGTAAGAACTATATAGAAATGACACTTGCTGTTTAATGTTAGCTCGAAGCCTTTTGGTTCATTTCGGTGTTACATCTGTATCGTGCCTTACCATATGTAAATGCAATCAAGATGGCCACGAACGATCACTACTGTGTTTCACGACCTGACCCAGCACTTCGACGACGGACTATCTACTCTCAGTCTCTTCACCTAGACAGACAGATCATAACCCTACTCCTCGATCTCTTATCCTATTAACAAAAACCACAAATTGGTTCGGCACAGTGTGAAGTACTCTAGGAGAACATTTCCGGCTTTAGATATGACTTTGTTGTGGCTGCCTGCTCTCTGTAGCTTCGCCAAGAGCTCATAGTGCAGTCGTTCTTACCCACTAATGGGTATGTATACATGTTCTTGTCGTTTTCATTTTTGACAAAATGGAAAAGGAGGCTAAATGGCAGCAAAAAAACGAAAACAAAAACACAAACAAACAAAATGGGGGCTTGTCCAAGCATCAAACTGACCAATCAGTGAGGACGGCCATATTTTTAATTTTCTTTGTTGAAGTATTCTTATACTTTGAAATTTTGAATTTCATTATTGAAACCCTTTGCATATATGAGCTGATTTACAGTGGCGAGACTATTCATTGTAATCTGATGCTCAGTATCAAACAACCAAAGTCACCTTAACTGCACTATATTCATTCACTTGTATGCACGCTTCGTTATTAATCAGTTCACTCAGTCGTTGTCATTGAATTTTCTCACTCATGTGCTATTGCCAGTTGTTGTCATTCAATCTATCTCAATTCATATGCAAGCTAGTCCACTCATGTGCTATTGCCAGTTGTTGTCATTCAATCTATCTCAATTCATATGCAACCTATTCCACTCATGTGTGCTATTGCCAATTGATGGATCTTAAGAAACGAAAAAATTTTGGGTGAGACACTCATGTTATGTCAGGGAAATTATAACATGGTCCCGGACCATAGTACACGTGCATGGTAACCCGGGATGATATTATTGGA
Organism: Rosa chinensis; assembly: GCF_002994745.2. Taxonomy (NCBI): domain Eukaryota; kingdom Viridiplantae; phylum Streptophyta; class Magnoliopsida; order Rosales; family Rosaceae; genus Rosa; species Rosa chinensis. Next base: position 36,284,910 of record NC_037091.1, on the reverse strand, counting down.
CCATATGACTTGTAATTATTTTTTATTGGTCTCTTAATTTAATTTTTCTTTATTTTTTTTCACCCCTGCATGATCCCCACCAAATTGAGTGAAATTATTGATTAGGAGCACCACAAGGCAGTGCACGTGGGTACTTTAGAGCCACAAAATAATTCCTCGTTATGTCATTGCCCTAACTGCACAGTATTCATACACACTTGTATGCGCGCTTTGTTATTAGTCAGTTCACTCAGTTGTTGTCATTAAATTTTCTCCTCTATCTCAAACCATATGAAACCTAGTCCACTCATGTTCTGTTGCTAGTTGATCGGTCTTAAGAAATGAGAAAATTTTAGGTGAGACACTCATGATGTCATGCACGTCCCACTAATTAAACACCAAGCCTTATATCTAGAGATAGGCCTGGCATTTAAACCCGTAACCCACAAACCCGTACTATACCCGCAGCTAAAAACAGACACAAACCTGCCCGTTTATTAATCCGGACTAAAAAAAGCCCGCACCCAAAAAACCCGCAAATTAATGGGTTTTGCGGGCTAAACCCGTTGGAACCCGTTAACTCAAAATCCTTCCCAAAAACCAATTTCCCATTACCCATACGGGTTCCCCATTTTTTTTATTTTAATTTTTTCAACCAGGGCATTTTTATAATTTTTCTTATTCTCCATGAGGATCCGACAGTTGGATCTTCGTATAATTGTGAAAAGACGATTCAAAAGGGGATCCGTGAGGATTCGACCGTTGGATCGTCGTATAATTTTGTGAGGTTGATTCTAAAGGCGATCTGGGACGATCCAACAGTTGGATCTTCGTATAATTGTGCAAAGATGATTCAAAAGGCGATCCGTGAGGATCCGACCGTTGGATCTTCACATAATTTTGTGAGGACGATTCTAAGGGCGATCCGAGACGATTCAACTGTTGGATCTTCGTCTACATTGGTAAAGATAATCATCTAGGTGATCCGTGAGGATTTGACCGTTGGATTGTTGTATAATTTTGAGAAGATGAACCTAAGGGCAATCCGTGAGGATATGACCGTTGGATCGTAGTATAATTTTGAGAGGATGAAACTAAGGGCAATCCGTGAGGATCTGACCGTTGGATCATCGTATAAATTGGTAAAGATGATCCTCTAGGTGATCCGACTGTTGGATCTTCGTATAATTTTGAGAGGATGAACCTAAGGGCGATCCGTGAGGATCCGACCGTTAGATCATCGTATAAATCGGTAAAGATGATCCTCTAGGTGATCTGTGAGGGGCTGACCGTTGGATCGTCGTATAATTGTGATTTGTGAATTATTTTTTTGTTAAAAAAAGAAAGGAAAAAAAATCTAAAAAGATAGAAAATAAAAAATTTCAAAATAGAAAACCAAAAAAGTTCATATAGAGAAAATGACAAATGAGGGGCGGGTTTGGCACGCAAAACCCGTTAAGCTAACGAGTTCTTACCGGATCGGCCCATTAAGAACCCGCACTGTACCCGCACGTTGCCAGGCCTATCTAGAGATATTGGAGTTACCTCCTGCTAGCTAGCTAGTACCTCATTAGCAGGACGGCGCGCGGCCTCGCATATGAGTTTTTTCCATTTAAGGACAAAAGAGTTCATAAGACCAGAAATTAGCCAATCTCTTCTTTAGTTTCCAGCTGTTCAGCTCGTCACCACAAACGTCATTGTTTTCCTACAAGTCCCTTAAACTCTTGACATCCTCTTCTCACCTTACATGTTCCAACATTTCGAGTCTCACTATATTCACTCAGCCCACCAATCCATTATTTGTATAGTTAAGATCTAATTATATTTAGTCAATTTACGTCCAGACTCCACGACCCCCTTCCCTGCCAACAACCACCACCATGGTTCAACACCGCTTCATTATGATAGCATTTCCAGCTCAAGGCCACATCAATCCCTCCCTCCAATTAGCCAAGCGCCTCATCCGCACCACTGGGGCGCGTGTAACCTTTGTCATCAGCGTCTCCGCTCACCGCCGCATTGGCAACCGCGCAACTACTCCTAGTGGCTTGACCTTTGCTCCCTTCTCTGACGGGAACGACGACGGGGCTAAGCCTGAAGACGATAGGCAGCATATCCTTAGAGAGCTAAAGAGTCGCAGCTCGCAAGCGATTGTGGATCTTGTCAAATCTGGTGCGAATGAGGGCCACCCTTACACTTGCATAGTGTACACTTTAGCTCTCTCTTGGGTCGCGGAAGTGGCCACTGAGCTTCACCTCCCCAGCGCTCTCCTTTGGATTCAGCCAGCCACAGTGTTCGACATATACTACTATTACTTCAATGGCTACAAAGATATCATCAGGAACAATACCGGTGCTGATAACAATGACCCCTCCTTTGCAGTAGAATTACCAGGACTGCCACTATCGTTGAGGAGCCGCGACCTTCCCTCCTTCTTGCTGGCTTCGAGTCCGTACATATACCGTTTCGCTCTCCCATTGTTCGAAGATCAGTTGGAAAATCTTGGGAAACTAAGCAAGGCAATCATACTGGTGAACACGTTCGATGCACTAGAACCCGAGGCCTTAAAAGCAATCGACAAGTACAACTTGATCGGAATCGGGCCTTTAATGCCGTCTGCTTTCTTGGACGACAAGGATTCATCTGATAAATCATTCGGATGCGATCTTTTCCAGAAGTCAAAAGATTCCACCTACATGGAATGGCTGAATTCGAAGCCGGAACAGTCGGTCGTTTACGTGTCGTTTGGGACCGTTTCCGTGCTGTCCAAGATTCAAATGGAGGAAATTGCAAAAGGGTTGCTGGATTCTGGACGTCCGTTTCTGTGGGTGATTAGGGAAAACCAAAAGAACGGAGAAGGTAAGGAAGGAAAAGAAGAAGAGGAGCTGAGTTGTAGAGAGGAACTAGAAGAGCTTGGGGTGATAGTCCCGTGGTGTAGTCAAGTAGAGGTTCTGTCAAATCCTTCGTTGGGTTGTTTTGTGACACATTGTGGCTGGAATTCAAGCTTGGAGAGTTTAGTTTGTGGGGTACCGGTGGTGGCATGTCCTCAATGGACCGATCAATGCACTAATGCAAAACTGATAGAGGACACGTGGAAGACAGGGGTGAGGGTAGCACCGAATGAGGAGGGTGTTGTTGTGGGTGAGGAGTTGAAGAGGTGTCTGGATTTGGTCATGGGAAGTCAAGAGTTGAGAAGGAATGCTAACAAGTGGAAGAATTTGGCGAGAGAGGCTGTGAGTGAAGGGGGGTCATCTGACAAGAATCTCAGGGCGTTTCTGAAGGAGATTGAAGAAGTAGATTAATTGCATGGGGAAATAAAATGATTGTCTAATGCAATTGAGTGGGTTTCGATGGGTAGGCGATGAGGAGTCGAACAAGGCGTGAAAGGCGACGCCCATGGCAACAAAAGAGAGACGACGTCGTTTTGAAAAAGGAGTTGAAGAAGTTCCTTTCTGCTTCTGCCAATGAAAAAGTCGAAAAACTTTTATCTGGTCATTAGAGTATATCATTATAAATTTAGTTGCCGGGTTGATTTTCAGGTGATTGTGTTTATAGTGCAGGTGATTGTGTATAGTTGCTGGGTTGGATTTCATTTAGAATTTGTCAACTGTATGATTGTTGGTAATGTATGAACTGTTAATGCCTTCAATTTTGTTTGCTTGATGAGAAAAATGGAGGAGGAGGATGATAGAGTTTTCGATTCCGGTAATAAACAGTGTTTGAATCGGATGATTCATACTTGGTCCTGGTGTTTCGCATGGATAATAGAGGCCTAGACTGGACTTTCAAACTAGAGCACCATCCTGAAATTTCCTTGGTTTGGTTCTATGTTTGATGAGTTGGTATTGCTTTGTCTACTTCTCTTAAATATGAATTAGTAGATCCTTTTCTGCAAATACTCTCTGGATTTCAATGAAAATGACACTATAGAGGGGTTTGGACTATAAATACTTGCATTGACAACTCAAGTTGAGTTCTGAGGGTGAGAATTATCTATCAATAGTCACATGGAGGATGGTCTAGTTTATTTACTTTCGAGGCATGACAAAATGTGAAGCTTGATCCTTGTGATTTGGTTCTTATTTTACCCATGTATATCACAAGTTCTCATTGTCTTTGAGAAGATTTCTGAGAAGGAACAAAGAGAGAGTGGACATTTATGCACCGGAATGGTGCATCTATACATCCACAGGGTTCTGGGAACAAAATTTATTTGACTAATTCTTTTGAAACTTACTTCTTATGTCCTTAAAATATTTCTTCATTATAATTTGGTTATTCTTCAAATGCAGCTTCACTGCTTAGGAGTTCTCTTAAACTGTCAGCAGAGTAATCCCTTTACTCACATTAGAGACAAAAATGGCCTCATTACCAATCTTGTTTCAGGTCTTCAATTACCAAGGTAACTAATGAAGAACACTGGGAAGAGAAAACTTTCCTTTTTTCCCCCATGCTGTTACCAAATTATGATTCAACACTACTCTGTTCCTTTGACACAGTGAAGAGATTCGGGGAGAAATTCTGTTTGTTCTGTACAAAGTATCTGCTCTCCACTATGCATCAGAGGATGCTGATGGATCTGATCTTTTATTTTCCTTTTGCCCCAAGCTAGTGCGCCTGTCTCTGGAGGCCCTCATGAAGACCCAAAGTGATGACGTCCGCTTGAATTGTATACGTTTGTTTTCAACCTCTTTTATACTTTTATATTTGTCCCTCAAAAGTTGAGTCCTTCTGTTTGCTTACCCCGTATCTAAAGCATAGTTCATGAGTGGTGCTTAGAACTTAGTTCTGCCCTTACATTTATTTGTTGAAGAAAGAAAGTCAAGAAACTAGTTATATGATGAGCATAGTTCTTAATTGCCAACCGGACTTAACTTCATTCTTGCTTGGCTTTTTTTATTTAGATTGTGGCTAGTGGCACTAAATGATATCATCGTTCTAAGCAAAGAATAAACAACATTAAGATTGCATATCAGAGGTGTGTAAATGGAAATTCATCTGTGATATGCACCGGTAAATATGGGATTCGGACCAAGTCTTCAGCCATCAAGCTTGGTAGTGCTAGTTGGTTTGATTTTAAAGGTCTGGATTCTAGATACGTGATGAAGGTAGTAAAACTTTCTCTAGCTTTTTACAATTATTGTTGTGACCACTACTTCTGCAGAAATAAAATAAAATAAAAATCCCACTATTATAGATCCAGCTTGGGTTCAACACTCCAAGTAACATTTGTTACTTTGATGAGCAAATTTGTCCAATGAAGTACTCTGGACAGGAAAAGTGTGCTGGGAATGTGATAGTCCAATGAATGTGTTCAGATTCTGACTTCTAGCCTTCCTTTAGCAAGTGCTCCTTTACAGAATGAATCCCTGCAACAATCATAATCTGCGTGTTCATATGAGCATAATCATCAGCACTTGGAGCACCATAAATCATGTAGAAGACTGTATTACCTCCTTGGAATGAAAAATGCCAGCAGCAAAGGCAGCAGACGCATTTGCTTTCGTGAGAACCTCTGAGAAGTGTTCAACTACACCAGCACCACTACTTGCAAGCATGGGAATGGTCACCACATCAGAGATCAGCTTTACTAAATCTATATCAAATCCCCTTTCCCTGACCTGAAATGCATCAAACAGTTAATATATAGCTAGCACAAACCACTAGTTTGAATAAGGAATGGAGAACACAATAAAGGATAGCAATGCCTTCCCAAACACATCCAGATAACTTCCAACATTTTGGCATTATCTCAGACCGTGATGAGTGATAAACTAACATGCCATTGATTAAATGTATAGACAAATTTCTCTTTGCAATTCTCATATAAGTGGTTTTCATAAGCAAGAATAAGGAGCGCAAAAACTGAACTTTACTTTCATAATCAATGCAGTCTAGCAGAATTTCTCCAGCACCAAGCTCCTCAACTGCTTTTGTAAGCTTATAAGCTCCGATTCGTTGGCTTTCCCACCCACCGCTAACCTTAAGGACAAAATTCAAGACCTTTCACGAAAGATTGCCAATCAGAGAAGATTTTACATCCTTGAAAAGAAAAATGCCAAATCCAAGCAACAAAAAGGAGAACAGAATTGAAATTGTGTCTCCCTAACTGGGTTTGTTACCCTTATAGTCTCGAACTCAACATCATTTTGATTTTTAACGTACACTTTGCAAGGATCAATGCTTACAACCACAGCCTGCAACATATAGTACAATAAAGTAAAAAAAAATAAAAAATAAAAAATTCAATCCAAGTTCCTTTGAAAACAGAAACACTCTGGCAGATTGAACATTTACAGCCATCCAAGCAGAAAAAGATCACAAGCAAGAGAACAGCCTTACATCCTCAACAAATGCTCATGACTAAAAATACTGAAACACAAAAGTCGGCAATTTCAAATCCACATTTAAGCAGATAAAGATCTTTTTATTTTATTGTAGTTTCCATTATGTTACTAGAACTAAACTGAATTCTCGAAATAGTACAGCAGCCAGAAGGCGAGGTAATGATCAACAAGGAAGCTACTCAATATAAATTGCACAACCATTATAAGTAATTGTAACTACAATCTGTTAACAATTTTTTTTTTATACCATGTCCTGAAACTGTGCAGATTATCTCAACAGACTATGAAGGAATCAAAGCATTATGGGCATGCATGCATTTAGCAAAGATATTACCTGATTTCCATAAACTCTAGATATCTGCTCGAAGCTACTTTTTCCACTTTTCACCTGAAAAACCAATTGAGAACTGTCAGAGAGGCATCCCACAGATTCTTGCATACATGCAGATCTGAATAAAACATGATGAAAATTATTGCATGCTCCAGTTCTTAAATATTCTTCTGCAGCATAAACTGCGTCACTTAAGATGGAGATCTTATCAGCCCCACATCTGAAATATTGCTAGAATAGTGCCTGAAAAAGAAGAACTAACTCATAAAATCCATGTCCATACCATGCTACATTTGACAGGTCATATAAATTTTGAGTGGAAGCTATAGATTGAGTGTCTCTGGAGAAAAACAATAGAAGATATTTGCAAACATGTAAACAAAACTGGTTGAACAAATTCGAGCACCCATGACAATACCTGCTAGTTGCATCGGTAAAATCTCTAATGCTACCTGCAACTGTTAATGGCACAAAAACATTTTCTGATGTATATCTTAATACCTAAAAGACATGGCAAGTAAATAATAGATAGGAAAGTTCATAAGGTGTACGTAATATCACAGCATCAAAATTGCACTAGGTTAAAAATTTACGAAACAGACCTGTAGCATAGGCAAGGCACCCAAAGGGGAGTCCCAGAAACCGTTAATATGCAGAAAGCTGACCTGCAATTCAAGACCAAGACTTCAAACAACAATAGCTATTTTATTACTTATTATTATTACTTTTATGGTGTAAAACTACAACAGCTTTTGATGACGAATAACAATGAAATATGTCCAAACTCAAGGAGGCATGGTAAAACTGCAATCTTTGACAGTAAATAAACAAAATTACTGTAAAATGTAAAAAATAATTCCTAAGAAGATGGATAAGTCATGCAAGGTGGAGCTTTATCACCAACCAAATAGAAGTAAATACATTACGTAAGGTATCTTAAAAATTAAAATAAAAAATGATGTAAATTAGGGAATCAGCACAGATGGGGAACAACCCAATCAATCAGAAAATGCTTGAAGAGAATGAAAAGAGTTTAGATCAGACGATAACATAAAATTTGATTCAAGAAGATCCTCATCAAAACCCAAACCCCCAAAACTTATCTGTGTTTTGCCTCTTCTTAGATGTCAAACCTGAGAAGTGGAATGTTAACTATTTTTCCCAAATCCCTCAGCAATGTAAATACAATATGCCATCATTGCATCAAATTCAAAGTTTCAAACCACCTAAAATTCATTAACAAGGAACTCTACTGTTGTTCTTTAACCTATTATCCATATCAATATATTACTGATATCAGTACTTCATATACAATAACATTCTTAATTTTCACCAAAAGTCACAACTAGAAATCACTGTAACAATCTGTCCTACTTGTCATACTTAAAGCGTTCTAAATAGCCAGATTATACCATGTCCATGAAAAAATTAAACCAACCAATGTCCTAACACACACCAAGCTTGAACAATTCAGTCTAAAGCAAAACGTACATTTGCGTTCTACTATACTCATAGCCTCTTCAGTAGCTGGTAGAGTCCCAAAAACTCATAAATTGTGTGTTGTCTATCAGCTTCATCTCTAGTTCTATAGAGTGGAGTTAAACAACAGCACTACAGTTTTGCTGTTGTAAAATTTCGCTGTGAATTTGATTTTATGGAACAGTTTTTCATTGTCTAGTGTTTACTATTCTGCATAGAAAGCAAGATATTGGAACAAATTGAGTAATTGTTAATGTAACAATGTATCAAACTATGTAGAGGAAAACAGAGCAAGATAAAAGGACAAGAGCTAACGGGAATTTCTAAATTGTCAGATTCTAACTTCATCGGACACGTACCTGTTTCAACGACTTCGGGTCCCAATTGAATCAGAATCTCCAGATGAGTCTCTCGTCCTTCAATTCAAAGTCGATGTCGCTCCAACGCTATCGTCCTCCACATCCACTGGGAGGGATGCCATTGCTTCTGATTCAAAGCATCTTGTAATCAACGATCGTTGACTAGTTGGCTAGAAAAATAGAATTGCTGTCGAGAGCAGTAGTTGACTAGTTGTTGAGAGGTCTATTCGCAATATATATTTCATAAACGATCGTCCAACGACCTGATAAATTCATATCTCTCTTTTGATTCATCCCTCTCCTAGTTTCATCAACTAGCATTCGTCTAAACTTTTTGACTCTCTTGAGTAGAGATCGATGGCTGAATTTCTCACTTTTGGGGCTCAAGAATTGCTGAGCAAAGTGGCTTCACTAGCCGCTCAAGAGTTCGATCTTGTATGGGGATTCAATGGAGAAATAACAAAGCTGCGTGAGTCGGTGCTCATGCTTGAGGCTGTGCTACGAGATGCTGAACATCCGCGACAAGATCAGGGAGATGCTGTGAAGCTCTGGGTGAAGAAGCTTGAAGACATAGCTCAGCATGCCGATGATGTGCTGGATGATTATGGATATGAGCTTCTCCGGCGTAGGGTGCAACTGCAAAATCAGATGAAGAGAAAGGTGCAGAACTTTTTTTCCCACTCCAATCCCATCTTTTTTCGTGTTAAAATGGCACATAAAATTAAGAAGATCAACACATCCTTGGATGAGTTGAATAAGAAGGCTAGTGCTATTGGCTTATTTGCTAGACTATCCTTAGATCCAACAACTTCCCATGGTATAAGCATTGACAGGGAAACCTACTCTATCTTAAAACAAGATGAAAACAACATCATTGGAAGGGACGATGTTGTGGCAGATATAGTTCAAGCCTTGACCAAATCAAACCACAATCTGGAAAGTGATCTCTCCGTTCTGGCCATTGTGGGTATGGGAGGGCTTGGAAAGACAACTTTGGCTAAATCAATATATCATGAATCTGAGATAAGTAGGCATTTTGAGAAAAAGATGTGGATATGTGTATCTACCCTTTTTGAAGTCAATTCAATTCTGAGAGGGATATTGGAATATCTTAAACCAGAAAATGCTGCGGTAAAAGGTATAGATGCAATATGTAACATTCTTCAAGAAGAGTTGAAAGGAAAGAGATACCTTCTTATACTTGATGATGTATGGAATGAAGATGTGGAAAAATGGAATGATTTGAAGAGTTGTTTGGTAAGAATTACCGATGCCCAAAGAAGCAGCATTATTGTCACGACTCGCAGTGACAAAGTTGCAAAAACGGTGGAAACCCTTCCTAGGTGTGATTTGAGAAAACTATCGGATGATGAGTGTTGGCTTATATTGAAGAATAAAGCAGTTCCAGTCGGAAGTGTTCCTATACTTGAAGATCAAGAGACAATTGGAAGGGAGATTGCCAAAAAGTGTGGAGGTATACCATTAGTGGCAAAGGTATGTTATATTATACATTTGAAGTTTTATCATGCTTTCTTTTTACTTTAATTTGATAACAAGAATTTCTACTCCAAATATTGTTGATGTAGGGAAAGTTAAACAAATAATAATGAGTAGTTAATATTCAATTGAAGTTGACTATAGTATTGTTGTGTTGAAATCTAATTCCATTCCCAATTTAATTGTAGGTATTAGGAAACATTATGTGCTCTAAAACAAGCAATGAATGGAGTTCAATTATGGAAAGTAAAATGTGGGATTTACCGAAAGAAGAAGAAAGAATCATGTCAATTTTAAAGTTGAGTTTTGATGAATTGAAATTTTCATCATTGAAACAATGTTTTGCATATTGCTCGGAATTCATCAAAGACACTGTAATGGAAAAGGATGACTTAGTCCAACTTTGGATGTCTCAAGGATGGCTTCACCCCACCAAAAGTAATATGGAGATGGAGGATAGAGGGAACGAATATTTTAACATTTTATCAGAAAAATCCCTTTTTGAAGACGTTAGAACTGATTATAAGGGTGATACAACATGCAAGATGCACGATCTTGTGCATGACCTTGCAGAACGAGTATCAAACATGACAAACTGCCGCTCACTATTTTCCAAGGGAGAAGCACTTTGGAACACCTTGCCTAACTTTAGATCTTTACGTGTGTTAAATTTATACAAGGCAGACATTGACAAGTTGCCGAGTTCAATTGGAAAGTTGACACACTTGAGGTATCTGAATGTTATGAAAACAAGAGTGAAGGCATTTCCGAAATCTATTGGTCAACTTTATTACCTTCAGACGTTTAAAATGCCCTATCATGTTGAAGAGTTCCCAAAGATGATAGCTAATATGATCAACTTGAGACATGTTTATTTTGGTAAACATGCGAAAGTTCCTGTTGCCATATTGGGAAGATTGACGAATCTCAGATCATTACCTTTTTTGAAGGTGGGTAAGGAAACTGGGCCTAGGATTGAGGAAATGGGTGGGTTAAACCATTTGAGAGGCACCTTATCCATCTATAATCTGGAGCATGTAAGAGATGGAGAAGAAGCAATGAATGCAAAGTTAGTTGATAAGAAACATATACGCAAGTTAACTCTCGACTGGAAGCTTAGTAGACCAAGCAACAATGTTGACAATGAGGATGATGTACTTGAAGGTCTGCGACCACATTGTAATTTGGAAATTTTGAAGATTCAGGGGTTTATGGGTGTTAAGTTTCCATCATGGTTATTGCTTGCCAGCAACTTGAAAGAAATTGAATTAGCAGGGTGCAACAAATGCGAAGGATTTCCAATATTGGGCCATCTGCCCAATCTTATACATGTTAAGATGGAGGACATGCAGAACCTAAGATGCTTGGGGTCTAAGTTTTATGGTTATGATCAGATTTCAGGTGCAACAACAAGTGACGGGAGAAAGACTTTGTTTCCTGTTTTGAGATCATTACATATTGAGAATGCCGAGAATCTAATAGATTGGATGGAAGCAGGGGACGTGATGCTGATGGCTGGAAAATTAAGGGTGTTTCCTTACCTTGAGGAGCTGCACGTGCTACGATGTAAGCAATTGAGAAGTGCTCCCAGTCATTTTCCATCTCTCAAGATGTTGGTGATACGAGGAGTGGAAAGTGGTTTGCCTATAGCAAATATTTTAAGCAATAAACTGACTACTCTCACTTATCTCTCAGTACATGATGTCGAGGGACTTACTAGTCTTCCGGAAGGGACGTTAAGAAACAACAAGAGTCTTGAATGTTTGCGTATATGCAACTGTTCGGAGTTAAACTGCATTTCTCCCCATGGATTTGACTACTGCGCATCTCTTCAGTTACTGAGAATTTGGAAGTGTCCTAAGTTGAGGTATTTATCTGATGGGCTACTCCCACTCTCTCTCAAGGAGTTGGACATACAAGATTGCTCTGGTCTAGAGTCTATCCCAATCATCCCTGAGCAAGGCGGTCTCCCATCTCTGCGCAAATTGATTATAACCAAGTGTTCTCAGTTATCCAGTTTACCTGATGGGCTACAATACTGCACATCTCTTCAACAATTGGTAATAGACAGCTGCCCAAAGATAACGTCTATTCCAGTCCAATACTGCACATCTCTTCAACTACTGGAGATACGGAGATGCCCAAAAATAACGTTCATTCCAGCTCAATACTGCACATCACTTCAAGACCTGGACATACTGAGCTGCCCAAAGATAATGTCCATTCCAATTCCATCTGAGGGCCTCCCAAATCTTCGTGGACTGCAGCTTTGGCAGTGTCCTGAATTATCAGGCCTACCTAGTGGACTAGGCTGCTGCCCCTCTCTTATTGATTTGTCAATAACAGAGTGCCCTAAGGTTACATCCATTCCAATTAACAGTCTCAGTACAAACCTCCGAAGCTTGTGTGTAGATAATCCAGAGTCTCTTCCAATTTTATACGACGGCTTCACATCCCTCCGTCGATTGGAAATTGAAGGATGTCAAAGTACACAAATTGATCATCCAATCCTCGTCTCTCTTGAGGAGTTGAGAATAAGACGGTGTCCTAATCTAGAGACTGTTCCGAGTTTTGACAAGCTCACATCCCTCCGTGAGTTGTGGATTAGTGATTGTTCCCGATTGACATGTCTACCCAGTGGGTTAGCAATGGCATCCCCACACGTATTCACCCGTCTCAAGCAATTGACACTTGGTCGGTTTTGGAATGAGCTGGATTCATTCCCGGCTCTTCAGGTTCTACCACAACTTGAAACATTGACGATCTTCGGGTGGCCGAAGCTCAAGTCTCTGCCTGAACAAGTTCAACACATGACGTCTTTGACCGAATTGCGGATAGATTCCTTTGAGGGAGTGGAGGCTATTCCAGAATGGTTGGGAAACCTTGCATCTCTTCACTCCTTATATATTTTCCGTTGCAAGAATCTGATGTATCTACCTTCCGTCCAAGCTATGCAACGCCTCACCAAATTAGATTGGCTACGTATCTACAATTGTCCCCTTTTGAGCGAAAGATGCACCGCGGAGAGCGGCCCAGAGTGGCCTAAGATTTCTCATCTTCCATCCATCTCTGGTAACTCTTTCCTCTACCCTCTTTTCTGAATCGGTCAATATTCATATCACTTTAATTGTACTTGTTGTTTGAAAAAGAATTATAGTTATTATTTTGTATGCCTCATTTTGCTTATATATAAACCAGTGACAAGAATACTTTTTGGCTCTTCCTTCTCACTCTCGAGCTCGATGGAGAAAGAATAATATTTTGTTTGAAAACAAGTTTTGTTCCATCTGCTAGAGCTTGAAGAAGTTTGCTCATTTTACAATAATTGCAGGGGGGATTTCACTTTGATTTTTAGGTTTCATTAACAATGGTGGTGATACATAGAACCCGAATGTGAAGGGATTGTTGTTGTGCAAACCATATAACTCTATTCACTGACTTCTAAAGAGATTAAAACTTGTATACTCTTGTCCATTTTTCTTCAATTTTATATCCAGCATTAACCAAATTTATTTTTGGTTAGTTGATCAAGGACAGGTTATTTCATAAACTGTTGAAGCTATGCGATACATCAATCAGGAATAAGCAGTGCCTACGGGGAGTATCTCAATTAGGAATTGCTTCAAGTTTCACTTCAACTTGCTTACTGCGTCTGGTGTGCTGTATTTACAGGAGCATCTACAATTTTATGTAAGTTCAACCAAAAAGATATAAAAATAAATAAAATAAAATAAAAACCAGTTATCTTGTATACCTCTTTTACTCGTTTTCTAAACTATCATTTGGAAATTCACTGTCCAGTTGTCACTACAAAGTAATAGTGCTTTTTGGTATTTCGTATATTGCAATCATGGGGATGTTTAAATTACAATATAACCTGCTAAATATGTCTACACAATATAACTTTTCTAATCATATGAACCAGTAACAAGAATGGTTTGGCTCCTTGATCTCATTGTCATCAGATCGGTTCTCTTTTCGACTCATTTTAGTTAACCGTCATTTCGTTGAGGATAAGAATCAAATAAGCTTTTAACTAACAAGAAAAAACTGAAGTACCAACTTTGGCATAGCAAGTAGCTAACATTAATGCTTGAACACTGGGTTTTTATTTTTGTTGAAGCTACATTGTTAAAGAACTCTTACTGCAAATCATACGAGTCTTGTTAGACACTGCTAAAGCTACTCTTTTTCTTTTCTAAGCATTGCAGTAAGCACTTAGATTTGTTTCCATCATTGACCAAACTTCTTTTATATTGAATTTTGAAGCTATGTGACACACCAGCTGCAAGATTAATATGTGCCTATGGATATGTGTCCAGTTGCAGAAGATTACTTCTGTTCTAGCTCTAAGGGTTCAGGGGCAAGCATTCTTTGTTTCTTGAACTTTTGCGTTGAAACAAGGCAAGCTTTCACATTTTCTTTTCTTTAGTTCTTTCCCTAGTCTCTCCTCTATATTTTCCTTATTTTGTTCGTCACTTATTTGTTTGTGTAGGGGCATCTTTCACTGGAATATTAGATTATTTTCCTGTGACTCTGCAACAAAATCCAAGACTTGATTCTATCTTGGTGCCAAGCCAACAGGTTCCCTTTCAGAAAATGAAGCTTTCAGTTTGTGTGTTTGAAGTGGCCTTCAAACTGCTGCATGAAAAGGTATAACCTTGTGATTCATCATTACATTTTTGTTATCCTTGTCCAGATAGGAATTATGTACTAAATGTGTAATCCAACTCCTCCTTATCCTTTTGCAGCAAATAAAGAGAAAATGTGTACTACAAAGCAGTATTGTGGATTTTAGTCCTGTAATCTTGTTGTACTCCAAAGCAACTCATAGCCATCAAATCCGACTTCTTCGAATAGAAATACTGGGTGATGTCTGATGGATGATATGGCATAGCTGAAACAAGCTCGGATTTGTGAGGTTAATTAAGGCCAATCTTGAATTGATTTTTCAAGGCAGTTCAAGCTCATGTTCAAGCAGGAAGATCTCTTTGCCTTCAGGTTGCTTCAATTTGAACGAAGTAGTCATTTTACAAACTTTTGTGTGTCAAGTAGAGCATATGTAGACGTTCTCTGAAATGCTCTTGTTCCAGGTTGGTGAAATTGATCAACAGATGGTTCTTGAAAGAACAGATGGCTAGGCTAGATCTATGTTGTGCCAAACTATTGTACGATGTAAATTCTTGATATTAAAATCAATTGCAGACTGCTATGTGACGAAGTCTAGTTATAAATATGGGATCCCGGCGGTTTGATATAACAAACTATGTGTATGCACAACACGTGCGGAACTCGCGTCTTTTGGAGCAGTATAGGCTCTAGGAAATTTAAGTTTTGTATTTTTGTTCTAATCTTAGCCTATTTACTATGTTCTTTCATAGTGTATCTGCTCGCTTTAAATAAGTGAGCACTTAATGTTTAATGGGTTGTGCTAGCATACCACGTCCTAAACTTGCCCTAGAGTTGGCAAGAGAATGTATGTATCTATGCCATTTTGGCTTGAGATGAATACAATTGATTACTTTGATTAAAAAAAAAATAAAACCAAGCATGCAGCAAAGTCTCTTGAAAATACTCTTAACTAACATCTAGTACTGAAATCTCAAAAGAATACTTAAATCAACTCAAAATCCATTTCAAATCCTTTGATAAAGATATCTAGAAATATACAGCAAATTTTCTCATTTTAAATACCATCCCCAAATCATTTCAAAAAGGAGAGTGAAATTTACACTCCCTAAATTACAATCTGCACTCCGTTTTCATTTTTTAAAATATTTTTTTATATGCATTTTAATTTTTCCAGTCTAATAGTCTACATTTGCCCCTTAAAATTCTCAGCTTTCACAACAAACACACACTCTCTCTATTTCAAATCTGGGTTTGCAGAATCTGGGTAACACCATAGCATAGTGTTTTCCCATAAAATAATAATAATTTTCTTCGGCAAATTTTTCTGAATCTTTATTTTCATATCCTCTGAAGTAGTTATCATGATAAGAATTGAATCCAATTTGGAAACCATTGTGAGTTGTGGTCTCTGGTTCTCTGGGAGAATAAACTTCTGGCAAAAAGAAAAAGAGATATGCACTTACTAAGTTGGAAGAACATTAATTGACCTCGTCTTGCAATCCAGATTTGATATTTGAAGTCGTTTTAAAGAAAATACATTGTGGATTTATTTTTGGCTAAAATCATCTCTGTCCCTAAATAGGTAGCTGAAATGAAAAAAAAAAAATCAAGGGAAGCAAAAACCGAAATGACATGTCTTTTATATTGATTATTGGTTTAGAAATAGGGTCCGGTTCCTAGGAAACTTTATTTTACACATATTTTTACACTTCTCTTTAGCCATTAGATTTAATGTTTTGAATGGTCTTGATTTCTTTCAAGTATTATGTGGCAAATGACGTGGAAACAATTATATTTTCTTAAAATTAAACAAAAAAACAAAAAATGTTATAAAGTAGAGAGAACATAGAGAGAATAGTTGGGAGGAAGTAGAAGTGTTCTCATTCAGTCTCATTAGCCTCCTTTATATAGAGGTAGGGTTTACATCAAAGTACATAACTAATGAGTATTTACATGGACATTCACATAGATAATAATATTTACAACACTCCCCCTTGGGTGTCCAACAATGAATGATGGTATTGGACGCGCTTATTGTTGCCTCGTTAAAAACCTTGCCAGGTAACAAAAAGCCAATGGGACAAAAATAACCTTGGTAGAAGGACAAAAAGAGCACAACGCGCATATGTCCTAGGTAGCATACTTTCGGATGCTCCCCCTAATGAGAATCTCCCCCCGATTGTTGCAAGCCTCAATTATGTATGCGATAAGCTACATGTATAGTAGTTTGATGTGTCTATCACTGAAGTGAGACCATGTGTGCTTTGCATATAGGGGCTCATCACAAATTTTCATACCTGCAAAGTTTAAGCAATACCAACAAAGCTAGGTGATTTTCAATAAGTCTTACCTCATATGATAAGGTTAGAAACAATCTCATATGCTCAAATTCATACATAAAGTAATAGCTAAACAATATAAAGAAATTGACACATTTAACTTTGTATAGTTTAAAACATTGAAAAATCATCATGGCATATCTAGCCATACACATCAATATCTTTGTGTATTGATATGTCTCATAAGGTCTTCAAGAGCTCTAAATAATTCATAACTTCACGAAGTTAAAATATGTTGCAACACAATAATCATAATTCGAATTCGATAGTAGTCTCGTCATAGTACTCATTAAGGCAATTTAGATTACGTTGACTAGAACGAAATGAGTACATATGAGCCAGCTTTAGACTCTTTGATTCCACGAGTGAGCTTCAGGCTCTTTCAATCATTCATGGACTTGCATTTGAATCCTTCAAGGATTTGATAAGCAATAGGCTTATAATGACACTTTACTTATGAGATTTTTCTTTTAGCAATGTATCTTTAAGATCTTCATAATATACGATGACAACATGCCATAAATCTCTCGTCAATATAACAGTTATATGTAACACTGTACTTATAGAAAATTGTCATTCGTATAAGGGAAAATATTCATAATCTCATGTCTCTATAAATAGATATTGTGTCATAGTGATTTATCTTCAGTTTTGATAAATACCCTTTTGTACCATGTAGGGTTAAAGGTCCAAGTATTTCATCACTTTCAATTATTCAATTTCATTGGAATTGCCTCTTTCCAATTTGGCCAGTAATATACTTTATCGACATTCATGGTGAAACGTGGTATAGCATCCATACAGCCCTTAAAGATTTTTGGTAGCTACCAAATGTAAATTATCATAGATGATCAACAATCATAGATCCCACACATTCTTATATGCATGCATTAGCTATACTAAGCTTATTGATATTGGGTACCCATGCCACATACATTGTCGCTTCTAGGACAATCATCTCTCATAGATGAATCATGTAGCGAATGTGAATCTTTTTACTTATAATCTCGTGTCGAGCACTAAAAGGCTTGTATGATCTTCCCTTTTTGGGAGTTTAAAACTTTAGACCTAGTGGATATAATCCACACTAATTCACGCCGTTATTCAAATGACAGTAGTTTTTCCTCCCCCTAACGGCGGGAAGACTGTCTTATTTTGATCATGTGCAAAAGATGCACTCAAATATCTATCACTTTCTTTGGAGTGAAGATCTTCATTGGTTGGTGGCGGACCCAAACCAACTTTTAGGTCAAAAACATTTAATTCATGAGCAGTAACCATATTGATCTATTATTGTATCACGAATACATCATTCCCTAATGGCGTACTTACAACCTTTGTATGTGCAGCCATATTAGGTGCTCTGACATTGTTTTATGACATTCTCTTCAGGAGAACCATGTCAATTGGATACACTTGCATCCCACAAATCAAATGGAGTCTACATTGTTTGTATTAATATGGTCGGTCTCAAGGACTTTAACCTAAGCAGATTCCTTTGCATTTAGCATATAATTTTGTCACTTTCTTTTATCAATTCACTAGTTTTGATATTTCTCAAAGTCAAAATGAGACGGTGGATAAATATCTCACACCAATTCATATCGTTCTTCAGGAACAATATTTCTCCCCCTCATTGCAGAAGAATTGTCTCATTAAAGTGACAACTCGCAAATATGTAAATAAACAATTTGCTTGTGAGTAAGATTAGCAATCATCAAACTTGTAAGTGATTCCATGGAACATGGTAGACAAAAGATGACGTAACCGGTCATGCCAAAATAGTTTATTTGGTTCAAGGAACTTCAGGTTCATGACATCATATGCCTTAATTTACTGCAGAAAATTCGATATAGTATATATCCGATGGCATAAAGTTTTCTTCAACCATATTGGAGGCACTTAGTGCTACAATATTTCAAATTAGGTAACATAATAGTAGCTCATTCGGAGCCACAGATCAAGTTCTACAACTCTTGATATAAGTGTTACCTTAGCTTCAGTAGACATTAATTGTGGAATACTGATAATTGGAATGGACCAACTTCATTTTGAACTGCTGGCCAAAATGATATACTCGAAATTTCAAGTTAAAGACTACAATCCATAAGAACAAGTAACTTTATCATGTGGAGAACCTCAAGTTCTGTATCACATATAAATGTGTAGTCATAAAGAGAAGGGACTTCAGGCCCTTATATAATTGGAGATCCAAGAAACTTAAGGTTTTAATCTTTTCAATTTATAACAACCTCTTATGTAACATCAGGTTCCTAGATAACCAGAATTTAGTTTCAATAGAAACTCAAGAGGTTACAATAAATCTGTGGAATAACACATAATAGTGCTCTCAAGTTGCTTATTATAAGCAAAAGGCATCAAGTATGTGAGATGAATCTCAATATTCTTATTAGTCAATATAATTTAATTTGACTAGTGCCATTTTGAAAATGCCTTCATAAACATCCACCATATAGTGTACCATAGGTGACACACGCCCAATTTTTAATTTCCTTACATGTGTGGCTGTTAGGGTAGTATTTACCTTGACTCCTGATTTCTCTCTTGTCATGATCCACTTATGGTGGCATTTCATGGTGTAGCCATGTCAATCGGCTTTCTTGCTATACAATGAGATCCATGAGAGGGAGAGGTTATACATCTCTGGTAATATTGGAGGCACATGCAAAGAGACAATAATGTGTGTTCTTCTGGAGCCATTAATCAGATATGTAAGATCTGAGATGATTGTTATATTAGCCCCATAAGCATAAGCCTCAGTAATGTTTTCTGGACACCATGGATAAAATTGCATTGCCTGAAAGTCACTCAAAACATAAAGTTTGAAGATGACACAAATCAAATTTGCAAGAATTGAACAGTGGATCTCATAGGATATACACGAAGCTTCTGGTTAGTGTTATACAGGTAAAACATGACGTTCAATTATTGTATTGTTATTTGATGTAGATTAACATCAAATGCATTTTGAACTTCTGGCCAAAATGATTATTCGAAATATTGAGTTTAAACTTTATGACCATAACTTATGAGTGAAGGACTTTAGATGGTCATCTAGTTAGTTTGATCATTGAGGAACTTCAAGTCCTCATGTAATTAAGGATCAAAGAACTACAGGTTCTGATCTCTTTTAATTACAAAATCCACGATCACAAATTTGGGGTATACTCATACTCATTCGTCATAAACCAACGGTTAAATGTCTGCTTCTTTTAAATTGGTGTCAATATAATTCCCTCAAAACTTCAGGTTTGAGGTTGACCAAGATAAAAACTCTTCGATAAATTGTCCATATATCCACTCGAAACTTATGGCTCGAGTTTGCACAATTAGAACTTCAGGTTCTAAGGTGGAATGCTTTAAGCAGGCATAAAGAAGAATGTATCAATCGACATATGAAAATTTACTCAAAACTTCTAGTTTGAGTTGACATAAAGTCAAATAAACTATGAATGAATTGTATGTGTAATCGAAGCTTCAGGTTTGAATATTTTTTTTCTATGAACTGCAAGTTCTAAAATTTCGTAATTTGAACTTCGGGTTCAAATAAATTTGATGCTCGAAACTTCAGGCTCGAGGTGACTAAAGTGAAGCTTCAAGTTCACTTTTAACTAATTTATATTTTATACTCAAAGCTTCGGGTTTGAGTTTTACTGTTAGAACTTGAGGTTCTACTATGAAATTTTGAACTTCTGGTTCAAAAATATTACACTCAAAATTCATATGTTCGAGGTATAGGACTGCTGGTCCGTATGAGTAACAAAAAAATTAATTTAAAAGATAAGTACTATAATGAAAGTACATAACAAAATAGAAAAATTGCAGGGAAGAAAAATAAATAGATAAACTATGCAATAAAATTAACTGTGGAAACTTCTGGTTCCATTAATGAAGAAATTACACAGAACTTCTGGTCTGCTTAACAAAATGATCATCTTTTTTCTCTCCTCTAATCACACAAGAACATAATTTTATCTTTTGAAGAATGTGGCTTCTAGTTTTAGCCAAGTGTTCAAAATTGAACTTCAAATTCACATTGTGGTACGGAGAAGGGAACCCCAATACCAAAAAAAATTAAAGGAACTTCAGGCCCTCTGATAATTGGGGATTAAGAAACATTTGAGTTCATATACTTGATTATATAGCTCTGAGGATCTTCTGGCCCTCATAATTGCATAAGTTCTAAAGAGCTTCATGTCACAATTTTCCAATTTATATTTCATGATATTAGAGGAACTTCAGGTCCCCATAGATCAAGCAACATGCAATTTTGATCATTGTATAATTCTAAGGAACTTCTGACCCTTGTGAAGCTTTGAGAAAATTTCATGTCACAATTTTGAATATGTAACTCTTGAGGAACTTCAGGCCCTCTATAATCGAATCAAGAGACGTCAGGTCTCAATCTACTTTGATTAGAAAATTCACAAGTAGATATAGGTGTGAGTTCACCATATAAATTTTCCAAATTGAATGAAAGAAGAAGGTGAATCAAATGGTCAAAATAGATAAATACATACCTAAAATTCTTTCAATTGAAAGACTGGATTTTTGGAAATTCTTATAGCCTGGATTACCCAAAGTTTATACTTGGTGAAAAACAATCGAAAAAATTGGCATCAACAGAGATAAGCCTAAAGTTATGGTGTAGATCCAAAAAAAATTCACCGGCATAAGTGTGTGTACAGTAACAGGCTTGAGATTAAAATAAACTGCGAAAATCAATTATGCCCAGACATGCGTGAGCTTCTGGGGCTTATGATCAGAGGAAACCTAATCTCAAAATGAATTTGTAAGTTCCATGATTATGTAACTATGGTATGGTATAGCAATTAATGAAACAAACAAATAGAATAATAAATAAATAATATTTAATTAGAAATTGTATATAAGTATGAATCATTCAACTTGCATGTATGATTAAACATATGCTTGGCAACGAAATCGTTGTATGAACAAGGTATATGGAACAGTAGAAAAAATGGATTATAGGTGCAGCATATAAAGGGATCCAAATCAATAAAAATAAATAATCGAGGTATTTGATGAAACTATAGTGGTTGTGTCATCATATAGAACCTTAAATATTTTAACCCGTAGATTATGAGTTATGGTCAAAAACAACAAAGTTGCACCAAAAAACTCATAAATCATCATAGAGTTTATGAGAAAAAATAAGAGCAAGCGTGCTGATAACGTGTTGTAAAGTAGAGAGAACATAGAGAGAATAGTTGGGAGGAAGTAGAAGTGTTCTCATTCAGTCTCATTAGCCTCCTTTATATAGAGGTAGAGTTTACATCAAAATACATAACTAATGAGTATTTACATGGACATCCACATAGATAATAATATTTACAACAAAAAACTTAAATTAAAATGATTTTATACAAAAAAATAAAATCAAATTAGAAGATGAATTAATGTCATCTTCTTCTTCACGCACAAAGAAAAAGAGGCATGGCCTCTCTCTCCCTCGAAATCTTCAATTGTATATTATCCAAGTTAATTGCAGTAGCAATAATTGTGTAATTATTAAATATATCTAGGTTGTGATTTTGGCCTAAAAGAAAGAAGAGGGGTATACAAACAATTGAAGACCCGAGAAGAAGAGAGATCTAAAAACTTGTAGTACAATTACTAATAATAACTTGATGGAATAAAAGAAGGGGATTATGGGAGGATGGATTTTTACAACAGAAACTGCAATAAGACGAAATGATTTGGGTGAGAAGATTTTTTGTAGCAAATCGTGTGACACCTAAATGAAATGAAATCAATAAGGTATCATTCAAAAAATAAAGGGTTAAATACTGTTTACTTCCTGAACTTTTACCTAAAAAACACTTCAGTCCCTCGCCTTTTAATTTCACACGTTTACTCATTCATCTCTCAATTTTGGACCAATAGGTCTATTAAGTTACTCTCAGTCAAAAAACCCTGTTAACTAGATTTGGGTTGTGGTGAGATATAGCTGCAGATCTGCAACCAAAATTGATGCAGAGACGAAATCGAAATTGATGCAGAGACGGAGGATCCACACCACCCTTCACCGACTCCTCCAATGCCGCTCTGGATCCGCGCCTTAATCCTGATTGCCATCACTGACACCGCTGCTCTGCCACCCAAAACCCTTCTCCCCATCTTTGCAGATCTTCGTGAGCGTTCTAGAACTGGGTTTCAAGAAAAATGAGTCTCTCTTGTGAGAAACACGTATGATTTGTGAAAACTTTGATCTTTTCTGCTATGTGGGTTTGGTTTTTAGTGTTTGTTTGGTTTTTGCTATGTGGGTTTTCTGTGGGGAGGTTTGTGGTGGAGTTCAACGGCGGAAGTGTAGAAGTGGAGGAAATTGACGACGGAGGTGTAGAAGTGGAGTAAATCGACAGCGGACGTGGAGGTGGAGAAGGGGACTGTGGTAATTGGATAGAGGAGAGAGAACGGTTTGGGTGAGAGATTCCGGCCTTAGAGTTGTCGGGGGTCTGCTTCTTGGGGATAGCTCCGGGGAGGTGGAGGTGGAGAAGGGGACTATGGCGATTGAATAAAGGAGAGAGAAGGGTTTTGGTGAGAGATTCTGGCCTTGCAGTTGAGGGTTTCAAAGCAGCTGCCAGCATCGGATCGCATGGGGGAGAGGTAGCAGAGGGGCGAGTCGGTGGTCCGGTCGTCAAAGTTGATGGAGGAGGATTTCTGGGCTTCATTTTGGTGCTCTTGGAGAAAGAAAAAAAAAAAAGAACAAAAAAAATAATTGAAAAAAAATAGAGAGGAAGTCAAGGCTATAATAGGTATTTTCATCTTAAATGGGTCCTACGAAACTGAGTTAACATCAAAGGATTAGCCACTTCACGGACAATTTAACGGCAAGTTAACTAATTCTACCTATTCGGTGAGAAATTGAGATATGAAGGAGTAAACGTGTGAAATTAAAAGGCGAGGCGCTGAAGAGTTTTTTGGGAAAAAGTTCAGGGAGTAAACAATATTTAACTCAAAAATAAAATAGTTGATTGTTCAACTCAAGGAAAAGGTGAGATGGTGCTGAAAGAAGAGCAGGAAGGTCTCTCAATCTCTCATATTTTTCAGAAGAAGAAGAAAGACGTTCATCCTCCATTTTTTGGGTTTTGGTTTTCCTTATAAACTTAGTTTAATTGGAGTGAAAAAATATTTATATAATTATTTCCATATCATTTACCACATCATGTTTATAATGAATCAAGACCATTGAAAGTACTTAAATCTAATGGTTAAAAATATGTGTAAAATAAAGTGTCCCGTGATCCGTACCCTTAGAAATATGAATCTGCTATATTAACTTATCATCAACCTCTCCAAAAAGAAAATGCCAAGATTCGTTGTCAAATGAAGCAGGACATGTTACCAAATCTGATGCCCAGATTGTACACTTATTTGAATCACAAATCTTCTAAATTTGATTTGTTTTCTAGGTTTCGTTATTTTCCTTCTTAGTTTTCAATCACAATAGAAATTTGACCATAATAGAGAAGCAAATTGATCAAATAGACAAAGATTGTTGGTTGTAAAACCAAGACACAGATGGTGAACATTGTCCTTGCTAAAATTTATACAAGGATCCTTCATGAGCAAGACCCAACACCTTTAACGTGGTCGGCTTCGAGAGCAACCCGAAGATCTTAACTTTCCAGAATAACAAGAGTCTGTGATGTTAGACCAGATGCAACTTAGAAAAGGGAAGACACTACAGAAACACCAAATTCAGAGGGAAGAATTAATCATCTTAGGACTTTCATTTATTACATGAGAGATTGATGACAGTGATGAAACTGAAATAAGATCAAAGAGGGGAAAGAATTTTTCTAGAGAGAGAGGGGAGAGAGAAGGAAAGTGTCTGGAAACTTTTTCCATTGTCAGTTTAAGAAAGAAGTTGTGATATGTAAGGGTAATAATGGAAATACATATGAGGAGAACATATAAAAATATTTAAAATAAGAAGAAGCAGGTGTAAATCTTTCCATTTTGGAAATTACAATCTGCACTCCTAAATCATATTATGGAAATTACAATCTGCACTCATATTGAAAGTGAAGCTCATATAGTCATATATATGTACTTGTTTGGTCCATTGTAAATCTTGGAAATTTGGCTAATTATAGAGCAATCTCATTCATTCTTCAATGGTATCAGAAGCAGGCTAGTGTAGAACTCTTTCCATGAGAAAAACACACCTTGAAGCCAGCTGTGGGAGTGGTTAAATTCTGTTGGGCCTGCAATTAAGGAGATTTACTCCGTAGTTAGTATGGCGTTAAATTTCAGTCATGAATGCGGCGATTGTTATGACAATAACTACACACAATGATTATGATTATAAGTGCGCAATGAATGACTATCATAAATACGCAATGAATGACGGTAGTAAGTACGCAATGATTAACTGTTATTAGTGCAGCAATAATTGTTATTATAAGTGTGTAAATAAATGCAGCCATCAAAGCAGAAATAATGGTGGCTTGTTCCCGAAGTAAGTCATCACCTATATAAAGAAGGCTCGACTTCCAGGTAATCCATTGAATTCCAATTCTCAATACTCCACTACTAAGAAACGTACTGACTCAGGCATTGGAGGGTTTTCTGCAGGTACCCCCCCTTCTCCTCGAGCCGACGGTCAAACTCCAGGTCAACGCTCCAAGAAAGCTTCTCGATTGTTCTCGGTCAGCTCCCGCTCCAGTCCGCGTTAATTGGTGAGTCAAACTCCTCAACGGAATTTTTCGTCACCAACACCAGCTCAGTTCACTGTAATTATACTGCAAACTGATTCAAGGAAGCTCTTGCTTGATCTAACAGAGACAAAATTTCATAGTCTCCAAGAATGAGTCAACAATTGAAGCTCTTGCAACATCCATTGTAAGCCTGATGTATAAATCATCATCTGTCTTGGGATGAAGAAAGGAACTTTGCCAACCACATAAGGCATATCCTTAATAATCATGTCCTCCACTTCTTGTTTTCATCATCATGTTAGGATTTTGAGGACAAACAATGGCTACTACACATGAGATTAGTGCAATCAAGTGATGATAAGTAAAGGCTTTCTGGATTGATGATCTATTCTATTGCAGGCTGTTTCAGATTTAAGATTGCAAAATCGATAAGTAAGAGGATTTGTTGGGAGTGTCTCCATTAATGCTGCAGCAATTTGGAGATGAACCTAATGCTACCAAGTTCTGTTGAATAATACTGAAAATAGATATTTGGAAGCAGTAAGAGCTGTAGATAGGGTTGCACGCGGATTGGATTGGATCGGTTTTGACTCCAAACCGTCTCTATGCCAAAGTAAGCGGTTTAGACATT